>NC_041397.2:57147642-57475142 GCF_900747795.2 Erpetoichthys calabaricus | reverse complement strand
AAAAATTCAAATATCAAGGTAATGCTCAGCACACTAAAAGCTACAAAGTGGGGTGACTCGGGTAGACTACAGGTGGTTTCAGAGGCAGCAGAGTAGAATGCTAGAGCCAAGAACTACAGCCAGGCTCCTACTGCTTTCACTTCCTCTTCCCATCTTGTAATTTTAACACAATTATCAGTAGGTGGAGGATCGAGATTAGAACAATCCAGACAAGAACAGGCCATTCAGCTCAAGAAAGCTCAAAGCGTTTCCCACAGCTGAATAAAAACTGTGTGTGTTGCTGAATTTATGCCTGCGTCTGCTTGTGTCAGGTTTGGGGAGCTGGTGTGCCCCCTGCACGCCACTATAATTAGCATTTAGTTAACACTTAGTAGTCTATTAACTGAATTCATTCAAATAAAGGAGAGCTGCATCATTAGAAAAGGATGACATATTTTCATAATTATGTTCATTATACTCAGTCAGAATATTTTATGAGTCAAATACAAAACAAAGGGACATGATTAAAAGAAGTATGACAAATTTCCAAGTCAAACATTTAAATTGAAAGCTGTATATGTAAAGCTTATTGACATCAAAATGATCACTGAAGTGATTTCAACACTCATCTGTAACATCTCAGTGTGGGATTGTAGTCATGGTGTATTTCAGAGATTCTTTATTTAATCCTTCCCCAAAGTCACATGACAATAAAGCATCAAACTAAATAAAATATGTTTGTATTATGGATCAGAGTACATACAGAAAGAAAGCCCAAGTCCTTAACTGTTTTAAAATATGTGGAAGCAGTCTTAGTATACTAACCAGATTAACATTTTGTTGTCAAGTATCTTCCTGTGAGGATATGAAACATAAAGTATGCTGCTCTGAACAGAGCTCAGTGTCACTTTTATCTTGCCAGTTTAAGAAGCAGAAACTTTTTTTTTCTAGAACAATCTTGAGCTTTCGCTTGTCACGGTGCTGCCTTCAAATATAACTTTTGCTCCTGGCTCATTACACACAGTTGCTGACTCACATGCACTTCCCTTTGCCACTTTCCATTGCCAATTACTGCTTCCTCTGGTGAACTCTCCCTGCTAAATAAATCAAAACATGTAGTTGATTAATTTTTCAAGTGTGAGGCAATCGCACTCAAAGTAACACAGTTGGGTGAGTATGAAGAGACACAGATAAAGAGATGAGAAACTAATCCCTACTGTGATCGTACCTAACACCTATTTATCTCCTTTGTATGACTAGTGTAGCTCAGCCTTGCATATAACAGTGACTAGTGGCGTCATAAAAACACTCCCTGCATTTGGAATTTTCAGGATATATTGATGTCTGATGATACTTTAGAATATGTGCAATGTTTTTCTGAGTTTAACTTCTCTCTAAGCTTATTTTTTATTTATTTTACATTATTTTCACTGTGTTCTTGGTCACATTTGGGTTGGAATCATTCCTGGATCCATAGAAGCTGATATTGCTTCCCATTTGGCAATTTGTGACGTATAGTCTGCCATCTTATTTAAGAGAATGGGTTGCAGATTCTCCCATCAGAATTTTAAACCAAACAGAAGGAAGACGCCCTTATGATTAAGGATTAATACTGAAAATCTTAAAAATGATAGGTTTTGATTTTTTGCCCACTCTTAATAAAGATTCTTGTTTTTGCCCCATTCAGAAACTTGCATGTTGTATGCCTTCTAACCAGTTCCGCCTGAATGTTTGAGCTAACAGCACGACTACATGTGCTTGCTGGTCACAATCAGCCACCTTGTCAAGAAATTGTTGAAACTTTGCTCCAAAATCCAGACTTTTCTAAATGGAAAACGGAGAGCCAGTGTGCTATTATAGCAGGTGGTGGACACAAGCTATAAATAAAACCGACGTCCCGACTCTCTTAGATCATTAAAGATCCCAGGGCATCTTTCAAAAACAGTAGGGTTTATCTCAATGTCCCGACTAAATTGCCTATCATGGCCTCATCCATTCTGGCCCCATAATCATTCCTTGTCTTTAATTGGCTATCTCTCTCACCCCTTCACCACCAAATAGCTAATGTGTGATGAGCGTACTGACAACAAAAATGGCTACCATCGCTTCATCCAGGTTGGTGCTAGACATTGGTGGTGGTTGAAGTTGTTCCCCTCTGTCTATGTAAAGCACTTTGAGTGTGAGAAAAGCTCTCAATAAATGTAATTGGCTACACAAAACATTCCTATCTCTAATTGGCTAATTGTCTCTCACCCCTTCACCACCTAACAGTGTGGTAATCATACAGGTGAAAAATGACTGTCATCACATCATCCAGATGGATGCTGCACATTAGTGTTGGTTGAACTGGATCCCCTTTCACTTTGTAAAGCACTTTGAGAAGAGAGAAAAGGGCCATATAAATGGAAAGAATTTATTATTATTATTATTATTATTATTATTATTATTATTATTATTATTATTATTATTAAGAAAGTGAATGTGTGTATCAACTAGGAATTCTAGAAATCCAAGCTAGCCAAAGTGGGTCAGGAACAAAGACAAGAGTCTGACCTTGCAGACCCCATAATAATATAAAGAAGAACCAAGAAGAAGGAAAGGCAGTTCAGTTTTGTCTAGAGTAAAGAGCAGAGCTTCACCAAAGATGCTGCTTCAGGTCAAAACATTATTCATATTCTGGTTATCATTCTGATAACTAGGGAGAAAACCAATCTTTGGGAAAACAAAGAAGACTGTAAGATGTTTCATTCAAAATGCTGATCTTTAAAAGACTCCTGGTCCAAAGATAACATCTCAGGAGTCCATAAGAATAAACTGAAAGCTCAGACACAAGGTGATACACAATTAATATCAAGGAACAAAAAGCACTAGAAAATAATCATAATTCAGAACTTGAAAAAGCATGTCAAAAATCACAAAATTCAAAACACTGGAATTCTTAGAGAGAGTCAATGATAAATGAAATACAAAAATGACAAACACATTTGCATAACATGCTATGCCCAAAATATTGCAAACAAACTCTTAATACTTGCCTTGTTTTTAAATGAAAATGATCTTTGTCCGCTCAAGTATTTTCACATATTTTATGGAAGTACCTCCATTCACACTAAAAAGACTAAAACCGCTGTCACACGCGTGCACATGGGAGATGGTTTATACTGTAGGTTCAAATGGTGTTATTTCTCAGGGTGTTGGCACCGTCACCTGATCCTTTCTCCTTTTGTCCTTCTGCAGACCAGCTGAAGACCCTGCCTGTCAATGACATCACCACCAATCCACCCGCTGTTGACGTCACTTCCAGCATCCTCTGATGAAATCATATCAGGTACCCAGAACCCATCTTCCTATCACATCAGTTCCTATTCCTGCCTCCCTGACTCCACCTCTTCCTCTGTTCAGCCATATTTATAGACCAGCCCTGAGCCTGGATTTCTGTTTTGGATTCCTGTCTGTAAAGATGTTCCTATTTTTGCCTTCTTTTTTGACAGCTTTTTTATGTATATCTGGTGGCCATTCCGAAACCTTTTTGTGACTCATTTGTCCTTATGAGGTAGGCATTTTCCTACACTGGGCATTTGCATATCGATGGAAAAATTCTTGAACGAATGGAAACACTGCCAACCACGGCATTTATAGCAAAACTGTAGTGCACTTTTGCACATGTAGGTAGCATTCAAACTGTACAAAATGCAGTTTAGATGCATTAAAGTAAGCAGCAGTACAAGCGCCATGCAAAGCAACTCTTTCATGTTTGCTTCGTTTGAATATGTTTTTCTTCTTTGGAAGGTGGCCAATCAGGGAATGAGATGTTGTAATGTGGAGGAACCAACCAGGGAAGGGAAATGCAATAAGCATAAACCAATCACGGTATGATTAGAGTCTGTGCTATTGAAAAACTGCATTTCTGCCCATCCACATAGCAATGGTGAAGCTGCTTTTTCAGAAGTATACGGGTCTGGAGAACATTTTCAAATGTCTTTGTTTTTAGAGGTTAAAAATGCTGGGGTAGTGTGGAGGCAAATGTCTGCATTGTTAAACAAAAACGTCCTTGTGTGAACAGGACCTCAGAGACGATTGGGATCAGCTACTTGCAGAATACTCCATCCCTTCCTCTGTTCACTTCCCTGTAGAAGTGGACCATCAGCGTAAGCAATTTTTTGTGTCTGTCTTTAGCACATAAATTAATGAAATGAAACATTTTGATCAGTTGTTTAATCTGAATTCTTTATGGACTAACAGACAGGAGTAATCTCTTGTTGTTATGTTTAATACTCTTGCTCATATCAAATTCTTGCTGTAAATAATCCACATTGATTTCCAGGCTATTTATAGTTTATCAGCCATAAATTACATCATTCTGGACTTTACTACTGTCATACTCCTTAAATTTTCCGATGTGTCCTTAATTGTGTAATCTGTCATGTGCCAGTGCTGATTACCAAATGATTTAAGGACACTGCTGGAATGTAGCCTGATGATTACACAATCAAGCAACAATCTCAGCTTTTGTAGAGTAGATGTAAAGAAGACAAGAGAAGCAGCACCTTCTAGGTCTCTTTTTTCTGTACAGACTGTTTGATTTTTAGTGGAGGCTGATATCCTTTTTGTGGGTTTCATTGTAATATGTAATATGAGATGCACTTTGACCTCCTCGTGTCTTTCATAACAAGAGTAGCATAAATCTGTTTGCTAGTTTTTCTTGCCCTCTATATACATTGTATTATTGAAGACTGGCTCACAGAGAAATAAAGTTTAAGATAGAGGCTTGTCATCGCTAAGACTGCATTTTTCCATTGAAGGAACATTGCAAGAGTTAGAACTCCTTTGTTTTTAGTCAGCTAGACAGCTGTAGCACACTCCTAACAGGTCTACCTAAGATAGATAGCAGTCAGTTATAGTTGTTCCAGAATGCAGCAGCAAGGATCTTAGCCAGAAAAAGAAAATCTAAGCACATCTCACCTGCTTCATGGTTGTTACATTGGTTACCTGGGTCCTCTGGAATTGACTTTAAAATATTACTAATGGTAAATAAAGCTTTAAATCATCTTGCTCCTTCCTATATTCTGGATTGCTTATCCCCCCTACATTCCAGGCAAACCTTAGATCTTATAAACCTTAGATCTTCTGATAGCAGTCTGCTTATGCACCAAAAATCTGGAATACTTTACCAATAGAGATATTCCAGGCTACCACTGTAGATCATTTTAAAAACTCCTAAAAGCCCGCTTTATTTGCCTCTTTCATAGTTACAGTTTAGGTCTACCCTTAATAAAATTATCATACTCTTCATTGAGCATGCAGTCTTTGTTAATCTTTTTTCTGTTTTCTTTTCCAATCTTTTCTTCTGTGATGATGTTCTGCTCCACCACCACCTTATTAAAGTTCTGTGCAGCCATTTGTGCACTTTGAATATTTGAAGGAAAGTGGATACCCCACCCTGCCATGAGACCCACTGCATCGAATCCTCTTAGATGAAGCCTTAAAAAAACCAATAAAGAACGACTTAAAAACATTTATGTATGGTAGAATGCCCAGTTGGGCTGGGGTGGTCTTTTGGCCTGGGAACTCCTACAGATTTAGTTTTCCTGTCCTCCCTGGCCTCTTGACATCATCATCGGACTGTCATTTAGAGACTTTAAGAAGCAATTTTATATTTAAGGATTATAATTCTCTTAATTGTATATCTATCTTATGTAAGTGTGTATTATTTATTTTTTGTAAACTATTTATACATTGTTATTCCTATATAATCTTAATTTCATTTTCTTTGAATGTAACTACTTCTTTGACATCTTGTAAATCACTTTGAGCTACATCGTTTTTGTGAAAATATGGCATAGAAATAAGTGTCGTTCTTCTTGTTATCTGCAAGACAACATGAGCTGTAACCAATCAGTGTCCGTCACCTCATCATTGCTTCATTAAGGTGGTAACCAATCACATTCAAATTCTAAATAAAATGCAGGAACCAACAATGCTGAGAAATTTCACAACCAATTCCAGGAGCCTGTGAAAAAAATGACGTGGCTTCTGGTTTCTAGTAGAAAAGCAGTATTGATGTGTAAGAATGTTTCATGTATTTAAATGAGAACCCTTTCAAGTTAAAAGAGGATGAAGTCTGGTCAAGAGGTATGGAGTAATTTTCACTTGTCTAACAGTCGGAGCTGTACACATTGAGATTGCACATAGCTTAGACACCGATTCTTGTATCAATGCCATACGTTGATTCATTTGCAGAAGAGGACACGTTAAAATCATTCATTCAGGTAATGGAACAAAGTTTATTGGAGCAGAAAGAGAGCTACACGAAGGAATTAAAAACCTCGACCAAGAAAATATAAGAAATACCATGATGAAGAAAGAAATCAAATGGATCTTCAATCCACTCATCTGCCTCTCATCAAGGTGGAGTACGGGAAAGACAAATCAAAGGCATAAGAGAGATTCTAAACTCAATACTCCACCAACAAGCACTTGATGATGAAAGTCTCCAATGAGTAATGTGTGAAGTTGAGTCAATCATCAATAACAGACCCTTCACAAAGACATCAAATGACGCAAATGATTTGGAGGCCCTTACACCCAATCACTTGCTGTTAATGAAGACACAACCCAACATGCCTCCTGAACTCTTCCCTAAAAGTGACCAGTATACTCAAAGACGCAGGAAGCAAGTTCAATACATGGCTGATTTGTTTTGGAAAAGATGGTCTAAAGAGTATTTACCAATACTTGAAGAACGTCAAAAATGGCTTACAGCAAGAAGAAATTTTGAGCCAGGGAACATTGATTTAATTGTAGATGATGCTGCACCCCACTATTCTTGGGTAACGGGTTGAGTCTTCAAGACAATGCCAGGTGCCAAAGGTGCAGTCAGAAGAGTTTGTGTGCAAACCACAACCAGTACACTGGACAGACCTGTGAATAAACTGTGCCTGCTTCAAGAAACTGCTAATTCAGCTAATACCTGAAGTAAGAAAAGCTTAAATGTTTATTTGCAGTGATATTGCTGGTTATTTAAAACAATAATAGTTAGTGTAAAAGAATAGTTTGTGGCTCTTTTTGAAGTGAAATATAGCAATTGTATCTGCTAAAGTGTAAGAGTCAATCCTAGAAAGTTAAAGCTTAATGTTAAATTCATAAGTGTTTGCTTAATCTGAATAGAAAATCATTCTTTCACAGCTATTTAGATTATAGTATAGCCTTTTACCCCTTATAAGTTAATATGAAATAGAACTTTCTTAGCTATTTTTGTACAGCACAATGTTAATTAGTCAGTTATGATATATTAGACTTATTTGTAGTTTGCAGATGGGGTTGCCATACAGTTTTCTGAAAGTTTAGAAACTGTCTGCATTTATGATCAAACTTAGAGAAAGGAAATAAGATAAAGAAGCCTGAAACAAAATTTTCTCAAACAAGAAGTTTTCTTTTCTTTGATATCAATTTTTCTCTATGTTTGTGTGAATTGTTTTGCTTTGAACTTTTGCTAAAATTTTGAAACCGAAGATATTTGGTCTGAGGAATGAGCTATGAAGCAAACAAAAAGCTGCTTAGTTTTGGTAATCTTGGATAAACACAGCTACAATGTCCTCTAAGACCTCTTCTTGTAACAGGAAAGCATACCACAATATTTCTGAGGAACACTTATGTAAATGTAGACATAATTTTCACTATGTATTTTGTTTTCTTTTATTATTGTCTAGGGTATCGAACAGGATTTTAAATTAAAACACATTCTTTTTATACAGGCATTATATTAAACAGTTAGTTCCAATCTCCATTCTAATAATGGTACCGACAATATATTTCAGAATAAGAGATTTGTTTTGATGAATCAAGCAGGTGCACTTCAATGACAAGTGCACTGGTTCTTCCATTTTCTAACCCACGTAACTCAGTATATGATCAGATGGAGCTGGGGTATATCACGCAAACACTGCGTTCAAATTGCATATGATGTGTGATCTCTCAAGGACATTCCTAACAAGACAATCTGATAAAAATGTATTACTAAGACCAGAATCTCTACCTCAATAATAGACCCATAATGCACATTATAATGCCTTCCTTTAACATGGAACAAACTGACAGCATCCTAAAATATGGCACTTGAAATGAAGCCTAGAAATATTCTCTTTTTTTTGTTTGTTTCAGATAAGAATGTGATACGACTAAATGAATAAACCATAAATGTTGATGAAATAATTTTAACCCCCGCACACAATATCAGAGGGCCGCAATTGCATTACTGAGGTGCGCTGATACTATTACTCAGCATCAGGTTGCGGTTTTGTTTTCATCTGGTGCTGTGATTCCTCCGCTGGGAAAGAGCTGGCGCAAATCCCAGAAAGTTCTATCAATATCGCAGATGCCAGGGGAACACGAAGAATGCTGAAAGTGCAGCCTCCCGGGCAGGCCTTTGGATAAAAAAAGCAGACTGCATGATTTATAATAGTCGAAGCAAGAATGCTGCAAAAATGAACGGTATAATAAAAAGGAACATTCAATAAAAAAGCAAAAATGTCTTGCAGGCTCCTAAAGCAATATCTGGGGCAAATTCGGCATGACATTTTTCATCTTTTATGAAGAACTGTAATGAATTCATATTCTCACATTGTCGTTTCTTTATGCAACAAAATGCAGTACAAAAACATCTCATTCTTTACAAACATTGCTTGACTTGCCCAAGAGCACAGTAACATTGACCCAAGTGCTGGTAAAATAATGTGGAGCTGGCCGCCCAGGGAGACCTAACAACGTAGCCTCTTCTAAGGACATTGGGTCTAAATGGCTTATGGATCTGTTAACAGTCTTGAGCTGCCTTCTGGCACTAAGGATTGCTATTAGTTTATTTTTATTTATATTTTAATATTATTATTTTTTTAAAGATGTATTTAGCATTTACTGAATTTTAAAGATTTCTTTTAGGGTATATTCTCAAAGATGACAGTGCAGATTAGCATCAAAAGAGATGGGCATGAAGAACTTGGGGCAGTGAGGGGTCTGATTTTAGTTGTCTCCTAGCTACCAGAGTTTAAGAAGCAGCTAGTCCAAATGTAAGCAAATGTATACATATATAATATTGTACTTTAAGGTGTAACTGTTTTAGTATGATGAGATTTGCTATTTAAAAAATGTGTTTGAGCTACAGTAGCTGTGTACAATATATAGAAAAATATCTGACATCTTCCTGTATCTGAATAATGCATCTTCTCATTGAATGTAACACCACTGTGATATACACTCAGTGACACATAAGTAGGGGGGAAACCACAGAAAGACACATAAGCTGGACAGTGACTGAATGCACTTGCTCCTTGTGTTATTTTAATTTGGTTTTCCCATCCATGATATAAATTCCTTGCTGTCTTGAATTTTTGCTTTTCACAGGTGCTGCCACTTTTTGAGTTTAGTTGCTATGATGCTACCCTGCTTTATAATTCTGTGATGCCTATGACAGCCATGTTATAAAAGATGGCCACACTGATTAAGATGCGTCTGAATTTTGTGTCAAAATTAAAATTAAAAGAGCCTTGATAAAGGAAACTCTAGTTCTTCAGGAAATTTATATTTTTCTTCTGCCTTTGATACACCTTTGAAAATAAAGGTGCCAAGAGTAGTTCTTTAGGGGGATGCCATAGGTCAGGGGTCTCCAAGTCCAATCCTGGAATGCTACTTTGGCTGCAGGTGTTCGTTCTAACCCTTTTCTTATTTAGTGACCGGTTTGTTTCTGCTAATTAACTTCATTTTCTTTCATTTTTATTGGCTTGTTTTTTAAGATTCAGTTCTCTGAATTACTTCATTTTTTTCCTTAAGTGACACCCAAACAGAAATGAGATGTAAAGTGAGCCAACAGATAATCAGCTAACCTGTGTCCATCATACAATGTCTAAAAATAAAGGAAGGTGAAGGTTTCAGTTGTAGCAGCACTACGTGAAAAGGAGTTGCATATCCCAGTGGCCCTAGAAGGGATGACGCTATTGGACAGTTTCAGAGTGCACAGGGGCTGCTGGGAAGAAGATCAAACCAGCAGGCTCTTTAAAAAGATAACCAGCAAAACGCCAAACAATTGCAATTGTTCGTCTTTCTGATAACATGCTGTGTCACACATTTGAATGACCAGGTTTTTTTATCTTGGATTACTCTTCCTGTCTGGATGTACTGTATGGTCTGTCTTGTACCTGACTGTTTATATGAATTTGTATGGATTGGATACATCTTCGTCAGAGGGAGTACTCCCAATCACCTCATTCCACACCACATCAGGAAACTGGCAGGACAAAATTTACATTACTTACAGTGAACCGTTCACAGGATTTTCTACTCGTCATCTGCCTCTGTTTTGGAAATTCATTAGTGTTTTTGTTAGGTGTTTATTAATGTTGAGCTGCATTATAATTGCCATTGGGTATTTGGGGAGAGCCTTTGGCGTACATGTTTTTGGTAAATTGCATATTTTCTTACTTTCATTCATTTGATTAATATATTCCATTATTATTTATTGATTTATTGGGCTTCTAACTGTGACTCTGTGAATGAGTGTGTGAGTGCCGGGTCAAGGTTGGGTGTGTTCCTGGAGTTTCCACCTTAAAATAAATAAATCACTATCTTTCCCACAGTGTGAAACTTAGCATCACCATGACTGCTACACAGTAATGTTCATCTGCTTTAGCCTTTAGTCTTGACACAAACTTTCTGTTTGCTAAATTTGATTGAAATTTGGGGATCAATACTGGGTTTACTTAACAGTCTGGCCACCATTTACGGGGAGCATATGTGAAATACTTTAACCTTTTCAGCTGACAGATTTTAGGTAAAAATGTCTTGTCATGTTGAATAGAGGTACAGTGCATTTTGTTATGTTTCGCAAGGTGGGGGTTTAAATCCATGTGTTGTGTCCTTTTTGTTCATCGTTATTCCATTTATTTATGTTAGTATTACTTTTTTTTAGCTATATGCTGCATTTTCTAAGCCTATGTTGTGTTTTGTGGGTGGTCTCTCAAGAAACAGGGCCACCTGCCAGTTACCACCAGGAACTACCTTGCACTCTATATAACTTGAAGGTCTCCCATAATTCCTGGAGGTTAATTTCGAATGCACTTACAAGTGGTGAATTCTGGTATTTTTGCTGTACTTGTGTTTAGTGATTTAATGAATTTTGTGACCTATTGCTTTGTATTTTGACTATTCTTTGTATTTTGTATTGGGTCTTTGCTTTTGGATTTGTCTTTAACAGACATTGTGTGCCTTTCGTGCTCTTTGGAGCTTCACAGTGCTACAAAGCATTTTTCTTGTGAAGAATAAATACTTTTATATATAAAGATTTTTTTTATCTTGTTCCAAGCCGGGTTTGATGGCCTGCCCCTCTAGTGGCCAATTTTTGGGACTACATGCCTTGGAACTCTTTAGTGCTGGGGCAGTAGTTGGAAAGTGAAGAAAGTTGGGAAGTTCAAGCAGCTTTTGACTCCCATGGAAATCAACCTTGTCCTTGATTGATAATGAATTAATAGCATTTTCTGTGTTTTGAGAAAGTGTCCATCCTTCTAACAAAAAGAAAGCCAGATGTGGGTATTTAGTTTGGTTGAGAGAGTGACTGTCTTTTTATGAGACCTTTTCAAAAAGAGTTCTCTCAGATCAGTTGCTGTTTGTTGCAAAAATGGAGTTTTCAGTCCAGTTGCTTATACAGAAACTGGCATTGAGCCTTTCGCTATCTTCTAATAACTGAAAATGGACACTATGAGAGGAACCTTGTGAACTGTCATGGAGCTTGCTGTCTGCTGCTGTTTATCTGGTGAATACTTTCCAAAGAGCTTTGTCTCCAGTAAGAAATCTTGCTCATAAATAAGGATTTGGACCCTCTGGAAGTCAATGAAGACTAATAAACACACCCAGGTTGTATATTTTTTTGTATTGCTTATATTTGCTGATGTTGGTTTTGCTGCTAGTGTTGCTGAGTGCTGGTTTCATCATTCCTTTTCTAACTGCGGAACCTTAAGGGCTCAAAAGGATGCTTTTTAAAATGTTCTCTTTTAGTGGTAAACTGGGCGAAAGTAAAGGAATGAAAGTAAAGACTCCTCCAGTCAGCAAGTAGCCTGCCATTAGAAGTCCACTGGGTTGAGTATGTGGGGTATAATATGAACAGTGATACAGGTAATAGGTCTATGGCTGGCTTTGAACCTTTGAAAAGAGTCTGGTTGGTAGCATTCATGTTAGGTTCATGTCACAGGTGATTTTATAATATGGTAGAACAAGGACTGTACACATTGTATTTTATTCCCTGTTCCCTCCCATATCCTAAAGATGTGCACTTTGTATGATTAAG
The DNA here is from genome assembly GCF_900747795.2 of Erpetoichthys calabaricus. Lineage (NCBI taxonomy): Eukaryota > Metazoa > Chordata > Cladistia > Polypteriformes > Polypteridae > Erpetoichthys > Erpetoichthys calabaricus. The sequence continues at coordinate 57,462,835 of NC_041397.2, read as the reverse complement.
TGTGGCACTGGTGTCCCATCCAGGGTGGGTTTCTACCTTTGCTTCTACTCTGCTCCTGATACTACTAGCCTTTGGCTCCATGTGACCCTGAATAACAATAAGCAGCTTCATCAAATGGACAGCTGGATGGCTGAGTGGAGGAGTATCTGACCTGTACACCTTTCCTGCTGCAGTTTCTTACAGTGTGCTACTCTGAAGTTATGCAGACAGAGTGAGGGAAAGGAAAATGACTCCTGTAAACTGAGACTTTTAGAAAAGCTTGTAAACAAGCACTAATGATTCATCTGTTTTCTGGCTAAGGAAACCACAAGTTTAAATGAAACTGATATGAGATTAGTTACTCAACTCCAGGAACAAAGATAGTTGACAGAGTATGCTATTTAGAATGCCAGTTATTGTGTTTTTGATTCTTTTTTTAATGTACTGTATGTAGTCATACTTTACTCCACCATGTTGTACAAAGCCTTGCAATAGCGAAATCGGAAACTACCAAAAGGAGGACAGAGAACTTTGTAGGACCCGGTGTCTGTTCTACTCTTTTTTCAAGAGGGGAGCTGAAAGTGCATGGTGGCAAGCATGACCCAGAATGTAAACTGAATGGTCTTTGGTGTCAGGCAATTCCAGAAAGGTCAGAAAAAAGGTACAAGGACTGTGCCTTCTGATCACATCACTACAGGTATGTAAGACCTGTTTACCAAATCTCAACATAAATCTCTGGGTAGGCTATATCCAGGTTTGATACTGTATTTTGAGAAAAAAGAAGTCTCCTGTCTCTGCTAATGGGTAACACTTAATGGGCTTTTAAATGATTTGCTAGTGTAAAAAGGAGACAAAACAGAAAAAAGATTTGGGGATCCACCCCATATATTGTGATAAGCAGTGATATTCAAAAGCACGAGAGTAATCATAGGAGACTGAGTCAGAGCATGACTGACTGGGAAGGTGAAGCAGTCAAGACTTTATAGGTGGTGGGCAGGAACAGGCGGGTCGTTGAGGGGCTGTTTGAAGGTGGGTGTGGTCTGGCTGTGGAAGTGGGTGGGGCTCTAGTTGGGTTTCCCTTCTGGTAGTCTGTGGAAGAAGGAGAGGGAGAAAAGGCATTAGTGCTCTTCATCAACCCCTGACTCCGCATTGTACCCTCAGTTAAGCCTTTAGACTGCCTCCCATGCGCATGTGTGTGACACTAGTCAGGTATTTACAAAACTTAAAAGTGACCCTCACCATTGGAAGAGAGGACGGGGAACTTCTGATACAAGAAAAAGAAATAGAATAAGAACAATAACCTGCTTAAGTGTGTCTGGATTTAAATATTGTGACCCTGTAGTTAGGATATAGCGGGTTGGATAATGGATGGATGGAAGATTTAAATGCAGGGTCTTGCTTCTTTATTTTTACAAGGTACCTGCTGTCAATTTTTTTAAAAAATATTTCTACTTTGTTTACTATTATTAATCCTTGTTGTACCCTAGGGACCTCATTTCAACCCTCATATCGCTTTGTGTCTATTTGTTTGTTTGTTCGCCAATCGCAAAAGTGATTTTTACAAAATCTTGTAAGTAGGATGATATTAGTCCAGCCTAAAATATAGCCTATATGGTGTTTAAAAAATTTCATCAGGGGGTTGTAATGGGTAAGCAAACCAAAAACTGTGTATTATTGCAAAAGAGCCAAGTCAATCTTAACAAAATCTGCATGCATAATAAAGCTGAACCAATTTTAAATCCTCAGGGGTCTGGAAGGGAAAAATGCATCTCACCAAAATAGCTGAGTCAAAGTTAATGAAATTTTGAATTAATATTCCTATATATTTCATACACCTTTAAGTCTAAACTTTTTTGAGGGTCAACATCCAAAATATCCATCACTCAAAAATGGCTATGTCTACTTTCCCATAATTTTGTATTTACATTTTTGTTCATTATTGGTTATTGGCTAACTGAACAGATTACAATATTCAAGGTTTTGGGGCAACTCAGGCCCCATATTGTAATCTGTTCAGTTAGCCAAAAAAAGGTGTCATGTTGCTTGACTTCTCATGGCATCCATAATGGCTAACATGGTACAGCACCCTATTATTAAATTATTATTCATGCAATTTAAAATATAGTGTTCATGGAGCTTCAAGAATTTCATTGGGTAGTCATAATGGGAGGATCAACACCGAAAAAAAACACACGTTACTCCAAACCAGCTGAGTGGATGTTCATGAAATGTTGCATGTATATTGTAATTAACCCAACTTAATATATAGCATTTATGGAGTTTCAAAAAGTCATCATAAATAGGGATTCAACAGAAAGAATAGCATAAAAATGTGAACTTTTTCCCAGATTACATACCATATCTATGATTTCATTATTCAGCAAGCCATCCACTTAATTATTATGGGATTAAACATCTATTACACTAAACCAGAAAATGCAAAGAAGTACAGTTTGTGGTTCCAGCCTAGTAATGTGTTACCACAAATATGAAATCCAGTCAAAATACAAAAGATCAAATTCTTGACTCATGTGAGCCGGCAAATTGATAGCAAAGTAGTGTAGATGACAAATAAGACACAACATTTAAAAGGCAAACAAAGACTTGCTTTCTTACCTTAACCCATTAAACAAGTACCAGCCACATTATGTGTCAAGAATATTTGATATCTTATGCCCTACCTGTACTCTCAGCGTTCCTCCTACTCCTTTCTTTAGTGTCCTTGTGTGTCTGAACCTCTTGCCTGACACTTTATCCCTTCATCACATTCCTGTAAAGCCTGCTTTTCGGACTTTGTTATTTTGTGATGTCTTGCTTGCCTCCTGTCCTCTTTTATACATCTTGTATTTGAAGGTGACTCTCAGTGTGCCTCCTCAGCCTTTACTCCTCCACGTGTGTCTCACTCTTTCACTTACTTATTCAGTTGCATCACCAAAACCAAACTGATCAATAACAACAAAATCAAACTGACCAATCATATTGCTTGGAAGGACTAGATGCACACACGCACAGACCTTAGCATTTTATTATATAGTAAACACCTGGGCAATGCCAGAAATTGTAGCCTGTCATAAATAAGTTAGAGTGTCTTCAAATAACCACTGTTCCCTAATTATGGCTGGGCAAAATCTATCCATCATTCCATTTTCTATCTTGCTTAACCAAGTTCAGTGATGTGTGATCAGGGCCCTATTATAGGTTGGGCACCACTCTGTCTCCTGGCACACCTCATTGAATTTAGAGTCAACCAACATTATGCACATTCTACACGGACAGCACCTGGGCTCTGTAAATGAGCCCTCACTGCTTTGACACTCACAATTAAGTAAAATCCAGAAGCTTGAGCACTAGCCTAAATGAACAAAAGATGTGGTCACCATTTTACAGTTGAGGTTATACTCTATCTGTAGCAATTTTTAAAACTTGATTTCACTTAGAAATTATGACAAATCACTTCATTTCAAAAATTAAATAACTGTCTTGGTGCTTTTTAAATGTTATCTGTATTCTGTACTTTCTACTGTTGCCATTGCAATATTATTGCAGATATTTGGGGGGCTTTGCTCTGGCTAAGTGCAAAGCGCATGCTTAGGCAGCTTGGAGATTTACATAACCGAAGAGAATCAAGGTTCATTTATGCACAATATTAATAAATCAAAGTTTAGTTATTTTCAGGTAGGCTTTTGGGTAGTGATAATATATAAATATCTATGAAGGTTTAATAAACATAACTTGACTTTTGAAACTTTTTAAAAATACAATAACCCTGAAATAGGTTCAAGAGTATGAGCTCATTTTTCAAGAATATGTCTGCAGCTATTGAAGCTTTCCAGGAGGATTCAAAGTCAACTTGAGAATTTCGAGTTCAAGTATGCTAGATTGTCTCCCTGTGGATAGACTAAAGTGTCATGGGAAGAAGGTGTAAAAAAGATACTTGCATATGAAAAAGTCCATCAGGGATTATCCCTTGCAATCAATTAAACCTCAGAGAACTTCATAAAATTTCTAAATAGATATATAACAACATCAGCAATAATTTTAATACATTTTAAAAAAGTAACTGAGCAGGCAGTACAAGAGCACATTTACACTTGATGGCCACCTTCTCATTAACATAAATATCTTACTATTGCATGTAGCCAGTCATCTGACTGTTTGTGGCAGCCAGTGTCTACTTGCTTGAAACTACAAAGGGATCCCCCACTTCCCCATTCATAAGAAATTTCAAGGGGTCCTGGATCAAATATCAGCACATATGCTATTCACACCCACTCAGCAAAAAAAAAAAAAAATTAGAAGGAACATTGCTTTTAAATAACAAACCTTCAAAATGTCCAGAAAGAAGAAGAAGGAAAACATTTAAAACTAGGGGGCTCTGCCCCCATCTCGCTTCACTTGCCAAACCCCATGTGGGCCCTATGCGCTAGTCATTTCCTGGATATGCCGCTTGCGACGAATCGTGCTGTGCTTTTGAATAAACACGAATATCAACTCTGATATCTCTGTCTTTCGAAACTATTATTGCTGACAATTCATCACATGTTGGTTTATTATATATGTAAGCGTGATCTTTCGGATTCATATAGAAATCCAATAAAACTTCTTTGTCCATGTTTTTCAGATAAATTTTGTGTAAAGTGCGATACTTTTGGACCCTCAACTCATCACCACAACACCATATTATTATGTTACGTTTGTGTTTTTTTTGTCGCACTGTCACTTGTTGCTTTTGTTTGCACATTGCACGTGCACTTTGTTGTCTGCTGTCTGGTTAAAAAAGTCTTCCTTAGATAGTTAGTTAGTTTTTGTTGATTTATGCTGTAATTCATGTTAGGTAATTCATGTTAGGTAATTTATGTTTAGGTCAATCTGTCTTGTCTCTGCTAGCCAGCTAACTAGGCCTCTTAGTTAGCTAGTTTAGTTTTTCTGTTAATTTATGTTGTAAATTTATGTTGCATGTAGCACCTTGGTCCTGGGGAACGTTGTTTCGTTTCACTGTGTACTAACTGTATATGGTTGAAGTGACAATAAAGCCTACTTGAACTTGAACTTGAACTTGAACGTATGGATTTGTTTCCATTATTGGCTGTAGGATTTCTAATATGTCCGATCGTTTAACTCTTTCGATTCTATGTTGCATCGCTTCTCTGTGATCATAATTATAAACCTGACCGAATTGTGGTTTCTTTGAAATTAAACTTGTAGTAGTTTTAATTATTGCGGGGCTACAGATTCTCATAGCGTATGGTCCTGAATCGTGTAAATCTATGTTTTGAGCATTGAATGATTATTGTAGATTCAGATATTTTGCTTGTAGTTTTTGTGGATTTCATTTTCACTAAATAGCAAATCTTTAATTTCTTTTAGATACACTTCATCATTGGGAAGAAACACTATTTTTCCCTGATGGCAACACAATTAGACATTCTACAATTCTTCAACTGAAACTTTAAAGCCGAACAATATCTACATACTTCTGTCATATCACCTATGTCCATATATTCGATCTCTTTTTGCTGTTCCATTATTTCCATTTGCTTGCATTAATGCAATCTTTATTTTAGTTTTTTGAGACTCTCAAATTTTAGTACTTTCATTATCTCAAACCTGCTCTGCAAGTGTATCACGCCAACATTTTTGAACCTCTTTACAACGTTCTACTTTGTCATCTACTCTTTGTTTTTTATTTCCGGCCCCAGGTGTGTTAAATCTCTTGGCACAATGTCTCGTCTCTCGGGACTTGAAATTATCTCTCTGAAAAAGTCTTATCTCGTCCCAGGATAAAAAGTCTCGTCTTGTCCCTGGATTTTTTTATATAATAGAGAGATAACCTTTGGTCCAAAAGTAATCCATCAAAAAAATGTAAAAAATTAAAATTTTATTAACAAGAATATATTTTCAAAAACACTGAACAGAAACAAAAGAGTATGTTTAAAAGAGGCAACCCAGAGTAAGTCAGAGATTAAGTAATCGAAATTCACAAAGCAGATCCAAAAAGATGAAGAAAACAGGAAATCAAAATCCTCACAAAGATGGGTTGACAGTACAAATCTCAGTGTTGTTCTGGAGAACCTGACTTTCTGCCTAGAGTATATAGGCGGTGAGTGGGTCTCCAGCTGATAGGTCATTGTGGCCCCACCCCCTGAGCCTCTACTTAAAAGGTACGGAGTACATAACTAAATATATAAACAAACATAATATAGTATTTTTTTTAAATGACATTTAAGATAAGATACAAAAAGACCAAAAACATAATCAAAAACACACTATACCCAAAAATAATATTTAAAGGATAACAAAAATATGAAATTAAAAGAATATGTACTTGAGCCAGAGATAAATCCCAGTCTAAACCATAAAACTGCCTTTTAAAAAGCACAGTGTCTTTCCATTCTTATTCTGAGTTCAAAGGATAAGCCCACTACGTTCTGTCTTATATCATTCAAATGACCGTGAAGCTGTCTGTGAGCCTCAGCTAGAAGCAAGCTGAGAAGATTCACAGACGGGAAAAGAAAGAGATCTCAATCTATATAGTAATAATATACACCAGCATGGACTGTTATGTGGTTGTGGTCACCTAAGAGGACATTTAATTAAAGTGTGTCCAGGAAACATCCACAGATTTAATCTTCTGCACTCTATTGTTGCTTGTAATCTAAAGAATTGAACATATTGCTTCCAGCTGCACGTTTCAAGGTCCATTAATGAAAACAGGATGCATCTGTACGGGACTGATATAATTTTGAATAACAAGCCTGTGTAACTTGTGTATTTGGCTTCATCTTCTGGCCTGTCATTAATTTTCTCTTTTCTACTACCAAGATGGAGATGTGACAGGTCATAAGGGGCGTCAAAACCAGAAAACCAAGCCTACCTTCTCTTCAGAACATAAGCATATACTGAAATCAAAATCAGAAAATCTATCTTTGCCAGAAAACTTTAGACATAGACAAACCAAGCACTATTGAAAGTATCCACATACTATGACAACAAGTGGTCTGTGAAGTCAGGTTTTATGCCGTCATGCTGATGACATCACTTAGCATGACTTTACGGAGCTGTTGCCTAGCAACTCAAGAAGGCATCCCAAACTATGAGCGCCCAAAATGGTGGTGTCCATAACCAAAACTAAATGATGTTACAATAATTTCAAGACAAATGATAAACTGTATAACTCTATAACAAAAATAAACAAATATTTGAAATCTTTGCGATCAAAAATGTAGAAAACAGTCAGAAAGTTCACTGAGAAAAATTTATAAAAAAGAAATGCAATCATAACAAGTAACAACAGGCAGCCATTACCAGCTACATTTGCTTGTTTGAAAATCAGATTTAACTTTATCGTGCAAAATGGCATTCTGTGATCCAAAAAGTGGACCTTGCACCAGCGGGACAACGTTAAGATGAAGAAGAAGAAAAAGAAATTAAGCTGATGTCACATTATGGGACTTCTAGTCTGAGTGTATGTCGGACTTTCCAACTACGTTTGGTGAACGTGTCTCTGGACCATATCAATTTAAATGATTGAAAATCTTGGGGTTATGTCACATTTAGTGATTGCTCGGCTAATTTTCCAGCATTGTCCTACTTGCCCTTTTTGTGACAGCTAATAATGTGCTCCGTGACTAAGCTGGTGCTGTACTAAGGGTTAACAGGTACAGCAAGTTCTGCCGCAGTCTCAGCCCTTTTCTTCTTTTTCCATTCTGTTGTGGTATGTAAAACATGAGACATCAGACAGGCGAGCTTCTCTTCTCTTTGTGAGGTCCAAAACACCTGCACTCTCTTTGAGGTATTAAATGAATTTTACTTTCGAATAAACATTCATTGGTTGTCAGCTCTCATGTACACAGAGCTCTCCCTATGACTAAAGACAAAATGGCGGGTCACAGACTTGTTGAACTGAGTTACTGGGTATTGTCACATTATGTGAGACTGAGTTGCTGGTATGTCACATTATGGGACAGAAGGTGCCTCCAGTTTGCTAAGATTATGTAAATGGAGGCTACAGCTGAAAAACTGCTGGAAAAGTCAAATAATGTGGCATTGCATTTAATAGATCATGTGAAATTTGGTTGCTAGGCTTTCTTTATCTAATTTACCAATTAAAGTTACATTTCTGGCTGATGCCTTTATTCAAGGTGACTTATAACATTTATGATAAAATGGGTGCAGCATGCAACCGGGGCTCTTGCCCGCCTGAGACTCCTCCACGCTGGGAGGACCGGGGGAGCAAGTGTGACCAGAGCGTTACCTTCCCCGGGACGCTAGATGGCAACCCCCCTGGGTTGCATGGGATTTGGAGTGTGGTGCAACCCTGTTGGGATCCGCAGGGGGTGCTGCATGAGCCCTTAAGGGTAGTTCTTCCGCCACACCAGGAAACACTGGCGGAAACGAGTAATCAAGCACCTGGAGCACTTCTGGGTGTGTTATAAAAGGAGCCAGCAGCCAACTCGGGGAGCCACAGTCAGGAGGAGGAGCAACAAAGCTTGACCTGAGGAGTGAAGGATTAATTAATTGTTTGTGCTGTGCTTGCGGTGGGCCTGTGTTATACTTGTGGGGAACGGGGAAGGCGTTTCCCACAAGGGAAAAATAAAAATAAAACTTGTGTGCCGTGAATTTGCATCCCACGCGTGTCTGTGTTGGGTTCAGGTGGCAGTGCCAGCTTGGTGGGCCACATGGGCGACACTTCTTTCGGTTTTCCAGCTGGAGCACAGGCAGCTCAAGTGACTTGCTCATGATCACACAGTGATTATGGGAATTAAATTCTACTCCTGTGTAAATGCAGATTTTCATTCCTATCAGTTACTTAATTAGAATCCATCCATCCATTCATTGTCCAACCCGCTGAATCCAAACACAGGGTCACAGGGGTCTGCTGGAGCCAATCCCAGCCAACACAGGGCACAAGGCAGGAACCAATCCTGGGTAGGGTGCCAACCCACCGCAGTAGAATCCACTTGATTCAACTTTTTATTTAATCAGATGTTTTGTTCTGCATCTTCTATACAGTTCTATGGATTTTACTTCACAGAATCTTCAAATAGATGCTTACTGCAGTGCTTGCTAGCCTTTAGAGCACAGGGTTTATTCAGTAGCAATGCTCGGTTTTCATTTGTATTGAATTGCTTATTAAAATTATGAAACATTGCTGCCTTTTTCTGAGTAAACTGTAATGTAATAGTTGATGTGTGTGCAGATGTGCCCTGTGATGAACTGGCAGCCTGTCCAGGTGGTACTTAATGTGGTGGAGATACCCTCTGATTTCTTGTAACTATACCACACCATGCCATTCTCAAGCCTGCTTACTCCAAATCAGGGTTAGAAGCTATGCAGGTAACTCTGGGGACCCTGGCAAGACTCAGCCCTGGACAGGATGCTAGACATTCATAAGGCCCATTCTTTCATGCTCAGGGGCAAATTTGGAACCCTAAGACACTGCGATCCATGAGTCGGCGGCAGCACTAAACACTGTGTTGTGCCCATCTGTGACAATAAACTGGATTTAAATGGATTTGGTAATGGATGGATGGAAAAGTGAAATGCAAACTGTTAGGAATTACAGTTTAACAATCTGTTACTTTATGTTAGCCTGAGTGTACAGTTAAGAAGTAGCCTGAAATGAAAACCAGCACCAGTGTCTGTGACTAGCACTGCAGATGCTTTGTGCTATAAGCTAATGAGCAAAAGAGGATGAGCGCTTATTATTAGCGAGGGCTGCTTGGTTTGCTGACCAAGAACATGCCAAGGCTGACACTGTTCAAATTTGAGCGTCCAAGATCAGTGAGGTGGAATTAACAGTACTGGCAGATGGAGCTGAGCAGGGTTCAATCAGTCATTGGGGTATTTTTAGAGCCTGCTTTGTTGGCAGCAGGAAGTGAATAGAAAATGAAACAAAACTGCTTGGATGGAAGAGTTAATAAAATCATATGTGCAAGCTTCCCCTTGGTCTGATCAATTGGAATCCAGACACCATGTAAATTAGAGCTAGCATTTAGTGGTAGTCTTTCATCAGAGGCTTGCCATATGTAACTGTGGGTTTTGGGCAGATTCCGTTTAAGAGCAGAAACAAAGCTAAATAAACAAATAATGGACAGAAATAAGAAAACACATACATCAGTAAATGGGAGACACTTTGGTACCACATATATGTGTACATCAATTGTATATTTCCTTGTATAATGAACATGATCAACGGATTTTACATTAAATACAAATTTCAGCAGGTTGTCCAGTCTCATGCAGATGTATATCATGGCATGCAAAACAGTATCTGTGGGCCAAAAGCAAGAAAATTGTGGGTGTAAACTGTAAATCATCAATTTGTCCCTAAACCTATTAATTTTCTGCAAATACAGTAAAGGGCAGCTGTTGAAAACCTGAAATAAAAGCATACAGACATCAACTTGACTATAAATATCCATCTATCTATCCATCCATCCATCCTAAATGTCAGACTTCACCAGTTCATTCCATTGTACACTCTTATGTGCACAGTCATGTTCTAAAGTCATCAGATAGGAACAGGATGGGGTGGCTATCCAAAGTGCCTAAAGAATAATCTGCTTCAGTATGGAGAGAACAAACTATCTCTGCTCCAAAAGTGACCATGCTGAGCTTCAATTGGACATGTGAGGCATTGACAAGGCAAGCGTAATCCAAACAATACTGCTTGGTCTTAGCCAGAGAAAAGCATTTATGAAGCATTTTCATTTTAGATTTACCGATTATTGACTTCATTGTCACAGTGTTGGTTTGCAGTGTCTATGAATCAGGTATCTTCTTTTTGACAGTTCTTTATTACTGCTATCTAGGACAGAGACAGAGGGACAGAGGAATGGTCTAAACAAGGATCATTTCTCTAAGATGTGACACCACCAGGGTGGTTCACCTGGTTCATCTTTGTTCTGTTTTCACAGGCATGAATTCCTTCCACATATACAACCTGGGAATATTCTTGAATTAATCATCCTAGGAATTTGCTGACATTCACTTGTAGGGCTACAATTTGATTAACACATTAAAGTTTTTTTGTTGTTGTTTCTAAATCAAAGTACATTAGTTAGCAGCAATGTCTAAGTGCTAATACACAATAAATAAAGATGTCTTTGGAACATAAATATTTTCACAAATACTGTATCAATGAAGCTTTTCCATTTGTTTTGTTGATACTTGGAAAATGTTGTGGAAAATACTGCATTTACGCATAAATTTGGTGTCATGTGACAGAATTTTCATCAAGTGGCTCTCCTATAAGAAAACATTTAGATTATCAAAATCATAGTACCTGCAGATTTCCATAATATTCCATATCACTTTCAAAAAATTAACTAACCTCATATCATCTTTGGCATTCATAAAAAGACACTCGTAATTTTCTTCAAAAGTAGGCTAAATGTTTGCAGGCTATCTAGATGTTCATAAGATTTAGGGGTGCAGTGGTCGCGAGGATGCTAACATTCACATCAGCTGAAGACGGTGATTTATTTATTTTATGACGTAGACCCCAGAAACATACTCAGCCTTGAAACACTCACTCACTGAGACACTGATAACAATAATAAAGAAATAATAAGGATAACAATACACAAGACAATAACTTGCATATTAAACAAATAAAGATTGCAAAAAGCTATTATTAAACAAATAATGTGTATGCAAAAGCCCTCCCCAATTGTGATAATTATTTACAAACACTGCATACATGAAACCGAACGAAGCACCAGGCACTACACAGTAAACAATTAACACATATGATGAACACAGTCCAGTGCGGCAGGTGCAGATGACAAAGATGTGTGAAATGAAAACCCCTGTGAACAACCCACTGAACGAAATGTAAAGTTTTCTGCTTCCCCCAGACGAACGTGTATCCAACCAAGATGAAATCGCATGGACAAGCAGGCACAGGACAAGTGCATACATCCAGACAGTAACTGTAATCCAGTAGCGAGTGATGCATAGAAACAAATATACACACAAGAGCAACATTTGGGGGTGGCAAGTGGGGTGACCGCCCCAGACCCCGCACCTAAGGGGGCCTCTCTTTTGAGGTCCCATTCAAGCAGATTTGTCAAGTTATATTCTCCAGTTATATTTTGATAAAGTCTGCGTGTTATCTTGAAAAAATGTAACTGAATACTGTAATGAGGAAATCCGGTGTATGTTAACAATATTTTTATTAAATTCGCACGCAAGTTTATACAGTCCACACATACCAGTAACAGCATTTGACGTAACCGGCCCCAGCCCTAGGCCCCACACACCCCTAACGCCGCTTCTATATACTCAGATGATCATGATTCCCTCTGCTTCGTTTTGGTTGCCTTTTTTAAAGAGACCGCTTAATTATCTTTCTTCCCAAAAACCCCTGTGCCCTCTGAATCTGCCGAATGGATTAATACTGCCGGGGCTGCTGGGAGTTGTAGGCAATTTAAGTGGCACTTTAAATTATTTAACATACATATATATGTCTGATGCAGTGAACGTGGCTGCGTCTTGTGCATTACCAGATCTGTTAAAGCAAATGTCTCAGATTAAAAACTAGTTGTCTACCGGCACATGAAGAAATATAGATGGCTACCATTTTGATTAATATAATGACCACAACTTTCATTTGGGGGAAGAGCAGATATATGCATTCTATATGTATATGCATTCCATCAAGCATGCCTTAACTTTTGACAACGGTTTGGCAAAGAATTGTAGTATGGGATCTTCTTTACTTCCAAATCATTACCAAATTACTGTATGCACCTACACAATTGGACTGGACTGCCAATACTGATGCTCTGTGTAAGAAAGGACAGAGCCAACTATACTTCCTTAGAAGGCTGGTGTCCTTCAACATCTGCAATAAGATGCTGCAGATGTTCTATCAGACGGTTGTGGCGAGCGCCCTCTTCTACACGGTGGTGTGCTGGGGAAGCAGCATAAAGAAGAGGGACGCCTCACGCCTGGACAAACTGGTGAGGAAGGCAGGCTCTATTGTAGGCACGGAGCTGGACAGTTTGACATCTGTGGCGGATTGACGGGCGCTGAGCAGGCTCCTGTCAATCATGGAGAATCCACTGCATCCACTAAACAGTATCATCTCCAGACAGAGGAGCAGCTTCAGCGACAGACTGCTGTCAATGTCCTGCTCCACTGACAGACTGAGGAGATCGTTCCTCCCCCACACTATGTGACTCTTCAATTCCACTTGGGGGGGTAAACGTTAACATTATTCAAAGTTATTGTCTGTCTGTGTTATCACTCTTTAATTTAATATTGTTCTTTATCAGTATGCTGCTGCTGGAGTATGTGAATTTCCCCTTGGGATTAATAAAGTATCTATCTATCTATCTATCTATCTATCTATCTATCTATCTATCTATCTATCTATCTATCTATCTATCTATCTATCTATCTATCTATCTATCTATCTATCTATCTATCTATCTATCTATCTATCTATCTATCTATCTATCTATCTATCTATCTATCTATCTCAAATGGCCATGCACACTGCATAAACACAGCATGAGAACACTTTTTGGATAACATTTTAAAAGAAAAATGATGTGATGTTCTATTAGGATCCTCGAAAGTCCCTGTGGAAAATGCACTCTTTGATATTTATGTGTTGTGGGTGCACAGAAGGGAGGACAGGCATCCTGGCTGGGAGAAAGGAAAGTTTCATACCCTGCAAGGAGGCCATAATGGATGGACAGAGAGAAACCGGCTCATCAGGAGCAGGTCATTCCTCTACATGGCAGGCTGCAGTGTTCCTCAGGGATTAACCCAATTAGGACACCTACAGGGTTGCATGGGAAATGGAGTCCGGAGACACATCCCTGTCGGGGTCTTTGGAGACCGCCAGGGGAGGGTTTTACACGACCTGGAACTGCTCAGGAAGACATGGAGAGGAGACTGGAAGCAGTTACTGCCTCATTTGGACTGAGTCAGAGTCAGGAGGCAGTGAGCTACGCTCTTGGACAAGGAAGGAGAATCGTGCTTGGTATGTTTTTTTTTTTGGTTGTGATTTTTGTGAAGAAGATATTGGGGCTCAATAAAAAGTCTTTATTTGAGCATATGGTGTGTTTGGCTTTATTGTATCTGAGATTTGGGAGGCTGCTATGCCCCCTAATGGTCACAGTATTTACTCTTCAGGTACTAGCTGGACAAATTAAGATACATAGTGGGGTCGGATGAGTGAACACAAAGGTCCAAAATAAATGTTGGGGTGCCAATGGGGTCAACCCTTTTAATAAGGGTGCAAGGCAAATCAAACCAAACACATAATGGTGCAAAAAAAAACAAACAAAAAAAAACCTTTTTGGCCATAAGGTGTCCATATGAATGACTAGGTAGCTCTGAAACGCAGTGGGAGCTCCACCCAGCAGTCTGCTTTTTCCCAAATGAAACTCCACGTTCTGGGAGTGTCTCGGTCTTATAGTCCTCAGACCGGAAGGGGTGGAGTCAGACCCCTCCATGACTGTCTTTGAAACTTTGTGTGGAAAAAGAGACAATGATCTCGACAACAGAGTCCCCTTGTGTGCATGTGTGGTAGTGGTTATCTCTGATGAGTCTGAAGGATGACCTACTGTACCTTCAGATGTGCATGCATGACAATAGCTAATAAAGTTATTATATTTTCCACCTTCCTAATTTGTGAAGACAACAGATGGCACTTCAGCACCAGAAATACACAAAGCCACTCAAGCTATCATATTAGAGTACACATTCAAGACTAAGTAAGCACATTCTTAATTTATAAATGCATAACCATATTTATCTTTTTCGTTTTTAAAAATACATCAGGTAAAGGCACACACTATACACACTTCACTTATTGTAGATCTATCTGAGTTAAAACAGGATACAACACATTTTTCATTGTTAGAAAGAGTTTTTGGCATTCAGCAGCATTTACAATTTAATTTTTAATATCTACCTTATTAAAAGGACAAGTGCCTGTGGGTCTGTGAGTCCGTCTGGCTGCTATGTTGCTGTCATTCCAACAGATGGTGGATCACTAATATCTGTAGTGATAAAGTGCATTGCATTTGTCATTCCAAAACTTGCATCTGAAACAGTAACACTGCTTTTATGAATCCCATACCAAATGGACTATAACAGAGACATATGCATTATATTTGTCATTGCTTGTCTGTCTGTATTTTTGTCCACTTTTCACAAGAGAACTACTTAACAGATTTAGATTAATTTTTTTTTATATAATTTGCTTGAACATTCCGGCTGATTTTGTGACTTCTCTCATTGCGCTAAGTATCATAGTTTGCTTGTGGTACCGATTTATTTGCGGGAATCCAAGAGACTCACAGCAGGCCGAGGGGAGGGGAGGGTGGCGGGGCCCTCCTCACTCACACGCCAGCCTCGGTGTGTTCCTTACCTCCACTTAGCTAGCGAACAAGAGAACTACTTAATGGATTTAGATTGGGTTTTTTCTATAATTTGCTTAAACATTCCAGTTGATTTTGCGACTTCTCTCACTAAGAATCATAGTTCGCTTGCAGGAGCGATATACTGTATTCGCTCTAATCTGAGACAGAGGCTGCGGGATGAGAGGAGGGGGAAGCGTGACGTCACGCTGGGGAGCCGGGCAGGGCCCTCCTCACTGTCCTGTTTCACTACTATGTGGGCAGAGCTGCAGGGGACGGCTAGTCTGTAATAATTGCCTTTTATTACTACAGATGTTTGTGACACACCATCTTTTGGAACAACAAACGTAATGCATTTTATTACTATCTATCTATCTATCTATCTATCTATCTATCTATCTATCTATCTATCTATCTATCTATCTATCTATCTATCTATCTATCTATCTATCTATCTATCTATCTATCTATCTATCTATCTATCTATCTATCTATCTATCTATCTATCTATCTACATGCATTACAAAATACATTCCAATAAATGGTGCACTGCAAAGGTTAACACTGAAGTCTGCGCTGATTATTTGGATTTCAACCAGTTTTAGAAGGGTAGCACAGCTAGATTTATATGTAAATGTACAATTTGATACCTTGTATTTAATGTGAACCTACTGTATCTAAGATGCCCTACCCTAGTATCGATTTACAGAGACATTCATTATAGTAAACATAATAAATATTTGAGTTATCTGAAGTAGTCAAATATTTCCAAATGTGTTTTTCCCAAATGATGAGTTATAATGAAAAGAGCTAAGTCGGTCATTTTATTTCAACTAGCATGCACAACTCAGTAAATCCTTTTTTATATGCAGGCTTACATTGTTATTTTTGGAACTAAGCTGAAAGTTAGAAGGAAAGCTGAAATATTTTAAGCTTTGGTGGCATCTGCCACTGAGATAAATAACAGTTGTGTTCAAGGTCTGTTTCACATTCACTAGATTCATGCTACTTCAGCTGCTGTCATTCATTTTCCCCATGGCAAGATATGATTGTATCTGTTGGTTTTATGGTACAATATGTTATAGCACATTTAGTTTTTAAAAGTGCAACATGTAACATTCTGGTCACTATGAAACTTTACTTTCCATGTATTCCTTGGGCCTGCACAACTCTAGATGGTGAAGGTGGGTTCTAAACCCAGTGGTTGAATTCATGTCTTCACAGGTGGCGCAGTGGTAGTGCTGCTGCTTTGCAGTAAGGAGACTGTGGAAGATTGTGGGCTCGCTTCCCGGTTCCTCCCTGTGTGGATAGCGCTTTGTGTACTGAGAAAAGTGCTATATAAATGTAATTTATTATTTATTATTATAGCTGTGTCAAGACATTTGCCTCCTTAAAATGCATAGCTGTAATACTAGAGCATTTGTAGATCTTTTATTAATTTAATAAAAGTATTCAGGAGTAGGTTCTGCCCCCCATGACGCTCATTTGGATTTGAGATCAAATATGTTGTATTATAACTAAATTATAAAAAACATACCATGCTTCAACCCCTTTTTAAACTACCTAGCTGAAGAAATAACAGTACCATTTGTTTATTTTCTCTCATCCTGAGGAAGTCCTACTTTTGAATGTTACTTTCATTCTTATTATATCTTTTTTTTAATCTAAGAATAACTTTCTAAAGTATTATCAGTTTACTCCTTATAGGTTGAGACTGAAGCTCCTCCATTGGGTCTCCATCCTCCTGCTGTTAAGCTGAGTATTGACAGTCAGGTGCAATCCATGAAGTCAGTGACTCTTCCCCACTTACCAAAGTTCATCCATCCAGACATCATGTCCCCTTACTGATCTGTTAAGAGAAGAAGAGAAACACACATGCATAGTGGGCTCAACCACTTGAAAGTAAACAGCTCCCTACTATCTGACAGCAGTTTGTAGATCCATTGATCCCTCCATTAGCGAACACACTATATTGAGCTGAGGACTGTTTACCAGGGATCTTCTCTCCGTCACTCTCAATGTGTACTTCCCCTTCTTTACTGAAAACCCATAACTTGCGTTCTGGCCATGTCCTACAAGAGGATCATCTCTTGAAATTAGGATCATAAATGTCTAGCTCTTGACTCTTCATCAAGTATGCCATACATACATTTGAAGAAAGCTCAATGTCCAAAACATTCTTCTTCTGACTTTTTGATTTTTGCTGTGAAAATAATGTTTGTCTGTTTTTCTTCTTTACAGCGTATTTGCATACCGTAATCATGTTGAAGTTTCTTGAGCTACAGTATAATTTCCCATTTAATAAGTTGTTATGCCATTAGATAGGGCACGTTTGCTTTAGTTACAAGCTGCATGTCCAGAACAGACAAACACTCATCATTTGTGCTGAGCAGTAGTTTTGCAAGAGCTGCGGAAAATCAAGTCCTCTGTTGGGATTTTCTGCAAAAGCAGGTGTTATTTAGCAAGACAGCAGGAGTTCTGCTTACACCATATGGACTTTAATCTTGCTGCACATGTTTACAGGTTAGAGACGGCTTCATTTATCATGTTTGATATTCATTTGAGCTACTCTCATGTGAACATACTGTACAAGCTATTTGTCTCTTTATGCTTGAATGTGAAATATTTCACTGATTCAACATAAACAAAGGAGTGCTGGGAAAACTGGACTGTTGAATGGCTCTTTTCTATGTCATACAGCTCCAGATTCCTGGGTTCAGATCCATTCAGGGTACTGCCATTGTAGATTCCGCATGCCCTCCCTTTGACATTGATGGTTTCTTTTTAAGGACTCTGTTTTTCTAGCACATCACATTACTGCATCATTTGTACTTTTATTTGAGTTCATTGTTTAGTGAGGAGAGTCGTGCAGTGGTAGAGCTACAGCATCATAAACAGGAGACCAAGGTTCACATCTCAGGTGCTCCCTATGTGGAGTTTGCATGTTCTCCCTGTGTCCACATGTGTGCTCCAGTTTCATGGATATACCCAGGTATAACAATAACAATATAATTATTTATATGAGTATATATATATATATTTTTTTTTTTTCATTGATTTTATTGTGAACACAGAACACTCTATACAAATAGATCAATTTTTTACAAAAAATGGATTGAAAACATTAACATGAAATGCTTAAGTTTATTTGCCATTGTCTTTTTAATTCCCTTTTTTCAATACAGTTTGCTCTCTTAATTGTACATACCTTTTCTAATCCTATTATATCGTTCAGGGTCATAAGGAGATCATTATCAAATTGAAATTACAATACTTACTTATATCCTTTACTCCAATTATACCATACGGCGTCTTGAACCTTTAATTATGTTTTATTTTGTCTTCTTCCAGCATCTTCATTTGTTACATGATCATCCCTCTCTTTCTGTCCATTTCTTTGAGGTTTTCTTCCCATACCCTTCTTCCCCTCAGACTCTTTCCTTCACACATCATTTCAACTTGCTTTGTTTCATTTATCCTTATTATATGGCCATATTACTGTAGCTGTTTTATTTCTATGATTTTCATGAGAGGTTATGTTTCCAGTTCCTCGTGGATTCTTTTATTTCTTTTCCAGTCTCTTTTTGTTTTATCTACCACTTGCCTTAAATATTTAATTTCAGCTTCTGATATTTTAGATCTTTGTTTATCCATCTCAAGATTATGCAGCATATAATATTGTTGGCACATACAGTATGTGGTTTTATTTATATGTATCCTTGCTTTTACACTTTGTGACTTTGTCTTCCCTGTTTGAGTATTATTAATCTGAAGGCTTTCTTTTTTGGTCTTGATTATTATGTTTCTAATTTCTTCATCTATTTCTCCATCTTCACTTATTATCACTTCCATGTTACTCATATGTTGACATATTTTGTAGTTGTTTTCCATCTCTCTCTGTCCACATTGCCATTTCTTTTTTTGTTTTCCCCTTCTTATTTGCATTACTTTACTCTTCTCTCCATTTATTGTCATACCTTTTTCTTCTAGCTTGCAATTAATGTTATGTTGTCTGCATGTATCAGATCCTGGGTCAATACTTCCATTCTTCCTGCCGGATCCCCTCCAGCTCTCTATGACTGAATGAGAAGTGCCTTCTGTAAACTGTCATCTTTAGGGTCTCTTCACAGATGTTCTCTGGTGTTCGGCTGGCCACTCATGGACAATCAGAGACATGTCCTAAAAGCCACTCCAGCATTGTCTTGGCTGTATGCTGTGGGTCATTATAATGATGAACGGTGAACTGTAACCCCAGTCTGTGGTCAGATACACTCTTGAGTAAAGGATTTCTTCCAGGATCACTCTGTGTTTGGCTGTGTTCATCCCTTCCCTCAGTTCTGACCAGTCTCCCTGTCCCTGTCACTGAGAAACAACTCTATAGCATGATGCTGCAACCACTATGATTCACTGTAGGGCTGGTATTAGGCAGGTGAAGAGAAGTTCCTGATCTTCACCAGACATTGTGGTAAAAGTTCCACCCAAAAAGTCCACTTGCTGTCTTATCAGACCAGAGAATATTTTCTCTCATGCTTCCACAGTCCTTTGAATGCCATTTCATAAAGAGACAGACAGCAGACTGTCATATGCCTTTTACACAAGGCTTCTAAGAAGTCTGGCCACTTTACCATAAGATCTCGATTGATGAGGTGCTGCTGAGATAATTGCCTTTCCAACAGGTTTCACATCTTAACAGAGGACATTTGAAACTCTGCTTTTTAGTCACTTCCCAGATCAAGGCCCTTCTTGCCTTGTTATGTAGCTTGGCTGGACAGCCAACTCTAGGAAGAGTTCTTGTGGTTCCAAACTTCTTTTATTTCACAATTATTGACACTCCTGGGAAAGTCAAAGCTTTAGAAATGGTTTTATACCCTTGTCCTGATCTATACCTCACCATAATGTGATCATGGAATTCGACAGAGAGTTCCTTGGACTTTGTGTCTTTTGTTCTGACAAGTAGAATGAATTGCCAGAAACAGATTGTCTGACTGTTCTACACACAGATCTGTGCCTTTCTAAATGATGTCTAATCTGTTCAGTTTGCCAGAGGTGAACTCCAATCAAGATCTAGATAAGTCTCAAGGAGTAATTAAAGCAAACAGGATGCACATGACCACAATTTGGAGTGCTACAGAAAAGGGTCAGTTTTTTTTCAGTTTGATTTTTAATTCATTTTCAAATCTTTGTTATTATGGGTTCTTTAGTTTTTTATTGGCAAAAAATTCAAATTTGCCCTTTTAAAATTATGTCTCGCCCTGCAGTGGGCTGGCGCCCTGCCTGGGGTTTGTTTCCTGCCTTGTGCCCTGTGTTGGCTGGGATTGGTTCCAGCAGAACCCTGTGACCCTGTAGTTAGGATATAGCGGGTTGGATAATGGATGGATGGATGGATGGAAAATTATGTCTTCAGTACAATAAACTGTGCAGAAAGTGAAGGGGTCTGGATATTTTCTGAATCCATTGTATGTCATGAATACTAGAGGACTTTCTATACTTTGAATGATCCTCTGTAATTTTTTTGGTACTGCCATTTCATCCAGTGCTTCCCATATACTGTATATCCTCATAGCACTGCGTAAAATGCTGCTTTAAAATCAAGAAATGCCAGAAAAAGTCATGTTTTTCTAATCTTTATTTTTCTAGTGAAAATAAGATCTTCTGTTTGTCTTTGTGGCCTGTATGCTTCTTGCTTTTCTTTTTTCCACTTTTGTTCTTTTCAGTGATCTTTACATTATCCTTGAACATGATTTATATAATATGCAGTAAATATAAAATACATTACTGTAGTAAATGTAAAATATACCATTCAGACTAAAATAATTCTCAAATAAATGAAATAAATGCTGAGTCAAGTCCATCCATCACTTTACTGAATTTCGGTCTTAGACGGAGCCTATGACTCTTCTGTTACATTTAGCAGTGTAATAACAGTAGCATTCCCTGTACTGGAGGGTATTACAGTAAAATTATAAAGAATTGAAATCAGTCTATAATTAGAAAACAGATTTTACACCCTAGAGAAGAGATGAACATAATATAAACATCCATATAATTTATTTAGATGCTGTCCCACTAGTTGGCAACATGCTATATTCTGACTTCGTATCATTAGCTAAAAAAAGTCCTAATTTAATAAGCACATCTGTCAGGGGACTCGTTTGACAGTATTTTATGTAGATTATATTAACAAAGCAATTTCCGCAAAGTATCAGTTTAGAAAAAAAAATAAAAATACAAGGTGTTGAAGATGCAAGGAGTTTGGAACATGGCTAATGTTTTCAGCAATTGGCAAATAAAATTTATTTTGCAGAGCCTTGAACCCTGCAAAAGCACAATGGGAGCTACCTTTTTTTTTTTAGTTGGTACAGTCAGATTGTAAGGCACAAACGGCCCCATTGTCTTCTGGGATTTCTCTCTCTTGTTTTCTTTATTTTTTATTTAGCAGAGGCCTTTTCCAAGTTGCTTTATACTGTATAAATAAATAGACACACAATAACTTGGAGTGATTAGAAAGTACAAGGTTATCAAGTGATAATGAAGAACATGTAAAATAAAACACAAAAGCCACAAACCTACAGACTGAAGGCAAGATGAAAACTAGCAGGGTAAGAAAATCTCCAATGAATGGTGGCTGATAGGGTTCAGTACACCTTCGGACATCCAGGAGGAGAGCAATGGGCAAGAAAGCATAAGACGTCGGGATGAGAAACCTTGGCATCAGTAGCCTGGGAGCAATTTAGATGGGCAGGACAGTTTAATTCTACTGTTTGAAAGCAGGAACTGAGCAATGCAGAGCACACTCACATAGAGTCCTACATTGGGTTGGGTACTCGCAGGTACCAGCAAGAAATGCGACTATTGGGTAATTTTAGGACTTGTTACTTTTTGTGGGTTCAGATGTGGTCAAAAATTTTAAAAATGTGGGTTGGGTCTGAGTAAAAACTTTTTAACAATACAATAACAATTTCCTGTAACTCATTGTTTTTCTCCCTTCTCTCAAGTTTAGTCCATTGTGGGAGGAGCCAAGCGCAGCTTCTGACAAAGCAAAATGGCCAGTTAAGGCTCGTTTATACTTCACGCTCAGAACGTGCACGCATCATGGCTTCCACGCATTCCCAGCGTTCATTTGATGTGTCCTCTGAAATTAACGCGACTCGTCTGCGAGTTGCAGTACCAGCCAAAAAGTGGTGGTGGTGGGGCGGGGGGGGGGGGGGGGGGTCACAGTGTACTAAAAGTCGGAACGTAACGTCAGAGTCTCTGTTTACTATCTACATGTGACAGAAAGCCTCTATGTGGATCCTATGGGATCGATGAGCGCGCTTCGATGTTTGATGAATGGTTCGATTTGGTGAAGCAAAATGCGACATAAAGATGCATTCGTGGTGCTTTTATATTCAAGTGTCGCATATTCCCGATTGTAATGACACAGTACATTTTAAAAGTCTCACATACCGTCTTCTGTGCCGTCTTTTTATTCTGGGGCTTCATCCTGACCTGACAACAGCGGCAAACAGCAATAGATCACCACACAGAACACATTAAATGTATGATATTCCAACTCTCTGCACATTTAGAATCCTTAGGTTTATACTTGATATCACTTTCATGATGAAATGCATTAAAGTATGAATGTTACATTTTACAGATAAATCGTTAATTTCATTTAAATAATGAATACTGTTAATAATTACACACATGGGGGTGACACGGTGGCGGAGCGGTAGCACTGCTGTCTTGCAGGGAGTCACGTCGCTGTTGTTCCTTTCTTGGATTTTACATGTTTTCCTGCTGTGTTTCCACAGTGTGCTCCGTTTCCTTCCAAAGATATGCAGAATTGGTTACACTAAAATGACGCCAGCGTGTATGTGAGTGCTTGTATTCACCTTGCAATGAGCTGATGCCCCATCTAAGGATTGTTTCTGCCTCATGCCCAATGCTTGCTGGAATGGACACATCCCTGGATTGATGGATTTAATTATTAAACATCCTTTTCAGGGATATTACGGTGAGGTGTCATCAGAATTTAATGGGTGTTCCAGGAAATTCACAACACGGAGAAGCCGAACCTGTTCTCACTGTGATGATATCTCGCACTGCCACCTGATGGATTCCTCCAGATTTGTGTAAAGTACGTGCGCAAGTATAAACAGTAAAACGCTTGTGTAGCAGGAGCATCCGCTGGAGCATGCATCACGTTGCGTAAAGTATAAACCTGGCTTAACATTAAAGCAAAAATAGCCATGGAAGAATATACAATACAATACAATTTATTTTTATATAGCCCAAAATCAATCAATCGCCTACCTGTATCATGAATATACTGGCTGAGAAGAAGGTCGGAATAAATACAATAAAATAAAATACAATTTATTTTTGCATAGCCCAGAATCATACAATAAGATTTAACAGGCCCTGCCTTTTGACATCCCCCCAGCCTTGACTCTCTAAGAAGACAAGGAAAAACTTCCAATAAAAACCCCTGTAGAGAAAAAAATGGAAGAAACCTTGGGAACGGCATTTCAAAGAGAGACCCCTTTCCAGGTAGGTTGGGCGTCAATAAAAAGAAAGGTAAATACAATACAATACACAGAACAGAACACAAGTAATCCTCAATACAATATAATATTGCAATAGAAATATTACAAGTACAGAGCAGAATTCAATAGTAGATGAAGAAGAAGAATATCAAATTACTGATAATTATTCTCGTGTTAAGTCTAATATATTGATAGAGAATGCTTACCATCCGATATGGTAAAATAACACCTTAATGATTAAAAAGGTTTGTCACTGGTCACATCATGGCATTGTTGGGCTTCTGCAGTTTATGTGAATGCTTAACCAACAAGCAGAAGGACCAAACTATCCTTCCATTTAATATATCCACTTATTTGGGGTCAGGAATGCAATGGGCAGGAACTTACAATAAGACTTACAATGAGTGTGCTGACATTGCTGTAGCCCATTTCACTAAGGCAAACATGCTTTTTGTATAGAATGTTCCAACCTTTGCCTCTACAGTCAGGTTGTTTGGGGCCACACAGTGTCAGGTAAATGGACGGGGGCTGTTCACTTCATACAGTACTTCTGCAGAAATGTTTAGGACAGGCATCGTTTTGAAGTGTTAATGCAGTTTCCATGTGAGTGTGCATTTATCTAACTTCAAAATATTGACACTGTGTGCTCACTACAGCTCATCAGCAGGCTAGCAATTATCTATTCTCATGCATGAGCTCTTTTAATGTGCCTGTCAGGACTCACGCACACACATTACGCACTCCTACCTGAGCTGTGCAACAGCCATAGCATTTACAACAGTACTACACCATTAGAGTCTGCGTTAGCATAACAAGAGGATATTTAGGGCCTGGTAGCGTGCCACTGGATTAGAGACTAGAACAGACCACATGGGAAAAACGGGAAAGAGTGCATGTCTGCATTTCTCTAGGGATGCAATGGCTGGGTTATTTTTAGATCTCAGGATTACTAAGCTTTCATCTCCACTTTTAGAGTATCAGAGAGATTTAGTGCTTTGTTAAACTGCTGCATGAAATGCTGCTTTCTAGAAATTGAACAGGCTTTGAGTTGTAGTGTTGTATTCTTGTATATTTTTGAAATTTCACTTTCCTTTTCAGGGTATAGGAATAAAGCAAAACAAACCCAAACCATCCATATGTCAATTTTCTGAGCCCAGTTGTTATACTACAGGGTCTACTACAGTCAGATACTCTCCTAGCAGCATCTACCATAATGCAGAAACAAGCCCTAGACAGTACATCAGTCCAGCAATTTAACATGTCCAACTAACCTAAACCTTCATGCCTTTGGGGTGTCAGTTAAATCTGCCAGTGAAAGGTTCCCTGGGATTTTGATGGTATATAACAACTAAAGGCAGCCCCATGACTAATGGGCCACTCCTTCTTGGCTTAAGGAATTAAACTTCTTTATTCTGGAAGAAAGAAAACTGTTTTGAACAACTTGTCTCATACTAGGCCTTTGGATGAGAAAGTCTGCATATTAGAAGCTACAGTCTCTCTCTCTCTTAGCTTATCTATTTCAAGTCAGGTGATGACAAAGTCAATATTAATGTATAAAAGGCTAAAAGTTTCTAAATATTGACAAATATTGTCTACGTGTTTGTTGGGTTGTATCCACTAAATGTTAGCAATGACTGCAAAATAAACTTAGTCTTGCACACTTTAGTCATCTGTTTACCTTAAATCGTAACATCAAATAGCGTAACTGAATGTCATTTTGCAGCCACCTATGGAAACAAGAAATTCAAGCCAGACTATGTAGTTTGTAGTAACAGGTAAAAAAAAAGAAAATCACTTTCTCAGTTTGACTTACGAATGTGTGCAATTGGTTGCTTTAAATGATATTGTAAGGTGCAAATGTATTATGCATTGTGTTTATAGATTGTTTATGTACATTCAGACATTGGCAAATTGCATGTTACGTACAATTTCAGTCATAATAACTTTGTCATCTTTCTCAAAGAAATGAGTTTTTCTGAATTAATTCAAATGAGTAAAGGAGGATTTACATTGCATGTCTGCTGGGAGACCCACAGGTCCTGATGGACTACAACTTGAACTTCTAGGCACATACTAGAATCAATTATCTGCCCCTCTGTTTCTAATTCTTAAATCTGCTTTCTCTACTAATAAACTGGAGATGATTGCCTTCTTTCCTTTTTGAATTCAGTTGTCAAATTGTTATCAAAGATGCTTTCTCATCACATACAATCTGATACATAAATAAACTGATGCACAATTGACCAGACACGCTTCTGATAATATGTCACATTTTGTATATTTTTGACTCCACCCTAAACTTTATCCCACCCTGTTTGATGCAAAGAAGACCTTTGAGCAGTTGAATTTATCCATTCTATGACAAGAAACACAAAAGATACAACAGGGTTCAGGTGGTGGTTTCCTGCTATCATTTAAACTCTTTACCCTTCCCTCTCAGCTTTTTTGCTGACTAACTCAGATATTTCTCAGTCTCTGTGCATGTATCAATATATCAGTAAAGGTTGTCCTCTCACCTTCCAACTTTTTAATCTTGCACTGGACCCTTTTGATCTAACCTGATCTCCTCTATAAACATGTACAATGTCAATCACAAGATATCCCCTATAATGCTAACTATATTTTGCTTTTCATAGGTGAGGCTCTGTTTGATCTGCTAAATGTTCTCTATTTTTTTTACTTTTTTGAGAATCTGGAAGATATAAAATAAACTAAATTCATTCTTAATTCATGAACTATTTTTATCAAAAGGTTACTCCGAGATCTGCACCCTGGCGCAAAACATTCTCATTTTTTTTATTACCTATGAAATTTGACTACTGGCCCTTCCTACCTTTGTCCTTTAATTCTTGATTGACAATGTATAAAATGAACATTGCTCCCTAGTTTAGTTTTGTCAGTGCAATGCTGAAAAATCCTTTTCCACTTCCTTTGGACCTCAAAAACAGGTCCAAGGCAAAAGTGTTGCTGATCTAGAGTTTTACCCCTGGGCTTTTGCCTTCTATCAATTATGCAACTGCTTTACCATTCTTCTCTTTTGTAGCCCACTGTCTTGGCACCATATTGATCTTAATTTATTCTATCTTTGCTTCCCATCTCCTTAATAAGAATTAAATCCCACTTCTCCAAATCTGTATCTCTAGTTTCTTACACTCTCAGGTTATGGTATCACGCTGACAGACATCTAGGTTCCTTCCCTGTCTGGTACACCGAAATTCACATTTTCTATAACCTGAGGCTTAAATGATAGGCAGGTGTCCTATTTATTTTCCTTTGTGGATACATCTGGGTATAAAAACATTAAATTATTTTTGAGTGTTCTGAGCTCTTTGATGTTTCAGACATTACATTCCAGGTTTTCAGTTTCTTCTGTTTTTTTTTATTTTACCTGCAGCTAATATCAGTTCTAAGTACAAGCGATATCTGACTGTGTTCCCATCTCCATTTCAAACCACTATAGAGTTTCCACACTTTATGCTGTTCCTAGTAAACCTTCCTATTCCTGTGTGCAGAGGGTACAGACCTATAAATACCTGGGAGTGCAGCTGGATGATAAACTGGACTGGACTGCCAATACTGATGCTCTGTGCAAGAGAGCACAGAGCCGACTATACTTCCTTAGGAGGCTGACGTCTTTCAACATCTGTAATAAGATGCTGCAGATGTTCTATCAGATGGTTGTGGCAAGCGCCCTCTTCTGGGGAAGCAGCATAAAGAAGATGGACGCCTCACACCTGGACAAACTGGTGAGGAAGGCAGGCCCTATTGTAATCACAGGGCTGGACAGTTTGACATCTGTGGCGGAGCGACGGGCACTGAGCAGGCTCCTGTCAATCATGGAGAATCCACTGCATCCACTAAACAGTATCATCTCCAGACAGAGGAGCAGCTTCAGCGCAGACTGCAGTCACTGTCCTGCTCCACTGACAGACTGAGGAGATCGTTCCTCCCTCACACTAGGCGATTCTTCAGTTCCACCGGGGCTGCGGGGTAAACGGTAGCATTATACAATGTTATTGACTGTTATACCTGCCTCACACTCTCCACCTTGCACTTTCTAACTTGCACTGTGCTTTTATCACTCTTTAATTAATATTTTTTTTATCAGTATGCTGCTGCTGGAGTATGTGAATTTCCCCTTGGGGATTAATAAAGTATCTATCTATCTATCTATCTATCTATCTATCTATCTATCTATCTATCTATCTATCTATCTATCTATCTATCTATCTATCTATCTATCTATCTATCTATCTATCTATCTATCTATCTATCTATTGGTCCCTACCTATTTGCTCTGCCTGGTCCCTTGACCTTCACTTTGCTCCTCCATTGTCCTGTAATAATATTTTAATAATACCTCTGTGGCCATCAAAAATCCAAGCCACCAATACGTTCAGTTTAAATTTATACATTGTCTTAATATAACCTTTGGAAACATTTTAACATGGGACCAGCATCTGATCCTTTGTGCCATTTATACATGTATAACAATTCTGGTACCTTTAGTCCTATGCCTTGGGATTGTCCTCCTGCCTGTTCTTTTTGATTTTGTATCTCGAACTCCCTTTCTAAGATTATGTAATTGAACACCTCTCTCATACCACATATTTTCTTGCCCTTGGACCTCTCTCTTTGCACTTTCTCTTCCTTGTTTTTCAATTTAGGCTATTTACATTGGAGCCATTGAGGGACAGCACCTGTTCAAGGATAACATTCAGCCTCTCTCCTGCATTGACATATTGAATTAGGCTTGAGCAATCTACTGAAAATGATTCACCAATGAAAACAGAGTATGTGCTAGAGCTGTAAAGTTTTTTGAAAAAGTAGCTGCAAACTTGCACCTGACTTAAACCCGTAAAACAAGGGTCAAATATTCTGTTCATAATATTAGTTGGCACTGCTTTGAGCTTTACGTGTCAAAGTGTCAAAACTGATACAGGTTCAGCTCACCGTATCTGACTCATTCATCTTGTGGTCATCTTCTCTGATACACCATATACTGTAGATCTGCAATCTGTTGTACATTAAACTGCAAAAAAGAAAGTGTTCTGTTGACTTAGCTGGACTATCAGGACAGATAAGTTAATCATGTGAACTGGCACGTAGCCTAGTCTGTTGCACCAGTTCTTCAATGTTTTCAAAAATAGTTTCATTGATATTATAATCTTAAAGAACTGCCAACATTGTGATTTCTTCTGATAAATCTTCAATTTTCTCTCTGAAATATGTGATAACTTTGTCAGAAACCATTAGTAGGCATTTTTTGAATTAATTCTTGTGTTATCACATTTACTACCATCTCCCTAACTAATATATTCAATAAGGCATTAGCAATCTACAGAAGGCGATTCACCAATCAAAACACAGCATGTGCTAGAGACCACCCTCTCATCTTTGATGAGTGAAAGTGACAGTTTTATTTCAAGCTAGATTTCATGATGCATTTGGAGGAAAATTACAGACAAAATAAAATAAATAAATAAATAAGCAACAAAAATGTATTTTGTGACACATTTATTTATTTAATTATTCTTTTTATTTCCTTTTATTTTACTTTATTCACCTTTATTTACTTTTGCTTACATTTCACATAGTTTTTATTTATTTCGTCATTTATTTATTTAATATTGTACAAAATGTTCTTCCATATTTGGAAACCTAATCTAGTGTTCAAAATTCTCTGAGTCATTTGCAAAGATAGTAGGGCACAACTGAATTGAGCCGTCTGTGAAGAACAGACAGTCATGTAGTCAGTAGCCCAATTAATTACCTGAGCTGCTAAAGTTCTTCTGTGGCTTGAATGGATAAGACTATAACTTTTGGGACTCTCTCTGGGTTGCAGATCCAAGTTTGTACTATTTAAGAAAATAAAATCAGCAGTGAACAATTCGAGTTTTGCATCTTGGGAAACCAGTGGGGAGCATCGCCTAAGTGAGGAGAACTTGATTACAGTGGTGCTCTGATCTTGATTTAGCAAAGAAAGACGATGTGGGAAGCATCTCAGTACAGAGTGACAGATTTTGTAAGGGGAAGGCATACTAGGGCTCATTTGAAACAAGCCTACTGTGAACAAGAGACAACTCTGCAGTCAGTAGTTCAATTATTCTAGTCTCTTGAGCTGATGGAGTCCTCTTTTCGCTTTACAGGTTAAGAATGTTGCTTTCCATACTCCATGTTGGGTGTGCATCTAAGTCTGTGGCCTGGGATGATCTGTGTAGGGAGTGCCACCAAATGAAGGAAAACCCAATTACATAAAGTTGATTCAGCAGAATTCTTTCAGAATGCTGAGGACATCTGTATAAATTAAGAGTAAGTGTAAAGGCAATGAAGCATTTCTTTACAAAAAAGATCATTTGAATAGGGAACAAAGTACCTATTCATATAGTTGAACTGGAAACTTTGGCATCTTCTAAAAAGTACCTTGATGACTTACTAGGGCAAGTAATCTTAGTGATTGGCAAAAATGGATATAGTGAGGGTATTAGAAATAAACTTGATCCATTAGGCTTGAAAGTTAAGATGGAGGTAAAGAATTTAGGAGTAATTATTGACTCTGACCTAAATTTAAAATCACATATTAATCAAATTACTAGAAGAGCATTTTTAAACTTAAGAAATATAGCAAAAATTAGACCCCTTATAACTTGCAAGATGCTGAAAAATTAGTTCACTCTTTTGTTTTTAGTTGGCTAGATTACTGCAACGCTACCCACTACTCAGTGCTACCCAAAAAAGACATCAATCGATTGCAACGAATGCAGAATGCAGCTGCTAAAATCTTAACTAGGAAAAGAAAATCAGAGCACATCCCTTCAGTTTTGATGTCACTACATTGACTTTGAAATACTGCTGATGGTTTACAAAACCTCACTCCATCCTATATTTCGGATTGCCTCTCACCTTACACTGCAAATTGTAACCTTAGATCTTCAACTGAGTGTCTGCTTAGAATTCCAAGAGCTAAACTTAAAAGAAGTGGTGAGGCGGCCTTCTGCTATTATGCACCTAAAATCTGGAATAGTTTACTGATAGAAATTCTAATACGGTGGAGCACTTTAAAAAACTGCTAAAAACCCATTACTTCATTTTAGTGTAACTCTGATATTCTCTATATGCATTTAATTATCTTTTTTTCTTCATGTTTCCAAAATCCGTATTAACCCCTGCTTTCTTTGCTGTTCTCTTTCCAGTTTCCTTTGGTGGTGATCTGCACTACCACCACCTGATCAAAGCACTATGCTGTTCCTACATTGACAGATTGAAGGCCAGAGGTCCACACGACCAACATTGTCTAATTCTTCCACGTGAAGCTTGAAAACCATGAGGTCTGATTGAGATCATTGATGTTAGGTAGAATGGATAGAAGGGGCTGGGTGGTCTCGTGGCCTTGGAACCCCTGCAGATTTTGTTGTTTTTTTCTCCAGCCATCTGGAGTTTCTTTTTGTTTTTTTCTGTCCTCCTTGGCCATCAGACCTTACTTTATTCTTTGTTAATTAGTATTGCCTAATTTTTATATTTTTTTCTTTTTTCTTTCTTCATCTTGTAAAGCACTTTGAGCTACATCATTTTTATAAAAACATGCTATACAAATAAATGTTGTTGTTGTTGTTGTAGTAAGCATTAGTTCACAAGTCAAGATAAATATAATCTGAATGGGCTCCTCTCATATTTTTTAAAACATTTCTTCTGTTCTTATGTTGCCTGTTCTGATACAATGTGAAAATAATTCTATTAATAATTCAGTAAGATTAATACACGCCCTCACAAAAAAGGAGAGGCTGAGAGTGGAGCCAAACCCACTCCTGAAACCCATGCCCACAGAATTAGTACTGTAACATTTATTCATTTTTTATGGGATTGCCTGAATTAATTTATACAATCTAAACATTGATCTAGGGGTTGTAGAATTTAAGGATTACATTTTTCTTATTCGTTTTTGATTTTTGTATAAATTCAGAAAGTTAAATATTTTTCCTTTTATGCCACAATGCCATCTTTGTTTCGTTGGGTGTTACCGTTTCAGGGCCTTTGGCATCTGTCATTGTCATAGCAATTCTCCCACAACTCAATGGGATTATGCACTGCTTGTGATGTCATCAGAATGATAGTTCAAAGAGCACTCTGAACATCTCCAAAACATACAAGTTTTCAGGATAGACCTTGTGTTCAAATCTTTCAAAGCCTGTTGTTCTTTTTGACTATGCAGCTTTTTGATCTCTTGCTTTTGTTTCTGACTACTGATGTTTGGTTATGTTTCTAGTTTGATGAAAAGAAGGACTGACTTTTGGTTCCAATCTTAGCCTGCCTTTTGACTATGTATACCTCCCGGTTCTCTTCATTAAAACACTACTGTCTCACTCTGAGTTAGTATAATTACAGTCCCTCTGGGGCACACTCTAAATCAAATTACCAGACCGACCCCTTGATAATGACATAATTGTGCATGTTTTCAGTCCAAATGCTTTCCTTTCTCCCACTCTTATGGCGTTTAAATAGTTCCATCGGTCTTATCCTTAACACCATTTTCCTGCATTTCCAACAATTTAGGAACTGAGCAACCCATTACACAACATAATTAAAGTTGCTGATTAATGGCCGTTAATGTATGCAATTAACGAGTTAAAACTTCCAGCTATTAAATTTTA
The DNA here is from genome assembly GCF_900747795.2 of Erpetoichthys calabaricus. Taxonomy (NCBI): domain Eukaryota; kingdom Metazoa; phylum Chordata; class Cladistia; order Polypteriformes; family Polypteridae; genus Erpetoichthys; species Erpetoichthys calabaricus. The sequence continues at coordinate 57,430,294 of NC_041397.2, read as the reverse complement.
ATTGCAACCCCTAAATGCATTAATTTGTTCAAGTCAATTTGACCACACTTCACACTTAATGAAACAGCGGCAAGTGAATCCCCGTCTATTAACAGTGTTTGACCAATTTCCTGTGTTGGTTCTTGATAATGGTCTTCATCCATACACAGATTCACCAATTGTCCATTGCAATAAGGGATCATCCTGTATTGTAATGTAAAATACAAAATACCATATTGAATCAATAAGGAGCACAATTTGGCCTGTATTTTGTACACAGTTTCATATATATATATATATATATATATATATTCACGGCATTCGTAGTCTGAATCACAATCTGATTGTATGGGTGGTTACCTACCAGGTAACACTTGTGGTTGGTCAGCAAGTCGGCTAACATCCGCCACGTGCCCTCTTTCAGTTGTGAGAAGCAGATCATAGAATGGTTGAAACAGTTTACCGTCAAATAATGCAAAGAGTATGCGACACGTGTTTCGCCCTAATTCTGGGCTCATCAGGCATACACACTCACTGCACTCCCTTATGGGAATCGAACCTCGGACGTCAGCGGTAGAGGCGAAGCCCCTAACGTTGCGCTACGGCGTGTGGTTCGTTCATTTGACAGCATGTAGATCGGGGTAATTACATTCACGGCATTCATAGTCTGAATCACAATCTGATTGTATGGGTGGTTACCTACCTTACCCCGATCTACATGCTATCAAATGAACGAACCACATGCCGTGGCGCAACGTTAGGGGCTTCGCCTCTAGCGCTGACGTCCGAGGTTCGATTCCCGTAAGGGAGTGCAGTGAGTGTGTACGCCTGATGAGCCCAGAATTAGGTCGAAACACGTGTCGCATACTCTTTGCATTATTTGACAGTAAACTATTTCAACCATATATATATATATATATATATATATACATATATTGATATAAACTGTATATGCAAACTAGCTTTGCAAAGTCCACAGAATGAGATATAAAATCAAATCAGTTATACAAGCAGACAAGCACTGTGCACTGAGTGAGATTGCTGAAATCAGTGTCATCCTTGCCATTATGCTGTGTTCACATATTGATGTTAAAATAAAAGTCACATTGTGCAGTGGAATGTCCACAGCAAGATGCTATACACAGTGATGTCTGCTAATCCAAGTTTGCCCTTGAAATGTGAGAGGCTGTCTCATATACTGGTCTGAGTGCGAGACAGAATGTCAGTGGGTCAGCCCTGTCCCTGGCGGTGAATATATTTGCTGTGGAGCTTTTTTTGGTCTCCCATGGAGGCAAACCTGACCTGAAGCAGCACAGTGCAGGTGCTACATGTGTACGAGCAGCTAAAGAGCAGATGACACAGAATGAAATCGCTTGATTCTGTATACCTCACTCTGAGTTCTTTCAAAGAAGACATTGTATGTTTGCTGTTGTTTAATTAATTTTATGCTACCCCTACCTACATTAGCATATGCTGTAACCGATGAAACTAGGCAGTAATCAGTGTAAATTGATATCCATCCATCCATCAGGGCTAAAGGTTAAAATAGACTTATTTTATAATTCATAAATGATATATTCTACGACGAAGTGCAATCAATCAATCTAGATAAATAACATTATTGGATACATATATTTTTTTGAGTCTATTCTTTTTTATTTATGTTTTTTACATGTTTTAAATCTAATTAATGTATTCTTCTCTCCAGGTAACAGTGCTGACTGTTGTCACACAATTAGGAACAATCTGAGCTACACTAGTGCTGATTGTGAACAAAAGCTGAACCAGGATATGATGGTTCTGTTTTTTATTATTTAATTGATTTTAATTGTTAGTGCGTTTGGTATGTTGTTTTGCCACACAGCAATCCAAACCAAATTTTTCGGCTTTTCCAAATATTATTGCAACCCCCTTGGTGGGGGATTAGGGGTGTTTGGTGGTCATTGTTTCTACTACACAAAACTGTTCAATAAACTGACTGAAAAAGTTTAATATGCACAGTCAAGCAATTATTAAAACTGATTTATTACAAATTCATCAATGAATATTTTTTTCTTTATAGACAAGTAGAAATATGAAGGAAATACAATTATTGATTATTAATAAGCAGCTGAGTTTAAATTAAAAATTTGAACAGCTCCATTTTTAATTGAACAGCAGCCCCAAACAAAATCCAAGAAGTATATTTCTGTTTGTCAGAAGTGCAGGAATATTGAGCTTCCAACTAACATCACCTTACAGCAACAGAAAGAGTGGAAAAAAAGAATTGGATGCAGAATGACACCATGTGGAACAATGTCATTAGATCACTACACAGATAGAAATCAATTGGACTATAATTGGACAATTGGAGTATAAAGTGAACCACTGAACAGCCCCTGACAGCCATCAGTTCATCAGTAAATAAGTCCATGGAAGGATAAGACAGCAGAAGTTAAGGCTGTTTATGCACTTTGTGCGGGGAGAAAGCCAGACTGATATTTCCTAAGTCATGATAAATGTTAAATCAATCAATCAATCAATCAATCAATCAATCTATCTATCTATCTATCTATCTATCTATCTATCTATCTATCTATCTATCTATCTATCTATCTATCTATCTATCTATCTATCAGATAACACTGGAAGCATAAGGCTGTAATTCTGCTGTATTTATACAGAAATGGTACATGTAAACTCAGTCTTCAGATCTTAAGAACTGCCATTCATTCTTTTTCGAAACTCACTCTTGCAATGCAGGGTCACTGACACGAGAAGTCAGGCATTAAGTGTGACAAAATCCTGGGTAGGGTGTCAGACTTTTCACATTTTCACAAAAGATACTTCTGATGTATTTTTGGTTTTTGTATTGTTTCAGTCAAACAATAACATGGCGTACTGTCAGCCTCAAAATCATAATGAATTCCTTCCACGTGACAAATAATGCAGTTGTCTTTTTCAAACATCTCACTGTACAGCGTGTGTTATTACAAAACTTAATCAAGTTGACACACTAAGTGCAGTGTATCCCAATAACTGCATTTTCCCCACACTCACTAATTTTGTTGTCTTCTGTTAAATGAAGCCTTGCAGACACTAAGGAGTAACTAACTAGTGCGACTGCTGCCTCTGAACTTCTTCCCTGTACTGTTTTTCATTGTAAAATTGAATAGAAACTCTTCCACATATGATAGCATGAAACCTTGCACTGTGCAATTATATTGAAATAGCTATGCTACCTGTCTAATATGGGTTGAAATCTAAGTAATTAATGTAAACCTCAGCCTATTCCGTGTTACAGTATACAGTGTAGTGTATCTGTGGCAAAGTGATTTTCTAATGCATGTCGTAATAGAATGCAATACATTTGCCTTTCCAATAGATGGTGCATCACAAACATTTTCAGAAATAAAATGCATCGAATTCTCATTCCAACAGATAGTACGTCACAAACATTAGCGGTGCTTATGAATCCAATACCAAATGACCGATAACAGGGACATAGGAACTGGACTTACACACAGACACACACACAGACACTTGTCCTTTTATTAAAATGATATCTGTCCGTCCGGCAGTTACTCTCTGTTGCATGTATTCAGCATTAACATTTGCAGTGCAGTGTGCCCATCCAGTTGCTGTGTGTCTCTGTTACATGTCATTTGGTATAGGATCTGTAATGTTTGTGATGAACCATCTGATGGATAACAGAGACATGGCATCCGAATAAACACACAGATACACAGGCACCCAAACACTTGTCCTTTTATTAAGGTAGATATTTACATTAAACTTCTTTTGAATTAAAAAGTATTTAATTTTCTGGATACAATGTTTGCCCAAATCTGAATTTTGTCCTCATTAAACATCATATGCAAATGTGTACATTGTTTGTCACATTTGTAGTTAAGTAATTAATATAAACTAAAAGGAGTAACCCCGCCTCTCTATTAACTGGGTCAAAGGTAAGGCCTGGGCCAGCCCTTGGCATCGGCAGTATCCTGTAGGAAATTGCTTAAGAGGTTATTATTATTATTATTAACAGCAGTATTATTATTAATAATATTACTAATGCTGTTATTTTACACAGTGTAGATGTCTTTACTCAAGGCAAGTTACCCAATTAGGAAATATTCCAATTATCATCCTATTAATTCCTTTATTTGATAGTTTTACTGGATAGGTCAGTAAGAACATCTGGCACCTCTACATCAGTCAGACTCTACATACACTAGTTGTGGTCTTTAGAAGATGATATTGAGCCAGACTCAAATTTTGCCTCTGAGGCAAAAAATAAATAAAAAGTGTGAAAGGCACTATATAGGCACCCAACCCAACACAGACTGACAACTGAGGCACGTGTAAAAATCAAACAAAAAGGACTTTTATTTTCTTCAGCTGTGGGGCACGTCTTCTCCGTGTCCCACCGGCTCAACACAGTCATGCACAAGCACACCACAGTGCAACAAAACACAACAAAATACTCTACACATGTACTTCTTCCTCCACTCCTCTCAGGCAGCTTCGTCGTCGTCGTCGCTGCTGTCGTATGGTTTAGCCCATGGTTGTTCCCCCGGATCCAGCCACAAAAGAAAATAATTATTTCCTATACACAAGAGTTTTACTGGGTTGGTAAGTATGTACTGTATGTTTGGTACCTCTATATTGATCTCATTCTACATAAGCTCTACAAGCTGGGTCACTACTGTGTAGTGTGCATTATTCACATTGAATTATGCATCATGCTTCAATGTATGTATTCATGTAGAGTGAACTGTGTATTAACAAATGCATTATACATGTGTCCATAAAAAAATACTTGCTACTTGGCTGTTGCCAGCTATAAGCACAACTTACAAAGCCAGTCAGTAGTCAGTAGTAAAAACACCACAACCACCACTTGGAAGAGTGATAGTGTTTCCCAGATTAACATCTCCACCATTTCTGTATTCCAAGCCCTGGGTAATTGTTTGGAATTAGTTGATGTCTCTGCAATATACAACTCTAGAATGAGCACACATTATGCATGCTAGGGGCTTATAACTGGGATATGATTCAAGGCCAATATAATTATTGTGATGTAGTGTTTCCCTATAATATAATATAATATAATATAATATAATATAATATAATATAATATAATATAATATAATATAATATAATATAATATAGGCGGCACGGTGGTGCAGTGGGTAGCGCTGCTGCCTCGCAGTTGGGAGACCTGGGGACCTGGGTTCACTTCCCGGGTCCTCCCTGCGTGGAGTTTGCATGTTCTCCCCGTGTCTGCGTGGGTTTCCTCCGGGCGCTCCGGTTTCCTCCCACAGTCCAAAGACATGCTGGTTAGGTGGATTGGCGATTCTAAATTGGCCCTAGTGTGTGCTTGGTGTGTGGGTGTGTTTGTGTGTGTCCTGCGGTGGGTTGGCACCCTGCCTGGGATTGGTTCCTGCCTTGTGCCCTGTGTTGGCTGGGATTGGCTCCAGCAGACCCCTGTGACCCTGTGTTCGGATTCAGCGGGTTGGAAAATGGATGGATGGATAATATAATATAATATAATATAATATAATATAATATAATATAATATAATATAATATAATATAATATTGCAGTGTGCAGAGCATTTAAGCAATAATTAGTACTGTGACCTATGCTTTAAACAGATTTACAGACAAATGTATGATTTTTTTACTATAATTACCTAAATTACATTTAAATTTACCTTTCATTTATCCACACATATAGATGTATTGTAGCTTGTACTGCTAATATTACATTGTATGAACTATAAGATAAGGCTCCATTTTAAATATAAATATCCAGAGACTATCTTGAGAAATAAGATACAGCTGAAGGTCAAGCAGAAAGTCTTTTACATAACTACAGACTTGCCAGGATATTCTGATTATAGAGAAAACAAGAGGGAAAAATCAGGACAAATATTGAACTGTATCATTAATTCGGTGTATTGTTTCAAAGAACATTTTAATCAGGTGATTAAGAAGGAGCAGCCCAGCTTCTTGGTGTCTTCCTGAGGAGATATCTGTTTATTAGAGTGACCTAACTCCTGAGTGCTGACCCAAAGTCCTCATACACAGATAAACAGCCCGGACCTTGAGATTAGATACAAACCTCACCTGATTTCTTTTTTTTATTTATTTATAATTTTATTGTAATCATTCATACAAATCAATCATCCATCCATCCATCCATTTTCCAACCCGCTGAATCCAAACACAGGGTCACGGGGGTCTGCTGGAGCCAATCCCAGCCAACACAGGGCACAAGGCAGGAAACAATCCTGGGCAGGGTGCCAACCCACCGCAGGACACACACAAACACACCCACACACCAAGCACACACTAGGGCCAATTTAGAATCGCCAATCCACCTAACCTGCATGTCTTTGGACTGTGGGAGGAAATCGGAGCGCCCGGAGGAAACCCACACAGACACGGGGAGAACATGCAAACTCCACGCAGGGAGGACCCGGGAAGCGAACCCGGGTCCCCAGATCACCCAACTGCGAGGCAGCAGCGCTACCCACTGCGCCACCGTGCCGCCCACAAATCAATCAATTTTTTACAAATAATAGGATTGAACAAAAAAACCAAGAAAACAAATCGACCCCCACCCCAGAGAAAGAGAGAGCATGGCCAACAGAGTAAAACTTAAGGCTTGTAGACATACTTAAGTTGATGAGTTTAATAGGCCAGTAGAGATAAATGGAGAGGAAAATAGATGCGGAGATAATTGCTTCCTCGGTGCTTTAAGAACTTATTCTAAAATTTTATTGATTATATCCTGCCAGGTTTTAATAACATTCTGTACAGAACCTCTAACTGATAGTATAAAACATCGGTTACCCACTGACTTAAAAGAGGAGCATTAGGATTCTTCCAGTTCACTAAAATAAGTCTGCGTGCCAAAAGTGTAGTGAATGCAACCACAGTTTGTTTGTCCTTCCCCACATTTCTAGTTATACCAGAGACTCCTGCTCTGATGTGCTGCCTTCTTGCGTCGTAACAGCTGTTTACTGCAAAACGTTCAGTCAGCATTAAAAGTCAAACTAAGTGCTATTTTTTAAAATTTTTTGAGTGTTTTGCCTTTTTACTTCTGTTTTAAGCTGCTGGTGTTAGACAACAAAATAACAAACCGGTTTAAAATTGTATGTGTCATTGACAAAATATAAATATGTTATATCATAATATGCACCACATATCTTCATTGGGTGGGGTTTGTCAGGATAAATCAATTAAAGTAATTATTAATGATAAGAATAAGCAACACATGGTAAGACCAGTCAGCATGAGTTCAGAAGATGGAGGTCATGTTGTGGTGTATATGATATTATTTATGTGGTGTTTCAGAAAGCTTTTGGTAAAGTGCCACATGAGAGGTTGGGCATCAGACTTAAAGAACTGGGAGTTCAGGGTGATGTTTTTAGATGGGTGCAGAATTGGCTCAGACACAGGAAGCAGAGGGTGATGGTGTGAGGAACCTCTTCAGAATTGGCTGATGTTAAGAGTGGTGTTCCACAGGGGTCAGTGCTAGGACTGCTGCTATTTTTAAAATTTATAAATGATTTAGATAGGAATATAAGTAACAAGCTTGTTAAGTTTGCAGATGATACCAAGTCAGATGAATTGACACATTATCTCAAATCTGTTGAATCATTACAGAGGGACTTGGACAGCATACGGGCTTGGGCAGATTTGAGGCAGATGAAGTTTAATGTCAGTAAATGTAAAGTATTACACATAGGAAGTGCAATGTTAGGTTTGAATACACAATGGGCGGTTGGAAAATCGAGAGTACACCTTATGAGAGGGATTTAGGAGTTATAGTGGACTTGACACTATCAACTCCAAGACAGTGTTCAGAAGCCATTAAGAAGGCTAACAGAATACAGCACGATGTGTGGAGTACAAGTCCAAGGAGGTTCTGCTCAAGCTTCATAACGCACTGGTGAGGCCTCATCTGGAATACTGTGTGCAGTTGTGATCTAAATGTTGCAAAAAAGACATAGAAGCAGTAGAAAAAGTCCAGAGAAGAGCGACTAGGCTGATTCCAGGGCTACAGGGGATGAGTTATGAGGAATGATTAAAAGAGCTGAGCCTTTACAGTTTAAGCAAAAGAAGATGAAGAGCTGAAATGATCGAAGTGTTTAAAAATATGAAGGGAATTAGTACAGTGGATCGAGACTGTTATGTTAAAATGAGTTCATCAAGAACACAAAGACCCAGTTGGAAACTTGTTCAGGGTAAATTTCGTACAAACATTACGAAGTTTTTCTTCATACAGAGAACCATAGACACTTAAAATAAGCTACCAAGTAGTGTGGTAGACAGTAGGACATTAGGGACTTTTAAAACTAGACTTGATGTTATTTTAGAAGAATTAAGAGGATAAGAACAGCGAGCTTTGTTGGGCTGAATGGCCTGTTCTCATCTAGATTGTCTTGATGTTCTAATAGCTTCCACCTCTCCATTACCAAGAGTCTATTGCATTAACATTGCAACAACATGCAGGTTAGGTTGATTGGTGGCTCCACAAATGCCTTGTGTGAATCTGTGAGTGAATTGTGTGATGGTCTGCTGCAGCTTTCAGTATTTGTCACTACCTTGTGTCTGGCAAGCTAAGGGTTCTCTCTTTACAACCACAACTCCATTTTGAAATAAGTATTCTCAGGAAATGAATGAATTTTCAAGTATATGTAACATTTTTATAAAAGAAATACTTCTAACAATCTAATATAAAACTATGTTGTAGCATGTGCTTCTGGTTCAAATGCTACATTGTGGTGGATTCAAGTATAATACTTATATTAGGTTTATACCTGAAGATATTTATCCAGTGCTAAATTAGAGAAAATGAATAGAGTAAAGTAGAGCATTACTCTTCACTTAAAGAGTTGTATAAAAGTTTTTGAAGCGGGCCGGTAAAAGAACAAGGGCACAACCTATCGGTACTGCAGTCGGCAGATACATTACAGGCGCTTGAAAGGTAGGACGTTGATTCTGCTGCTTAAAATAAACACTGAAGGCTAGGAGGATTCCTAGAAACAGTAGATGTTGTATGTCCTCATGTACAAAATAGAATATTGATTGCATCCATTTTTCCAAGTACAAAATGTTTTCATTTTAAGGGCAAACTTAAAAGATCAATACTGGGAACATTTTTTTTTTGTTTTTGTATTTTCTTTTCCATTTCAATCAATAATCCTTGCATCTTTGGAAAATCCTGTAATGTACAGTAATGCAGTATGCCACTCCTGAAATACATTTTCTGATATATTTATTGCAGTTGGTTTTCTCAAAGGAATCATGTGACAGTGAATGTCAGGTACAGTGTAACATTTATACCTGAGTGAAATGGGATGCCGTGAGTCTCCCAGAGATCTCGTCAAGGAGAGGCAAGTTAACAAAGCTGCCTGACGGCTCACATGTAATATGATGACCACAAGCTTTGAAATTAAAGTGACAGTTTTTTTTTCGGGGTAATCAACTAAGGTTTTGATTGATTCTTTCAAGATGTATTGCACTTGTTACTGACACATAACACTCATGTTCCGTGTGCAAATCTGGAATGAGTTACCTTTCTGTTGGACTTTTTGAGATTTTATCATGCAGATTTAAAATCTGCTGAAGGGAGGAGAGGAATAACACTGAAAATTCACAAACAGGTCAACCATCCCAAACCTCTGCTACTTTTGAAATAAAATTGTGGAGGAAATACGCCTGAAGGAGGGAAACTTGTACCTTGAAGTAAATTTTGCCTGCAAAGTGAGTAAAATAATTTTTAAAAGAATGTAAGGACTGGCATAAAATGTAAAATGTTTCAATGGAGATGTACTGAGATTGTGGTTAAACAGAGTAAATGGAACAGCATCAAGATTGTGTTAAAACATAATAACGTTTTCTTTTTAATTTTAGCAAACGTCAAATGAAAAGGAAAACCTTTCCACAAGCGCAAACTTATCTTTCATAGTAGGTGCTATGAATGTCTTCAGTAAGATAAAATAACAATAGCAATGGATGCAGAGCAAGAAACATTTCTGGACGGCAGTGGTGGGATTCAAATCCAGAAAGCTAGACTCATGTCCTGCTCTGTAGGTGAAAAATACTTTACTTTGTCTTGTCTTAGTTTACCAATGGGGTGAAAACAATTCTTCTCTGCTTGGAAGACAATGTAGGTCTAATTGAATAGTGAAGATTTAATGAATATTTAATTGACACAAAATAATTCACTTGTGCAAAATTAATTAACTATAGCTGTGAATGTAGAAGGAGTACAGTGACAAAGATTGAATTTTAAGAAAAATAGTTTTGGTTTTCTTAGTACTAAAAGGTCATTGCGTGTGGATAACTGCGATAATAGTTGAATGTGAAATGAATGGTTGGATATTTTGTTTCACTGGTGAAAATCCATTTTTTGTTTCTTTGGGTGTTTGGTCAGGCAACAGGGGCCTGACAATAAGAATAAAGGGAGGTCAGATTGAGCTGGCATATATTATCATGACAGTAAAATGGAAGGGGGTGGCAAAGTGCATATTAATAAGAGCACAAATGGTGGGCAAATGATAGAGGATCTTTTAGCTAATGGGTTAGAAGACCCAAATCCATGGTGGCAAAGGAGTTCTTTTCACTATGCCAAGTGCCTGGCAGGTGGTTTAGATGAACCTTTTTGACTTTTCATCCATCAGAAGACTGAGAATTGGACTGATTACTCGGTTTCGTCATTTGACCAAACAGCACCTGAACTGGAAATACATAAGCACCAGTACTCTCTTTTAAAGTCTGATTTCTTAATCAAACTGAGATTTTACCTTCCTGATTTATGATCATTAGATGAGAATCTGGGTGAGGGCCTTTCTCAAGTTTCGAGCGACAAGATTGACTAACATTAGTGCCTCCAGATTTACTTACATTAGATCAGAGAGCTCTGATGTGATCCTTCATGGATTTTCGAGCAACAGCATTTACTAACATAAGATCGGAGGTGCGTATCCTCCAAATTGTTGCGAGGGTCAAGATTTACTAACATTACATCAGAAAGTGGGGGTGAGAGGGATCTCCCTTTGGATTACAGCATTAAGATATACTAACAGATCAGGGGCAATAATGTGGGTCCTCCTTCTACTTTAAAGCATCAGGATGTATTATGATAAGATTGAAGAGCCTTAGTTCTCCTTGGATTTTCAAGTGTCCAAACAGAACATGACATCATTTTTCATTCAAAATGTAATCTAGAAAGTGTTCACGTTAGCTAAAAAACATGACCTGGAAATTCATTGTTTTGTGGACCAGCAAAAATATTCTATGGACTGTTACTGGTCCACAGACTGGTGTTTGGAAAACACTGGTTCAGGTGAGCAGGCTGCCTAGTCCTTTTAGAGTGTGTCAGGGCTCAGGAACACTAGAAGTCAATGAAAGGGAGCACTTGATGGATAAGTCCAGGACATCCAGTGGCTGATCTTGTCCATGGAAGTGGTTAATGAGAGTTACCCTGGTTGTAGTTTAAAAGCTCTTTGTCGAAATTAATTAATTGAAGGTGGAGTTGGGAAGTGATCAGGAGCAAGGGTTTAACTTGAAGGAAAAACAGGACCCAGAGTTGAGAAGATATGGAAGGTGAGAGAAATAAAGAATTCTTGAGTGGTACTGTTGTGGTAGGTGGACCAGAAACCCTACAGGACAGGGAGGTACTTGTCCTGTACCAGTTTAGTTGGGCGCTTTCTGTTACTTACCTTGTTCATCTTGTCTCTGTCCATTTTTTATAATATAAAATACATATTTTTATTACATTAGCTTCTTTGGTATTTATTCTTAGAAATAGCTAAAGAGAATCCTCTGTCTTCAACAATTGCTTGTTTTCAAATGCATTTGCTATTCGGCTACTACAGATATAATCAAAATAGAGGCCATGGACATCAGAGCGCCCCTGTGTTTAATTATGACGCTGCCTAAATTGAAAACACATGTCAAAATGGACTTGGTCAATTAAAAAAAAAACTGTTACTTAATTGACTGTCCAGGACCACCTTTTCATGGATTTGAAGAATATGTTTATTTCAACAATGGAAGTTATATTCTTTTATCAGTGGTAGCAGTTTTCCTTTTAATGGTCATGGCGTTTTTACTACAAGAGCGTCTCTGAGTGAGTTTAGCCAGCATACTATTAAAACAACAGTGCAGTCTTTTTAAGTGGTGTAAAATAAACACAACGAACTGAGTAAGAATGTCTGTTGAGTCAGCCATCTTCTCATTTATTCAAATAGAACACTGGAAATTCCCCATAGAGTATATAAGGAATAACAGGCTTCTTTGCATCGCTTTCTGCATCTCCTCTCTTCCTCCTTGGCCATTTGATACCATTGTTATGGTGAAAAAGGTTTCTAAAGACATTGAAACTGATGATGGAGCTTCTGATATTGGTGTTAGGGTTCTGTGGAGTATGTCATTGAGGAGGTAAGGGTGAGGCAAATTAGACTTCACTGCCTCCTGTGCACTACGTAAGAGGTAGTCAGCAGTGGCGTCACTAGGGTTGCTGTTACCCAAGGCTGGATTAAGACCCCCACAGGCCCCTGGGTGACTTGATGTAAAGAGCTCCTTAACAGGGAGGTGATCACACTTTAAACAATGCAGCAAGCGGCCACCCAGCCACTTAATGCAGTGTTTTAATTTCCACTTTTAATGGCTCGTGGACACTTAATTCTTTCATCATTTGGTTAATTCAGTCTGCAGACACCCAATGTTTTCCTTGAGCGGGGTGGTCCAACTTGATAATTTCAGTCCAAAACACTGCATAAAAAATTTATACTTGTTTTATAGACAGTCATTTTGATGTCACCCAGTACAGACACTGTCAATCATCAAGCTCATGACAGCACAGGGAGTTCATGCTTGTCTTGAAATGAAATCTGCTTTTATTCCAGCATTACTCCTTATTGTTGCACTTGTTTGAAACAGTGAAAGAAAATGTGTCTGGCCTCCCTCGCTGTAGAATAATGGTGACCATACTTTTGCTTGGTCGCTTAAGTCTAAGTTATAGATTTTTGGTTTGAAAAAGCCAGCGACAATGTGAAGGAGAGTTTATCAATGTGTGTGCATTGTGATGGTGCAGGTTAGCTCCATGCTTCTATTGCTATTTGGGAGCTTTTTGAACCGTCAACAGTCGTGAAACTGAGATGAGCCAGGTAGGTGAGGACACATGCATCCAGATAAGGGGTAGGTGCAAAAAGTCAACAAGTGCTTTTATTTAAAATCCCAAAACATATCAGTGATCATATAATTAGTGCTATGCATAAAGTTCAATAAATAAATAATCCTTTAAAATGGTGCAAAAGTGGATGTTAAAAACAAGTTAATACATTTTCCTTTCAAAATTAGGTTAAAACTCCCAAATAGGAAGCAATACTTTTAAACTCAGTGCCTGGTGCAACCCTTTTATCCTGGCATCTCCTCCCCTTATCCTGTCTGGACTTTGCAGAAGGAGGAGACGACCACATCCTTCTTCAACTGGCTCAGGTCCCTGGTGTCCATGGCTCTCCAGCAGGGCTCCCAATCCAAGCCTCCTCTCTCTGCCTCCTGCTGCCTTCCCAGACTTCCGTGGAGAGTTGCTTGCACAATGCCTGGTGACTCTGCACGGCAGTCTTAATGTATGGGCACATTGGGCACTGGCCGGGGGCCCCAATAGCCTAGGGGCCCACTATGTTTCTGATGCCTATGTATGTTTCTGTTTTGCTACCAAAACAGGGGTCCCAATGCACTACTTTGCCCAGGGGCTTATGATGCTGTTAAGATGGCCCTGTCCAGCTCCCTGAGCTGCTCACATGGAGTGGTCTTCTTCAACCCCTGATTGTCGGCCACACTCTCCCAGCTGTCTGCCATCTCTTTTTTTATCTCTCTTGCTTACTCACTCGCTCTCTCCTGTTCCTGCCTTTCTCACCATCCTTCTTTTCCATTTCTTTCATTTGTCTCTCTGCCCCATGTCCCACGCAGGCTTCGCTTATGTTGACACTCCTAATGGGGCACAGGTGTGAATGCACTGGTTCCTCCAAGAAATTAATGAGGGACTTGACTGACGCATGCACTCACGTGCCTTCACAGTCAGCCAGGCACCCCCCGGAGCAAAACGCATTTGTACTCTCACCCACGCTTGACTGAAGCCTGGAAATTTGTGGCCAATGAGTATTTATTTAAAACTCGCTCACATGCATGTGGAGATACAATAAACTAAAACACAAGACACCACAGATTTTCTGATTGTTGAAGAGTAATATCAGGTCTATAAGTTTAATTCAGAAAGGCACTGTACTCTTAGAACTGGGCATAAATCACTAGAACATCCAATCAACATTTTAGTATTTGTGCTCTTCAATATTTTTTTAAACTTTTGCCTCCAATCCACATTTTGTTCTGATTTAAGAATTTCATAACTGGTCAATCTATTGTCAAAAACTACTTCAGAATTAGGAATGGAACAGTTTGACTCAAATTCTTGTGATTCATTTGTGAATTTTTATAAGGATGATTTTAATATTATCCTTATGTCATTTTTATTGCTGCTGAACTATCAGTTTTAAACGAATAATACACCCAAAAATTTAATTTTTTATCTGCTACTTTCCCTGTGTTGTTTCCAGAAAAAATATTTTTAGTGGCATATTTTCGTTGAGGGTGGATGTCACAAAATGTATAATACAAAAAACATCAGTGGGGTCCAATAGGGGGCTAATACTGAACAACAGCAGCAACTGAAGATCTGCCTCTCCACCTCTGCTAACTCTTTCACACCTCTGTAGCTTGAGTTTTCATTGTAATCCATTTCTTAAGTTGAGAGTTTTTTGTATTTCTCTTTATGAAAGGCAGTATGTTTGACTTATGAACCTATTATTGTCTATTGTCTTGGCACTTATGTTTTGTAAAAGATTTAACTACAGCTGTACACCAACCTGTTGTCACCATAATTTAGCTAAAAACATTGCCACTTTCTTGTCTTGTTTCAAGATGTGGCACTGTCGACCTACTGTTTCACCTTAGGAAAAGTTCTCGCAGTTATCATCACATTCCTTATAACACTACCTGCTATTTGAACATCATTTGCTACTTCCAGGGTATTTTTTAACACAATACAGTTTGATTTTTTGATTTAGAATATTTGTCTTTTACTTAAGATGAAAAACAAAGTAGCCTACATTAGCACCAGCATGTTTATAGTGTGTGGCATTTAAAAAAAAATAGATGCACAAGATAAGCTGTCAAGATTTCTGCAGTTATGGAAGGAAAGACTACTGTTGTTGGCAACTCAGACCTTTGTCTTATTGTTCCATTGTTTCTTCAGCTTCAGCTTGTGCCCTAGGTTCAGAGCTAATGTGTTCGGATTTTTCTACAGATATTGTAGGCAGGAGTCTCATTCTAGCATCTGAAGGACTGTTTAGGTGAAGCCTGACTATGGACTATGTTCATGTTCAGATATGTGACACTTCTGGTCACTCCTTTATACATCTGGATTGAGCAATTCATTTTCTTTAATCCAAGAAATCCTACTGGTCCTTGTATTATGTAATATTCTGCAGGATGCTGACAGATTGAGCCTCTGTTGAATATCAAGCTCTTGCAATTAATAATGGAAGGTGATAGCACTAGTCCTTTTGTGGCTGTTATATGACATGAAGGGTGCTACCATTGCTGAATCCATTGTAGCTGGGGTGGGCAATCTTGATTGCATCTTTGATGCTAGCAGCTTCTTCTTTTAATTTCAACCAATTTCTTAGATAGAAACCCATTTTGTTTTAGTTCAGTGAACATTGTTCAGATATATGCTCCTTCTACCTGTTGTCATTCTGCTGTGTCAGAAATTCTATTATTCCTAGGTTCTAGAAAAGTCTGCAAAATGGACTCAGATGTATTAGACTGCCCCAAATCTTTAACTTTTATTTCTAAATTTATTTTAAGTATTTTGATAAAAGTAGCAGCTTAGCGATGAACACTTATAAAATGATAATAGAACCAGTTGAGCTGATTACTGCTTGTCCCTGTGGTATAGCGGGTCAGCGGATCAGGAAAAGTGGCCATTTTAATAAATAAATAATTGGAGCAGATCAGGTGTGAGTGATCTGCCGTGAAGACACTTTGTCTGTGGATTGGTGCGAAGCGGTTGGCCGGTTGTGAGTTGTCTTGCCGGCACATGTAGTCACTCTGATTGTCTCAGTATCATACCGGGGCAGCCATCAGGCGATCACACCTACAACTGCTCCCCAGCCTAAAAAAAGGGGAGCGCAAGATCACAAGAGAGAAGAAGAAGAAGAAGAGAGAGAGAGAGAAAGAGAGATCTGGAATAGAAAATGGAAGTAGGTGAACGAGAGCAGAGCCCCAAGGAGGAGCATGTGGCCATCGCTCAGGATGGAGCTATGGGTCACTCCTGCTGAGCAACTTGGGAGCAGGAGCAACCATTAGGCTCTGAAGGTACTCTCGCCGGGTGGAGCCAATGGCAGCCGTGGGAGTACGGAGTGTCCATGCCGGGTGGAGCCAGGATCGGCAGTGGTTCAGGTGAAGCAGGGCTTGGTGGTTACCCGCGGATGCCATGGAATTGGAGGCAGGGGCATGGTCCAGATGAAATGGGTATCTGCAGCTATAGATTGATGTCTCTCTGGGCTGCAAGAACAGGATAAGCCAGAGAGGTGCCAGTTTTAAAGGAAGGCACCAGAACTTGTGAATTTTAAATGAGCTTCCTGCAGTGTGTGTGTGTTTTCTTAACCTCATTTTTAATGGATTTTCTATTTATTGAAGTTTAACCTCCACAGCATACTGGGTAGTATTT
The DNA here is from genome assembly GCF_900747795.2 of Erpetoichthys calabaricus. Taxonomy (NCBI): domain Eukaryota; kingdom Metazoa; phylum Chordata; class Cladistia; order Polypteriformes; family Polypteridae; genus Erpetoichthys; species Erpetoichthys calabaricus. The sequence continues at coordinate 57,413,518 of NC_041397.2, read as the reverse complement.
ATTGATATTTTGAAGTACTGCACTTTGGGACACTGTTTGGTTTAGATGTTTTTTTAATAAAAGCACTGAGCACATTTACACCATCCCCTGCTTTATGTGTGTTTTGTCCTCATCTGTCATACTCATTCGGTTACGTTATGAACTGAGCGGTAGCACGGGGCAGACCCGCACTGTCACAATCCCTATTGTTATTTTCAATTCATGATTAAATTGTATTGGGTTAAAAAAGAAACAAAAAAAACAAGTTAAAAATCTTGGCAAGCAAGTGAATTAAAATGAAACAAAAAGGCATGTGCAGTAAAAGTCAAAACAGCAGTAAATATCTTTCTAAATTTTAGAGGAAGACATGTCGTTATTAATTCTGAGACAACAGAGAGAGCTGGAGAAAGTCATCTGATTGAATTAGAAGGTAATGAACAAGAAAATTAACCATAAATTAGGAAATCTGATGGAATGAAAACCTGTAGCCATTATGGTTCCCCTGGACAGGACTTGAGTGTGTCTACTATATTGTTAGACTCTGTTTGACATTTCACTACCCAGTGAGTGTTTCACTAATTTCAACCACTGATGTGCTAACATAATGAGATTGCCATTGGGTAGTCTCGCTGAAGCCAGATGTATAATATATACGTCTGAAGACAACTATGAGTGAAGTTCTATTTAAAACTGGGTGGGAACAATTAGACAGCTCACTGAATGTCACATTTCTTTTTTTAATTAAAAGCAAATAACAATCCATACAATCAAATCCATCCATCCATTTTCCAACCTGCTGAATCCGAACACAGGGTCACGGGGGTCTGCTGGAGCCAATCCCAGCCAACACAGGGCAGGAACCAATCCCGGGCAGGGTGCCAACCCACCGCAGGACACACACAAACACACAAAGCACACACTGGGGCCAATTTAGAATCACCAATCCACCTAACCTGCATGTCTTTGGACTGTGGGAGGAAACCGGAGCGCTCGGAGGAAACCCACGCAGACACGGGGAGAACATGCAAACTCCACGCAGGGAGGACCTGGGAAGCAAACCCGGGTCCCCAGGTCTCCCAACTGCAAGGCAGCAGCGCTACCCACTGCGCCACGTGCCGCCCTACAATCAAATCAAAACTTAACAAAACCAAAATTCAACCCTCACCAAAAAGAAAGAGAGGAGAGTCAGCCATAAAAGCAAATCTTTGAAGCGGCAAGGAAAGAATATAGACGCTGTAGAAGGTTTACCCGATATAGAAGATTATTCTAAAATGTTATTGATTAGATCCCACCATATTTTTAAAAAGCTTTGAACAGATCCTCTGAGTGATGATCAGATTTTTCCCAATTTTAGATAGTATAGTACATCAGTTACCCACTGACATGGGTTGGGATTCTTCCAGTTGAGCAAGATAAGTCTACGCGTTAGTAGTGACGTAAAGGCAGTTACAGTTTGTTTGTCCTTCTCCACTTTAAGCTCATCTCGGAGCCCACCAAACACAGCTGTTAATGGGTTAGGAGGGATTGTGACACTGAAGCTGTGTGATAGGCATTCAAAGATTTTTGTTTAAATCAATGTTAATTTGTTGCACACCCAAAACATGTGGCCCAGTGAGGCTGGAGCTAGACTGGAACATTCACAAGTTGAATCTTGCCCTGGTAACATTTTGGAAAGTTTTAATCAAGATAAATGTGCTCTATAGAAGATCCATCCATCCATTTTCCAACCCGCTGAATCCGAACACAGGGTCACGGGGGTCTGCTGGAGCCAATCCCAGCCAACACAGGGCATAAGGCAGGAACCAATCCCGGGCAGGGTGCCAACCCACCACAGTCTATAGAAGATTTTAAGTTGAATAATTGAGTGCTTTTTGTATACGGAGCTTGAGTGTATTCTGTGCATGGCCGACTTCTACTCCTTTTCTGAAATGTTAAGTGAAAGACCCTTTACCCATTGTGCCCTGGGATCTTCCAAAGGAAGGGACTTTGAAATACTTTTATAAATTATGGAAATGCTATCTGAGTATTCAAGACTGATCAATAATTCTTCTAGAATAGAAAGAGGTGGAAAGTGAGGAACCTTACGCAGGTTCAGTTTAGCAAAGTTTCCAGCTTGAAAGTAGTGGAAAACTTGTGTTGATGAGAAGTTAAATTTGAAGTTTAATTGCTTATAGGATGTAAAAACATTATCAGTGTACAAGTCTCTAAATGTTTTAATCCCAGACATTTTCCAAACACAGTGAGTGTGACACTTCTAAACCAATCCAACACCTCATGAAGGCAGCGCTCAAAGTAGGGTGGTGATTTTGAACTGCAAAGATCAGAGGTGCTCTTGTTAACCTGGTCCAACAGAAAACAAGTTTTCTGTTTATAATGAATTGTCTATAGTCGAAAGGTTTTAAAAATTTAGGAGAACAAGGCGGTTAACATATTAGCCATTTCAGCATAACAATCCTTAAAAAGATAAGCTTGATGTTACAAAAATCTCAGACAGACGTCCAATGTATGTAAGACACCCATCTGCATTACTATGTTTTCATTTAAAAATACAGACATTTGTCTCTGTTTTTGCCTTTTGTCCACACACACACAAGCATTTTCAACTTCTGAAACTAAATACTTCTGAATACCACAGACTTTAAAAACAACAGTGCAAGATTTCAATGTGGATAAGTGAAAACAAAGGTTTTTCTGTACACTACCCTCATCACGTTCTGATTGGTGTGTGCTTATTAGATGGCTCTTCCCTGATTAGTCATCTTTCATGGAAGAAAACATATTCTGACATAATGATGAGCTGCTTACCATGACACTGGTTGTGCTGCTTACCTGCATGCATGTAAACTGTGCTGGGTACAGCTTAAATGCTGCATGCATGTGCTACAGGCAAATAATTTACTGGTTGTGACACTTTTTGAAATAAATCCTGTTCAATAACAAGGGATGTTTTCCACAGCAAAATTAATAAGAGCGAAGAGGCTGGGTGTAAAAGGCAGCTGAGCTCACAGAAATACAGCAGAGACACAAAAGCATAAAGTAGTAAAGCAAAGATATAGATGCATGCAGGAAATGTCATATGTTACAAGAGTGCCCTAATTGCTGTGGACTGCTTATAGTCAGTCCGCTTGTGAATGAGTATAGAGCTGATCACTTTCTTTTTTAGTGTTGCTTTTTTATCACAAGACTACCACTGCTAGTTTTAAAGAATGTTACTTCCAGCAGTGATCAGCGCATTAATGTGACATGTCCACTGCAGCCCCTTTAAGAATTTCCTTTGGAATCCTGCATGCATTGAGGGTTTTAAAAGTGCATAAAGCACAATGGAATCTGATTTTCATGGGGCTCTCAATTTTCCATTAAATATGGTACCGTCACTAATTTCCACTAATGACAGCATGCCCAGTATAGGCGAAGGCCTATGTCATATGTGTTTTTTGGCATTTTTGTATGGACAAGGATAATTTTGTAAGAGACTAGGGGGCTCCGCCCCCTGCTCGCTATCGCTCGCCAACCCCTGTGTTTGGTTTACCGGATATACAATACAATTTATTTTTTGTATAGCCCAAAATCACACAAGAAGTGCTGCAATGGGCTTTAACAGGCCCTGCCTCTTGATAGCCCCCCAGCCTTAACCCTCTAAGAAGACCAGAAAAAACTCCCAAAAAAAAACCCTTGTAGGGAAAAAATGGAAGAAAGCTTGGGAAAGGCAGTTCAAAGAGAGACCCCTTTCCAGGTAGGTTGGGCATGCAGTGGGTGTCAAAAAGAAGGGGGTCAATACAATACAGTACAATACATAGAACAGAATAAATCCACAATACCGTATAAAAATAAAAATTCTAGAAGTACGGAGTAGAATTTCACATTAGATGATATCACATAATATGATTTGGATTTGTTTTAAGTCCTGGAGACCTCATTCATCAAGCTGCCTCCCCCATTTTGCCATTCCACATCTGAAATAGCGTTAATCCGATGAAAGGACCCCTCATTCCCACGTCCCCATTCATCAGGGATGACTTTACTTTAAAAACTTTTGTAAAAACAATACTTGTTTCTTTATTTCCTGCCCCACGCGAGGTTACATCTCTTTCTTCCCAGTCGTATAATTCTGCTCTTGTTTTGAAGGGTGTTGTGGCTGAATGTACGCTAAGGATATGTATTTGGATCATTTGCTGTCTTTTTCCTGCTTGTGAGCTGCCTCTTCTGCCTGTCGCATGTCGTTGTTTTAAGAGCTTGAAGCACATGATGCTTGCCTGCCAAAAGCAATCCAACAACTGCTAGCTTAGTGGTCTGTTGACTTGTTTTAAATGATGGCTCACTGCCTGTTCTCACGTGATGTTGTAAAAGCAATACCTGTCTTTTATTTCTGGCGCCGGGCGTGTTTGAATTCTTTCTTGCAGAATGTATAATGCTGCTTGCGTTCGGTTGGGGTAGCTGCTGTCGCGCTGCCCTTTCAATCTTTTTAATGCCTGTACAGCCACTGTCCTTTTTGCTATGGCCCTGGGACAATCTCTTGGCACCAAGTCTCATGTTTACGGTCCCCGCGAGATGAACCGTGGCAAGTCTCCTTGGTCTCGCAGGTCTTTAAAATGTCTTTTGAGATTATCACGTATCGTAGCCTTGCATTTGCTTTCCATTCCAGGATTTTCTTTTATATAGAGAGAGATGTAAAAACTCCAGTGTGGATAGAGATCATTTTCGTTTAAAACCATGGTTTTTATATTAAAACTGTAAAAGAGGACAAGGCAAGATGAAGATTTGGGCCAACACCATAATCTTATATATATTGCAAAGAAAAAAGAATACCAAATTAGACTCTCCAACGTGGAGACACTTCCAGTTAAACGCAAGCCAGGCAGGCAGAGGTGGGTCCAGGTGGATGGACACTGAAAGTGGCATCACAGGCGGTGAGGTTGTCAATCATCTGGTCTGTAGAGGGAAGAAGAGAAGAGGTGCTAGAATACTGGCCACCCTGTGGATTGGTGAGAAATTACCACCACTAGAGTCTTTAAATTGTCCCCAAAGTGTACATGCATGACAAAGTGTTGCGGCATGGACGTAGCCCTAGGCCACTGGAATTTTCTGGTATTTGGCTTCATTAGAGGCTAATCTGGAATGAGATGCTCTATTAAGGACCTAACTGCACCTTAGATTGTAGATTTTCAGTGTAGCATTTGAAAATGTTTTAGAATAAATGGGTGAAATGTATCCAGTGGCCACAAAGAGACAATTTGGGGTTTTGACCACAGCATTTCTTAACATTAACTTTGACCAAAAAAAAGGGAATCAATCACCTACTGTACCTGTGTCATGGATATACTAGCTGTGAAGAGGATTGGAATAAATAGCTATCAAAATAGAGACAGATCAGCTCAGTTTCATCTGTAGACACGTGAGACAGAATGTTTGGAGGTGTTTGAAACTGAGCCTCCTCATCAGGTAGCAGGGCTGTTCATACGTTTAGAGGATCATCATACATGTGTACTTAGACTTGAGCTGGGCGACCAGGTGTTTGTCATTTCTTTGGTAATACATTTGCATTTAAAGCCTACTTTGGTATCATGGAAAATGCCAATAATTGGCATCTTGACAATTTGCAGTGTATCCTCTGTTTATAGTTGACTAAACATGGTATTATTAAATTTGGATTATTTTAATTTAGATTTTTATTTTATTACAGAAAAACTTTAACAAGTACACTAACTGTTTTCTGGGTTGACAATAAGTACCCATATAAGGTGATATAACTGATAAATGCAAAGCATGTTCAGAATCAAAAAAGCAAATCAAATCTTAAATAAATCATCAAAACAATCATCAAACAGCAGCATGCACATAAGAGCTTCACAAATAGCTGCTTTATCCTGCTGAGAATCAGTGAAAACTAAAGATCCAGCCATGAACTCAAATCAATATAAATCTAATATCTGAGCCTAAAAAATGTTAACTGCTGGTGACTCAGTCTTTAATGAAGTAGTCTCAAGTGTGACATTGATCTCAAGCAATAGGAACTTACATAAACTATCAATGGCTGTTATTAAAGAGCTTAGCTAGGAGGTGTATGCACCGGCAACAAATGGAAAGATGGGTATTCCTCAGAATATGTGGTTAATACATTTCTCTGGATGTTTCATTCATAACGTTAACAGATAAATAATCCTTTGATGCTGAATTGCTAGGCAAGAATATTAGAAATACACGTATGAATGCTGGCTGCTGTCTATTTGTTTCCATTGGAGGATATTCATAGATCAGGGGCCATGTCTCAGATGTCCTTTGCCCATTGGAAAAGCACGTTAGTACCAGAACATGACAATGCCTTCCCCAACTTCACCACAGAACTCTGTCTTAACATGAGTATATGTCTTTTTCAGAAACTGTAGGTGAATTAGTTCCAAAACATTCAGGCCATAAAGGCTGACTTCTAGCACCAAAGGCTGTTAATGAGGACCATAATTCTGCCAGCGAACAAGACTAGTATCTTAAATTTATGGCTGGCTGTCAAACAAAACAAACAAAAGGACAAATGTGTGAGGGGTTCATAAGGCTTAAGGTTACAGGTAAATGCCTAATGATTTAAATGAAGCCAAGAGGTAAGTAACAAGACTAACACAATACTGCTTCCAACAAAAGGCTGAAAGAGGATCTCCCACCAATTGAATTCTAAATTCTAATTGAAAGATAAAGGAACTATCTATTCTTTGTAACATTGATCATTTCCCGTAGTTTGTCTGCCAAGGTGGCTATCACAGCTCTGTATTTTGGCCCAATGTACCTGTCACTATTTCTGTGCTGCCTAAGGGATACTTGACTTAATGTCTTTAGCTCACATTGCTTTTAATTGCTGATTAATCTCTGTTCTGTGGAAAGCCCATTCTTGGTTGAAGGAAGCCTTAGAAGACCTCACTGTCAGCCTACTCAACTCAAATTAAATTTAGCAAATTATCCAACAAGAACATGTTTAGAATGTGTGAAAAATCTGCAGAAGTCAGAAATTCTCTGCAGACTTGAACAGAATGTACAAACAGAGTCCAGTGACTGGGAATTGAGCTCTGGTCAATGGAGCAGTGAGACAGCAGTCTTAACCGCTGCACCTCTCACCTATTTAAATATTAACAGAAATGCTTCATAAAGGTTTTCCAACTCATCTTATAATAAATGACACATTCTAATTTCAGTCTGTCACATCAAATTAATTATGGCTAGCCATGGAGTCATACACCACAGTGCCCTGACATTTTTATTACACGAGCCTATTGTAGTGTAACCTTCATTCAATTATTTACAAAAAACTTGCCTGTACAATCTTACATTAATTGCATTATATTATGTTACATTTTCCTTTATATAATTGTTTAATTTTTTTTTGCTAGAAACAAGTACTTTAGAGGGTCAGCTCAAGTTGGACGGTTGGGAGACAAAGTCAGAGAGGCGAGATTGCGTTGGTTTGGACATGTGCAGAGGGGAGATGCTCAGTATATTGGGGGAGAAAAGATGCTAAGGATAGAGCTGCCAGGGAAGAGGAAAAGAGGAAGGCCTAAGAGGAGGTTTATGGATGTGATGAGAGAGGACATGCAGGTGATGGGTGTCACAGAACAAGATGCAGAGAACAGACAGATATGGGAGCAGCCAAAAGAAGAAGAAGACAGTATATAGTATCAGCTAATCACAAGCTTAAAATAATATCACCAAATTATCACAACACACTACAAGCTTCCATTTGGACACAAGAACAGGGTGACAGAGATACAGAGTACCTGTATTCCATGAAGATATTTCTAGAATTGGTTAAAATTATTCTGCATCTCTATCAAGATTTAATCAGCTTGCTTTTTGAGTTTCATCTGATAACAAAAGGAGTTAATCAGCGCTGAGGCAGTATGTCCACAAATTCCTTCCAAACCAAAAAGGTACCTAAATGACATTCATCTTTAGCTTGTAAGTACAAACTTTAAAACTCCTCCTTATTCTGATGAACATTCTAATTCATCTCTAAGGTCCTATAATTGGAGTAAATTCTTTTTGGGTCGGAAAACTGTTTTCTGCTGAGCTCTTGAAGTTGGAAATATAAACTGCATAATTCTTTTGAACACCATGGAGGAATTCACTGGCTCTGAGAGAAACTCTTCATTGATTGACTCTTTGGGAGAATGAGAAGAAGTGGAGCTAAACTATTGTACTTGAAAGAGTCACACTCTCGCTATGAAGTGACAGGCAGCATGGCAAAATGCCTAACAGTGAGACAAAGAAGACAACGTCACACCTGGCACATGGACAAAATACCACATGAAAAAGACAGTAGGCACTTCATTTGAACATGAAGCTTTCTCTCATGCATAGCTGTATGCTTAGAACAAAAGAGAGATGACCATGAAGTTAGGCTAAATTCCAAAAGTGATACACTAAAAACAAAAGCTTGTCACATCAAGAAACTTTAGAAAAATTCTAAACAAAGATCAACCTTATCTACTGTATATTATAGGTTAGCCTAGCTCTCATCTGTCTTATGTCAAGTCTTTTATACTATAAGCAATACAATACAATACAACACAATACAATACAATATATATGCATTGATATTAAAATAAGCCATATGAAGAGTTTAATGTTCAAAACTCACAATACTGATCCGTCCTTTAATAAATACGTAAAATAAGAAAATGGACTGCAAAAAAAATGTCAAAATGCGAACTGTGTGAACTAACACAGTTAGTCCTCACAGGTGGTGTAGTGATAGAGCTGCCACTTTGCAGTAAGGAGACTGTGGAAGATTGTGGGTTCGCTTCCCGGTTCCTCCCTGTGTGGATAGTGCTTTGAGTACTGAGAAAAGTGCTATATAAATGTAATTTATTTATTTATTTTAACACTGAGTAAACAGCCAGCAATTAGAAAATCTGCACTTTTTGACTTTATTTAAACAGAATCTCCTTAAATGTTTCAACTCTGGACTCCCCACTTTAAACACACTATGTGTATATTTTTAATGATCGCTATAGATTTATGTTAAATTCCGTATCTTTACTGACTTGAACCTTATGTGTTTTAGGTCATTCTTTAGAATCTTAAAAAATAGATTGTTGCAAATACTTTTTATAATTTATTAAGGGGTTTGCCCTCTGCTTGCTTTGCTTGCCAACCCCCCCAGCCTGTGCTATGCACCAGCCACTTCGTGTCTTTGCCGCTCACGTTGTAAAGAGGGGGGCTGAACACACCCCAAGGACACGCGATCGTTCCTCCAAAACCCCCTCTTAAACGGTGATACAATGGAAAACTAATACAGTTTTTTTCTTACCTCCTCTTTGCTCGATCAGCTGCTGTTGCGTGCCACGTCATCAGCATCTCGTCTGGCGCTTCAAACATTTAAAAGCCTGTACAGCAGCTGTTCTACTCTTTTTCTTTTATTTTTGCCCCCGGGCGTGGTTAAATCTCTTGGCACAAAGTCTCGTCTCGTGGGACATGAGTTCTTGATATTTTTTAGTTTATAATTTAAAAACGGAATAAGAATCTGAAAATCACATTAAAGTTAATTCTGAAAAGAATGATACCAAACATATATATGTAGGTTTTAAATAAGCTTGATTTAAAGTGTGACAAATAAAGTGACATAAAAATGTCACATAAAATCGTTGCACTTTTAGGGTTAGGATTTTATATATAGAGAGTGGATTAAACCTGGAAATGGACAAACAGCCTGAGAAAGGCAAACTCTTAATTATTCTAGTACAGTTCAAATAACGTACAGCTTACAAGAAATATTGGATATTGGAATGAATGGTTTTCTTCCACCACAAACCTCCCATTATTCCAAACGAGTGAGGATGTGGTGCAGGCAGAGATGGGAGAGGAAGCAGAAGTGGGGTAAGAGAATTGGTGTCCATGCTAGACTAAAGAATTCCCCTGATGAGCCAGCTCTACCATACCTGTTCGTTGCAAACACCCAGTCTATAGTAAACAAGATCAACAAGCTGAGACTAAGGATTTCGTCCCACTGAATGAACAGCTGCACCTCTTTTTTCATCGAAAACGTGGCTGAATGCTAATATCCCAGCTACGGCTATTGCACTTGCAGAGTGGAATGTCTACTGCTTGGATTGGACTGCTAAATCCAGTAAAGACAAAGGTGGCAGGATGTGCATATATGTAAATAATACTTGGTGCATGGTTATTGCTGAACAGTTTTGCAATCCGGACCTAATAACGCTGAAGTACAGACCTTTCTATCTGCTGAATCGAATTCCTCACTGCAGTTTATGTCCCTCCCCAAGCTAATGTTAAGCTGGCATTGGCAAAACAGCAAGATGCTATGAACAGTCTGAAACATTCAGACAGTGTGTTTATCTTAGCTGGCGGTTTTAATCACGGCAACTTTTAAACTGTGCTTGCAAAATTTTATCAGTTTGATTGCCCAACCAGAGGGAATAATACACTGGATCAGATATAACGAATGCTTATACCACGTCGCCCTCCCCCTACGTCGGCCAATCTGATCACATTTCTTTGTTCTTGATTCCTGCGTACAAATGCCTTATCGCCAGGGACAAAGCCTAATGTGCAAGCAGTCAGGGTCTGGCCTGAAGGAGCTATAACTGAATTATAGGACTGCTTTGATGATACTAATTGGGAACTGTTCAAACAGGCAGCTACAAAGGACAATCACACGGACTTAAATGCCTATTCATCCTCTGTCTTATCCTACATTAAATTCTGTATGGACAATGTCACTATTACCAAGCACATCTGTAATTTCTCTAATAGCAAACTCTGGATGAATAGGGAGGTCCAAGACCTATTGGAGGCATGTGACATTGCTTTCCATATGGAAGACCCAGAGGCTTTCAAAACAGGTACATCCAATCTGAGGAAAGGCAATAAGGAGGCAAAGCACTGCTGCAAAGCAAAATTAAAGGACCATTTTAAAAGCTCTGACTCCCAACACATGTATCAGATGATTAGGTTCATCAGAGACTGCAAGGGTAACACCTGCTCAACCAACATTGGAAACTCATTTCTTCCTAATGACCTCAATCATGATTTGACAAGGACACCAACCAACCTATCACCAAACTAACCCAGCAAGATGCCCCACTATGCACTCTGATGAGATGGCCTCTAAGTCACATTAATAGCAAGGCAGCTGGCCCTGATGGGGTTCATGAATGGGTCTTGAAGCATTATGTGAAACAGCTGACAGCAGTGTTCACCAGCCTGTTTAATATCTCTCTAGAACAGGCTAATGTCCTCACTTGTCTCAAGTCCGCTACAATCGTCCCTATTCCAAAATAGCCAGTGGTGAGGTTCCTGTGCGATTATCACCTGGTGGCCCTGACCCCTATTTTTATGAAGTGCTTTGAGTGACTTGCTCTCAGACACTTTAAGAGCAAAATCCCACCTCCCTGGACCAATACTAATTCGCTTAAATAGCAAACAGGTCAAATGAGGATGCTGTCTCACTTGCCCTTCACACTATCCTGTCATGCCAGGAGCATAGGGACAGGTATGGGAGAGCAACTGGATTTTAGATTTTTTCACTGACAATTCACAACCTGTGCGAATGAGTAAGCACTTCTCCATCCATCCATCATGCTGAATACTGGGGTACCACAGGGTTGTGTGCCGAGCCCTCTCCTTTACTCCCTTTTCACAAACAACTGCAAATCTAGCCATAATACTAACATCATAATAAAGCATGCAAACGACACTACCATGATAGGCTTTATCTCCAGTAATGACAAAACAGCTTCTAGACAAGAGGTAGAGAATCTGGAGAGTTGGAGCCAGAACAACAACCTTGCACTCAATTCCAAAAAACAAAGGAACTGATTATGGACTTCAGGAGATTAAGCTACAGTGATTACCATCCCATCAGCATTAATGTTGAAAGAATGGAGACACTCCATTTTTTTAGATTCTTGAGAGTCCACATCAGCCAGGACCAGACCTGTCATGGATAACAAACACAACAGTAATGGCCAAGAAAAACCTTCAGAGGCTGTGCTTTCTGAGAAGCCGGAAGAAAGCACAACTCCCACAACAGCTGCTGGTTGACTTCTACTGTACAGGTACACCACAGAGTCTGACATCATGTACTGCATTACAGAGTAGTACTCTGGATGCACTTCAGAAGGCCAGGAAGACCCTCCAGCATATCATCAAAATAGCTCAGAGAATTACTGGCACTCAGTTACCATCACTAGAAGATATCTTCACTAAACGCTGCAGCAGAAAAGCAAAGAACATTTGTAGAGATCCAATACATCCTGGCCATAGTGTTTTTACTCCTCACCCCTATGGCAGGCACTTCAGAGCCCTGCATGCCTGCACTACCAGGCTGAAGAACAGCTTTAACCCCAAAGCAATCAGCCTATTAAATACACAGCGATCACTGCTCCTTTCTATACAGAACTACCACTGATTTAACTGAACTTCTGCATCAACCACACATAATCGCACACTTATACATAACCCATGTGGAACTCATGACCATTACAGTAACTGTAATCTTCACTGTGACTTCATTTACTTGTGACTTCATTTATTATTTCACTATTTATGCTTACATGTTTAACTTTACTCTGCGTTTTTTGGAATTGTTAACAGTAACTGTGCTTCTCATAGATTAATGTTTACTCTTCCATACTTTTATATAAGGCATCTATAGGCTTGCTCCAAAAGACATTTCATTATGCTGTACAGTGACAATAAAGGTATCTTGCTCTTGCTTTTGCTAATGTGCACATATAGTTAAATCACACTTTGGACCATGGGTGGTAAGGAAGACTTTTTATTTTTCTAGTCATGCAGTACCTGTAGAAAATGTGAGCCATGTTAGGAGATGAAGAATTATCAATCTGTCCTGGGCTCAGTGGGATCTTTCTGTGAAACCTTTTCTAATCTGTTACCCAGTACACAGTAGATGCCAAGAGGATCCTAGCCATGTGAGCCCAGAGTACACTTTGTGATTTTGCAGTCCAGCCTCCATGCTGCACTGTAAATGGATTGGGCCCACTAGAGTTTGGATTGGTGAAGCAATGCATGGAATATTCTGTAATGGGCCTGATTTCTAACTACAAAAATAAATCGAACAACTGGTAAGCTTATGAGGTATGTCGCGTGGGTTGCTGAGCAAAGGAGAAATTGAATCATAGGTTTCATATATTAATGAGCAAATAAATTATATTTGAATCTAAGTTAAAGTTAGATATCGTGACAGGTGTAAGGTAATGCTGTCACAGCATAACTTCTAGGAGGTCAATTGGCTTATTTCATTGTTTTGTAACAGATGAAAGTAGTGTTAATTTTTTTAGCTTCTGGACTATTAAAGACCTTAAATATTTTCACCTCAGGGTATCCAAAATTTCTATTCAAGTGATCAGACAACAAGTGGTTCATTAACCTGTGAGAAAGACACCCATTCCCTCAGGCAAAGACACATCTAACGCACATTGAAATAGTGTCCTACATATTATGCAGCAGCTCCTAAATGATCACAGGGAAAGTCTAATTATTCTGAACTTGCACAGTCACTTCGGGAATTCAGTTTTAATTACTATTTTAAGTAACTTGCCTATTTGTGGCAGCACTTTAAGTAAGCAGCATTTGTATTTTCTCACCTGCAGTAGGTTATTAGGTAGAAAGTCAACAAAATCATTAATGATTGCTCAAATCTTTAGATTTTGATGGAAAAGTTCTTACATATTTTATAGGATATGTGTGATGGTAATGTTTAAAAGCATTATGGTATTGTTTTGTAGAAATTTAGACAGCAATGTTAATTGGGAATGAGTCCGGTTCCTGTTTTATTCTGCTGGGATAACTGCTCGGTCTTTGCATCCTTATAATGATAAAAGCTGGTTTAAATAATGGAGTGATGGATGAGATTAAATAACAGTTTTCCAATCAATTTATAATTTTATATTTTCAGCTCTCTGATGTTCATATTGCTGTGATGAGAAAACATTTTAAAACCTAATTTGTATAAAATAATTCCTACTCAGTAAAATATGTTAAATAGTACAATACAATAAATGATAGCCCACTTGCTGGCAAAGGCTTGCAATTATATGACAGCATATCATTGTCCCCTTGGAATAAGCCTTCGGCTGAGATATATAATGGCATGATGTTTTCCTTTACTGATCTTTTAAAGAATTGCTCCTACGCCCATCTCATATGTGTCTGTTTCTAGGATAAATGTTGGAAACAATAAAAATGGGAGCAAATGACACTTTAAGGTTCTAAAGCATGGTCTCTTTGTCTTTGGTTCACACATGCTGGTTTAGTGTCTGATCCTTTATTAAATATCTAAGGAGGTTCACCTCACCCTATCTATGGTAACCAAAGCACAAAAGTTCAGAGATTTCTGGGGCTTGTAAAGATGACTCAAGTTGTATAGAACAAGGTCTTCTACAGCATTTGGGACCCCAGAAATAGCTACTGGCCAGTGCTTCTAAGCTCCTTCTGGTCATAATGAGAGTGAGCTTAGAGTATTAGTGAAAACCAGGGAGAAGCTTGTATTTATTAGTGACAGATGAAAAAAATCTAGGAAATAAGAAGCCATAATGGACAAGGCAAAAATGTAGAGATGGAAGTAGTTCAAAAAACAAAAAAGTCAAGCAAAAACTAATAAGCCCAAACAACAGCACAAAACCTGAATCAAAGACAAAAAAAAACCAAAGCAGGTCTCAAATCAGCAGTATTAACAATATTTTTGGGTGTTTTACTGTTTGGCCAGAGTGAAGCTCAGCAGGAAAAATTTGAATAAAGAATCCAGAGGCAAAAGTGCTACCTTGTGTTCAGTCAAAACATCAAACATACCTAAACACCAAATCCAAAATTTAAACCAAAACTCGTAGTCAAAATAACACAAGAAAAGTCCTGACTCCCTGAAATTATATTATTACTAGATAATGCCACGCAAGATTTTTTTCTTAAATATTGGACATCAGGACTAGTGCACCCTCATCTTAAATAGTGTCTTACATTGTATGGCACAACGTCCTGTTGTCAGGTGAAGGCTACAGAGCACAGGCCACAATCATGGAAAAATACTCACAATGGTGGTACCTGCGATAAAACACAGGCTTTATTAAGTTAACAGGTAACTTGTAGGTTGTGCCCATCTGTAGATCACCTACTACAATTTAACTTATATTTAGCAGTCAACATGTAGAAATATAAAAGTCAAAAACATGGATTCATGGATTCAACACAGAGTCAAGGATGAGTTACGGGAACGGGCTGAACTACTGGGACAAAGAGAAGCCAGTGTTTAGAGAAAGAATTTGATGACATCCACAAAGAAGGTGAACAGGAAGTGTTCTGACTATTTGTGCGGCAAGGATGTCCTTGTGAACAGGGGTGGTCCATTGGAGTATTAGATCATTGTTGTTTTTTCACCTTACTGTATGTACTCTGCATTTTCTCTGTCATATTATCATTTCCATATAATAAAACCCAAAACCTCTTCTTGATTTACACCTTCAGGCTTTTGTATTTTATTTGAGGATGACCTATGATTACCATTACTTTTCACACCAACTGAATGTTGAAATATTGCTGGCGTACTGTGAAACCAGAAGAGAGACACACATAATACGGCCAAGTGTCACTGCTGATCTAACTTTACTAGTGAAGTTATGAAGCTGGCATCACTTAGTCCCTTAAAAAGACTATCTACTCCAGTTACAGATCAGGCATTAAAATGAGATGTCTGGTTTATTTTGTGGAAGTCATTAGCCTTTAAATGTTCACTGCCACCATCAAAGATCCCTGGATTACATCCAAGATCTCTCATAGTAGTGTCACTTACCGCAGCACAATGGGAGAAAAACTGTTAAATACATAGACATGTTACAAGTACAAAAAGGAACAAAAGGGGCAAATTAGTCCCAATAGTTTCTTCAGTTGCACTTTTAAAGTTTGGTTGAAGTATTCAATCAATTAATCACATTGAAAGTGGTATGGACATGTAGTAGTTGTTTAATTTTTAACAGAATGCATAAGTGATTTTATGTGAGCCACATAGCAACCTTAGTCTTTCTAATTGTAGTTTTTTTTCTGCTGATATGTTACTTATTAACTTCTATAAACCCTTAGAGACAGATAGTAATATTGATAAGCTATATTTGTCAGTGCTTTTCGCATTGAATATGCTGTGTCCCTTATGACCTTGTTTGCTGAATACTTTACTGGGAATTCACCGTGCAGTCAGCTAAGATGAATATTTTTTCCTAGTGCCCCATGATGCTTTATAAAGCCAGCGTGTAAACACAGGGCTGTAGCAGCCATTCGTAGAACTTTCACACATGGGTAATGTGACATTGCCACCTGATCCCATAAAGGCATGTGTGATGTGATGACTCGATCTTGTCAGATTTGCAAAATAAAAACAAAACTTGCAATATTTTCATTGGTGGGGTACATTAGTTCACTATAATGTGAACCTTATGATTACTGCCACCAGATATGTAACACTGATTTCTGTATACTCGATCCGTCTCTTCTGCAGCACTGCATAGCTAATTATGCATGCATAATACCTGCCTGAGTTAGAATAAGACTCTGTGAAATAATGATAATAATAATAAAAGATTTCGCATTATTTACAAATCATTTCTATCTTCTTAAAGAAAAAAAAGTGCAAAGTGTCTGCGTAGAGATTGCAAGCAAAAAATACTTTCTAGCTTAGCCTGCTTCATGGCATGGCCAATATGTGCCCCAAGATTGGAACTCTGTAAGTGTAATAATATATGTGACCCTGTAGTTAGGATATAGAGGGTTGGATAATGGATGGAAAGATATATATATATATATATATATATATATATATATATATATATATATATATATATATATATATATAAATATATATATATATTATTATATTATATATATATATATATATGTATATATAGTGGGAAATAGCCCGAACACAGACAGACAAACATCATTTCCCAACACACGCTTATTCACCCTAAGTACAATGTCCAAATATGCACACAACCCAGTGCCTCGGCACCAGTCACCCCAATAGTCCAGGCCTCTGTCCACAGTAAGCCTTCAGGCCGCCTCCTTTTCTCCTCTCTCACTCAGTCTCCGACCTTGTCCTCTTCCACCCGACTCCAGCCCTGAATGAAGGGAGGCGGCCCCTTTTATAATCACCCGGATGTGCTCCAGGCGGTTCCCGGCAATCTTCCCCTAACACGCCCCTGTGTGGCGGAAGTGCCGGCTGTCTTTCCGGAAGCACTCCGGATGTCTCATTTTCTTCTTCCCCCCAGCACTTCCTGGTGTGGCGGAAGTGCCGGGGTCCCAAGTCCTCCAGGCATAAGGACGCCCCCTGGCGGTCCGGAGGAGGCATGAGCCCTCCTTCTGTCCTTCTGGGCATCCCGGCTGGGTACCACCCCCAGCCACGTGCCACAATATATATATTGTCACGCACGAGCGCATGGGGAGCAGTTCAAGGGCCCATTGCGACAACTCATGCCGAGGGACAGAGACGGCGCACTAACCTTTCTCTTATTGTTTCATCAGCTAGAGCGAGGACTCGCCGCTGTAACAAAGCCGGGAAAAAACAAAAAGCCGGCATACTTCCGGGTTCCCTTCTACCCTCCAGTTCCGGGACGATGACGTTAATCTCCCGTCCTGCATCACAGTTTTCCCAGCATTCCACTGTTTAATTTCCTGTCCTGCTGTATAAATTTTCCCCATTCCCTGCATACTGGGTCCTATGTTGACCATTTACTTTGTATTGTGGAGACATTACTCTCTTTGTGTTGCAGTAAACCGGGGCGGAAACACCAAAAGTTAAAGCTGTGTCGTTTGCTTTCTTCACAATATACTGTATATATATTTACATATTGCTAGCTTGAGGTGATTTTTGTTGTATTTTATTGTGGTTATCATTGTGTCTGCATCTTTTGTTTGAGAGTGGTGCCTCAAAACTCAGATCACATTTTTCACCATGATAATCAGTTCAGCATAGTTGGCAGACACTATCCACTATCCTCGCCTTCTGGGACAATAAAACACCATTTCGCCATTATAATTCACTCAGAAATAGCTCCGTTTCTCTTTGCCCATTGACTTCCACACATTTAGTGGAGTTCAGCGGAGTTCCTGAACATTTCTGTGATTTCTCTAAACTCGAGGCAAAGTGAACTCTATGGGGTACATTCATAGCTCATAGATAGATAGATAGATAGATAGATAGATAGATAGATAGATAGATAGATAGATAGATAGATAGATAGATAGATAGATAGATAGATAGATAGATAGATAGATTTATTGACCTCCAGTTGAAATTGCAGTATTACAGCAATTGACACACATAAAATGACACAGAAAACACTTCAAAGTGTAAAATAAATCAATCTCTCAATCAATCTAACAAATTATTATCAAGGTTAGTCTCTGACCTCCTGACATGGATTCAGTGGCTTTAAGAAATATATGTTACATTATGTTAAGCCATATGTGTAATATAAAATGTCTATTAATAATTGGCACAGTTCATGTATTACAAATATACAGTGCCACTCCATTCTGAATCTCACTTTATGTTTATTCTTCTTAAAAGATTGGATCTCAAGAAAAAACAATGAGAAGGCTTAATGTCAGCATTTAGTCAGCCTTGTGAAATTTTCCTTGGATTTATAACTTGGATCTTTGAAGTTGTACTCTTCATTTCACATATTTGGTTTTATCATTATTAGGAGCCTTTCAACCCCAGAAACTATCTCACTCTAAATTAAGTAAGCAGTGGTAGCTATTAGAATTTTACTCATTTATCTTCGTTTATTGCATCATGTTTGACACTGCATACAAATATTAAGCACTGGGGATCCTACAGGTTTAAATTCACTTTTGGCAGCCTACCATTTATTTTTATAAATGACAATGGGTTTATTTGACCCTCTTTACTTAATGTTGATTATCTTGCAGTGCTGCTCCATATTCCCCAGCCTGAGCTCAGGGGAGTTAATGATTCATCACATTCCTGCCAGCTAGGAAGAGCTTTGTGTTGCTAAGCAACAGATCAACAAGCAACTGGCTGCAAAGGAAAAGCCTTTAATGTCATAAGAAATATCTCTTTGCAGACAGAATTTCACTATTTTCAAGTGTAGCAGAGATGGTGGCATGGTGGAATGTAAGTGAGAAAAGGAAACCTACTAATAATACATATCAGTTGTATAGTACTGAATTTTACTGTACTTTCAAATGTGTTCTTTTAAGACGTGATAGCAGGTACAGGAAGTCAAGCTTATTGTATTGATGAGGTGATAAATCTCCAGCAGCCACTCATTCTCACAACAGCCTGAGCTTTTCTTATATGTCTCATTTGATGATTTGTTTAATTTTTGGCTTTGCATTTATGGTCTGTGTTTATTTTCAGTGTCTAATACTGGCATTGTACCACTGTCAATAGTTTGGGAAATTATGCAGATTGAAAAAGCTAAATTATGTCAATGTGCATATGTATTGTTTGGGTGTTTTATGGAATAAATTGATGTATCACCCATGATTGATTTATATCAAAATGATTTTTTTTTCCATTTAAATGAATTCAGACACTTTTGGTAGACTCAAAAAATGCTGTGGCAAATTCATGAAACCTTTTATAATGGAACTACACAGCTTAGAGAAAGCCTGTTCATAAAACCATTGCTTTTCTGACCTACTCATCCTGTCCAATGTCCATAATGGCGGAGCTGTATACAAGGCCAGAACTGACACTTGATCGGACGCTTTGAGGCAGACTCCAACATTGACTTACATGGAGCCAATATGTATTACACTACTTTACTGAGTAGGTATTAAGACAGTGGATCAGAAGTAGATCAAAAGTCTTATAAGTAAGTGCTATATTGGCAGAACAATGTCAGGTATTTGGAATTTGAATTTGTGAGGATCATACAAATATAGCACCAAATCAAACACACAGCATAAAGAAATAATTAATATGATTTCCATATGATCCAAAAAAGAAGCCAACAAAGAAAAGAAAAAAGGCGATCCAACCAGGCAAAAATGGAAAAAACCCAAAATGCAAAAGAATCAAAATGACAAAACCCAAAACAGAATCCAAAATTCAAAGTCAAATAAATAATATTCTGCGGTGGGCCGGTGCCCTGCTTGGGATTTGATACCTGCCTTGCGCCCTGTGTTGGCTAGGATTGGCTCCAGCAGACCCCCGTGACCCTGTAGTTAGGATATAACGGGTTGGATAATGGATGGATGGATAAATAATATTATTACTAGCTAAGGTGAAGGCAAGTTATTTTAGAATGAATACAGAAACTTGGACACCAGGATTACTGCATCCAAAAATCATTTGGTGGTCTGCAACCACAACATGCTTATTTTAACGAACGACTATTTATTTAATGTTTTACACATGGTGGTGGGCTCCCTAATCCGATTCTGCTCATTACAACATCTCAATCACTGATTGGTCAACCTTCATTAAAAAAACATTTCTTGAACACAGTGGGCATAAAATAGTGCTGCTGACCTGTATGCATCTAAATTGTGTTTTGTAAAGTCGGAATGCTGCATGCATGCGTAAAAGGCAAATTATTTACTGGTGGCTCACAGTTTTGCAATAAATCCTGTGGCCTTCGTAAAAATTAGACTGTAAATAACTCAGTTGACAGCCTCTAATCAATGTTTATTACTTACATTTAATCTAATCAGGTAAGGAGGAGCAATATTCCACAGTAAAATTATAAACAAGGCGTTTAATAAAGTGGACAGGTGTAGCTCAGATATTACAGGACAGAGAGACACATGAAACACAATGTAGTAAAGCAAAGATATAGACACTCACACACATTTATTTATTTATTTACTTTTTCTACTCAATAGATTTAAAGATCACTTAAAAGTTTCACTTCCTTATACAGTATGAGTTGATGGATTTCAAAACCATTTTTGTCAATCGTTTCTTCATTAGAAAAAAAATACCTTTTCTTTAAAGGTTTTCTCTGGTCTCAGCTCGTGCTAGTATTTTTGACTTTGATTTTTGGCTTTGATAGTGGTGCCGCTATTCTCTCAGTTTCTCGATTCTTTTCATCTTTTACTCCTTCTTTTCTCCCAATTACTTTTCAAATACAGTAACTCTGCTAAAGTTACTTATAAACACGCAGCAAAGCACAAAATGGCAGTGCCTACAATTAAAATCGAAAATATAATGGCAGCTTTTGTGAAATCAAAATATGTCAAAACTGAAATAAAGTACAAAAACACATAACATCACAACATGCCTGAATTATAACAATAGTAATCTAACTGAAACATACTTAGACATTTTCACTAAATTAATTTAGAAGATTCTTAAGATCAAGATGTTAAATTCATCTATTTTCCAACTTTGTTCAAGTAGTATTCTGGAATCTGACAGCTCTGATCTTGACTGATCATTTACCAATCAGAAGGGGAGTGAGGGTGGGCCGAGATCTCAATTGCATTATGTATCAGTCAGGACAATTAGTGTAAGTCTACAATGGGGAATTGGCACACCACTCTCTTTAGCTGCTTCCTGCTCTTGGCAGAGAGACTGTGATGGGCAAAGTCAAAACACTTTCAGCAATCGGCCTAAAGAAGACAGTTATTGCATCCTTTAATGCACTGAACTTCTCTAACAGTCTCAGAAATAATGATCTCTTTCCGGATTTTCATATTTCTCTTGACATCAGTTTATCTTATTGGATTTTTACATTTCTGTGTGTGACCTGTAGGGGGTGCAACAGCAACAAAACCTAGACACAATCGCACAGGCACAAATCCTAGGTTCAAATAAGAATGTATTTGTAATGCAATACCTCCACAATACAATTCCACCACAGTATAATTCTCTTTTTTCTCTGTTTTCCTCTACTGCTCCTCCCAGACAAGCAGATCCTCAAATGAGTGTCTCCTGAGAATTCCAAGAGCAAAACTTAAAAGAAGTGGTGAGGCGGCCTTCTGCTGTTCTGCACCTAAAATCTGGAATAGCCTGCCAGTAGGAATTCGCCAGGCTAATACAGTGGAGCACTTTAAAAAACTGCTGAAAACACATTATTTTAACATGGCCTTCTCATAACTTCACTGTAATTTAATCCTGATACTCTGTATATCCAATTCATTATAATAACTATTCATTCAAAATCTGTACTAACCCCTACTCTCTCTTCTGTTTCCTTTTCCGGTGTCCTGTTGGTGGTGGCTTGTGCCACCACCATCTACCCAAAGCACCATGATGTTCCAACAATGATGGATGGATTAAAAGCCAGAAGTCTGTATGACCATCAACATCAAGTGACTCCGTGAGAACCCTAATTACAAAGAGGACTATTTCATTTATGTTAGGTAGAATGCCCAGAGGGGACTGGGCGGTCTCGTGGCCTGGAACCCCTACAGATTTTATTTTTTTCTCCAACCTTCTGGAGTTTTTTTTGTTTTTTTCCGTCCACCCTGGCCATCGGACCTTACTCCTTTTCTATGTTAACTAATGTTGTCTTATTTTAATTTTGTATTTTGTCTGTTATTTTTCTTTTCTTCATTATGTAAAGCACTTTGAGCTACTTTTTGTATGAAAATGTGCTATATAAATAAATGTTGTTGTTGTTGTTGTTTGTTCATCCTCCACACCTGACTCCAACTTTTCAGGGTGAGGTGGAGCGACTTCCTTTATATCAGACCCAGAAGTACTTTGAGAACCTCCACATTGCATAAAGAAAGCACTTCCAGGTCAGGTGGAAGCTCCTTAAAATCTTTCTTCTCACCCCCCCCCCCCCCCGATCCCCCCCCCCCTTCCCCCACCAAATGGCTTACCCCAAGAAACCCAGCAATGTTGCCCACTGGGACTACAACTCCTTGGCAGCCGTGCAGGTGTGAGCGATCCACCAAAGGGATGCTGCCATCTGTCTTGCTCAGGGAGCAAGTGAGTCAGTCACCCTCCAAACTTCCATTATAAAGGTCAGGTAAGGTACAATCTATTCTATAGCTAGGGTGCCAGCAAACCTGTGTCTTCTATGACAATGGTCATTATTGTTACATCTACAGAGTACAGTATAATGATATCGTCACTCTCTGGCACCATGATCAGTAAGCATAACCACCTATCCTCAAAACCTCTGTTTTCCTGTTATGTTTGTCTTTGTTATTTACCAACAAATCAATTTATTTCCTTCTTTTCTTTTGTGGGAGATATGCTGATGAGGTCATCACAAGAGCACAATGGGTCTTTACTAAGATTTGTGATATCTACTGATTCATTTTATTTAAATGTAAACTTGTGAACCCCAACTTCTGGGTGCCAAGGTTGCCAACAGATTTGTGTAGAAATGAAGCCACTACGTTTGTGAAATGAGGGATGGATGGAATTAGGCCAACACATAAGCCATACAATATTTTAAACCCCAACTCCCAAATATTAACAAAACATTGTGTATGTAACTATTTGCAAACACAGCAAAGAAAGCGTAGGTGGAGAATGGGCTTCCTGGCCAGAATGGAGGATATTTTATTACTTGGACAGGGAGGCCAGTGTGACGACACAAGCAAATTGTCCTGGCAGGACATGGAAATAAATTTGTACCCAGTTGATATGCTTTAAAGGATGGCGTTCCATCCTCCATACTATATACTAGGTGGCAGTGGTCCTCATATAGTTACCAAATAGGGACACCTGAAGGGGTGCTTGGGAGTTGGAGTCTTGAAGTGCAGCCCTGTTGGGGACCCTGGTGATTGATATATGGCGTTGTCAGGGGAGGCTCTCCCAACTTTTTCTATGACACAGAAGTGCTTCCTCGAGGACACCAGAAACATTCCTGAGTCCGGCTTAAGAGGAGACCACTGCATCATATTGGATAGTCAGAGTCGGGAGGCAGCAGGCAACACTCAGCAGAGGATGGAAAATTGTTTAATTTAATTGTATACTTGTGGCTAATTTCTGGAGAGGGGATTGAAAAGTGCATTGTAAGAATAAATATCTTTAATTTTATTTGAAGAGTGTGATGTATTGTTGTGTCTTGGGTTTGGGGCTCACAAAAGTTAATAGCAAACATAAAAATCGAATGCCACAAACAATTTCCCCAGTACCCCAAACGATATGTATAATCCCAAAAAAGTCTTTACTGTATATGATGGGCATGGACCCTGAAATACAAACAACAGTTAATAGAATGAAAGATGTGGTAGAGTAATCCCCTTTTGTAAACTGCTTCCCAGAAAAATGGATAATGAACACAGTCCTACCACCAGAGTCCTTAAGGGGAATGGTCTTCTGAGGCGTGCATCTTCACAAAGAGCAACCGTAGGCAGGAATGGGAAAATGGGCATCCAACAGCCATGCAAGATCGTCTTCCGCTGTGAACATCCAGTTCATAGAAGGATTTTGGGTGCTGACAATGATGAAATTGGTGGAAAATGTAAAAGTCAAAAAATCCTGCCACATCCTTCTCTTCCAGTTTTATATGTAGAGTGCCTACAACAACACAGTACAATTCCCATAAGCCCCTCCTCATTGGTGCAAACCTGTTTAAAGACAAAGACCTCCTATTTACAAACCAGGTATCTGAGCTACAAGTATTGTTATTTACATTTAGCAATCACCAAACAGGACATATCTCTATATTATATAAAAAATCCAGGTATGAGACAAGACTTTTTCAGAGAGATAATTTCAAGTCCAGTGAGATGAGACTTTGTGCCAAGAGATTTAACAACGCCCACGGTCCACTCACCTCTCATTCGTGTGAATGCTATTATCAGACACAGTTCCTGTGCTCTCAGCTCTTATACATTTTTATGTTTTCCTCATTTTAATACAAGACATACAATCTATTTGTTTCCTTCGATGTAGTCCTTTGCTGGACAATAATTTTATACGTTCTAGGCGAAACATCAATGACTAAGCAAAAACGAAAGGGCAGTACATCAAAAAGAGGCCTAAAAGCACTGGAGAGAAAAGAATTCAAAAAGAACAATAATAATCTAAGTGCAAAATCGGAAGATAAGGAAAGTTATAATCAGCCGACCTTAAGTTGGAGACTTGTAGATCATCTAATTCGTGTTGCCATCAGGGAAAAGTAGTTTTTCTTCCCAATGAATAGGTGTATCCAAGAGAAATAAAAGATTTGTTATTTGGTGAAAGTGAAATCCACAAACACTACAGGCAAAATATCTGAAGCTGCAATAATCTGTTTGCGCTTGCATCAATCAATGCTCAAAATGGAGATTTACACGATTCAGGACCACACACTATGAGAATCTGTGGTCCTGAAACAATTAAAGCTACTATAATTTTAATTTCAAAGAAACCACAGTTCGGTCAGGTTTATATTTATGATCACGGAGAAGCGATGCAACATAGAATCGAAAGAGTTAAATGATTGGACATATTAGAAATTCTACAGCCAATAGTGGATACAAATCCATACATCCAAAAGTATCGCACTTTACAAAAAATGTATCTGAAAAACACGGACAAAGAAGTTTTCTTGGATTTCTATATGAATCCAAAAGATCACGCTTGCATATACTGTATAATAAACCAGCATGTGACGAATTGTCAGCAATAATAGTTTAGAAAGATGGAGATATCAAAGACAGAGTTAATATTCGTGTTTATCCAAAAGCACCACAACGGTGTTGGCGAGTGAAGCGAGCAGGGGGCAGAGCCCACTAGTTATACGGAAAGGAAAACCCCCTTTGTGGCAACCACCTGAAAAAAAGAGCAGCCAAATATTTTTTGAAAGAATCCCCTGGCACATATATAGTAAATTAGTCAAAGGAAATTTTGGCTATGGCCCGATTTACACACCGTTTGATGTCTTGCTTTCACCATTGACATGTAATAGAAACTCCCCTGGTTTTGAAACTTGCCATATTGTCCGACCTTGTCTTGCCATTATTGCTTAGATCTCTGCTGCTTACAAGCAAAAAGATACTGAACAAGGACCAGCCATTCTATGCATGGACTGGTACTTTTGCTTATTTTTAAAATTTTCAGCCTCAGTTCTTTTCCATTGTACTGAAGTGCTTGTGCACTGTAGCTGCAACCCAAACTGCAGAAAAATGCAGTATAAATTCAGAAGTTGTAGTATCCCAAAATGGAGCATTATAGGAAGGATCTGTGTAATGTGGCATATCAGAGCACTATATATTTCATAGTGGTCATCTAAATAATTTTTGGCCACCATTAATAATTAGAAAGAGATTTTTCAAAAACAAAATAAAAATTTTAGGGTAAAACATGGCTGAAAGAAGCAAACAAAGGGTACAAGATAACTAAATTTCAATTGATACCTAAGGTCATTTTTTAAACATTCTCACTACAACACAATAATGTGATGAACTCATTATCCTCAGCCACAGGAAACTATTCCCTTTACCCGCAGCCAGCTGCTCTGGCGCATGTGTTCAGTTAATTTACAATAAAATAAAGCCAATTCTGTGCAGCTTATGAAATTAGTGTGTTATCCGATTTATTGCACATCACAGTAAAATTGGATGGAAGGTTCTTTGCAGGTTACATAACAGGCAGCTGTCGTTCTAAGAAATTCATTGCTTTTCTCAATAAACCCGCTATGGTTTAACCCATTTAAAACGTGTATGTGGTTTAATGTCAGTTCAGTTACTGCACAATCCTTAAATTGATCTTCCTGATTTTTACTGTTTAGACATCACATTTGTTATGTTGTAAGGAACTGTAGAAAACGTAATAGCAATACGCACAAAAGGAATGTTTTAGGATTATGGCATGAAAACCAGTGTCCCTGAAAAAGCACTTCAAAAGAATTGACAAACATGTACACTATGCACAGAAGGCACTCAGATTTAGAATCAAATGTAGGCCAATACTCAGAGATTTCATTTTATTTTACAGAATATCTCATTAAGCTTTTAAAAATATGCAAATGAATACTCTACACAAGATTTATGTAATAGGAAGATAACAGAGAAGTTCATTTGCATTAGTGCAAAGTGAGCACAATAGTCCCTTTGTTGAGTTTTCAGTCTCATTCCTCGTCATTTAATTAATCTAGTACTTAGTTTTGCACAAACTACTCATATTTATTTATGCATTTTTTGTCTAAAAGGTGAAATGGAATAGAAGCCGCAGAGCATAGAGGACAGCTTTTTACAAAACCAGGAAGAGCTCATCTTATATTCTAATCTGTAAGCCAAAGAAATGTATATGTATGTATATATGTATGAATTTAAACTGCTCACAAAATTAAAGGAACACTTTGAAAACACATCAGATCTCAATGGGAAAAATGCAAAACTAGTGAAAAAACAGTCAGAAAAGACGAGGAGGGAAAAATGTCAGTGACCTCCTAAACTATTCCTGTTTTGGGGGTCGTCTCATTGTTGCCCCTCTAGTGCACCTGTTGTTCATTTCATTAACACCAAAGTAGCTGAGACTGATTAACAACCCCTCTGCTACTTTACTGACCAGATCAATAGCCCAGAAGTTTCATTAACTTGATGCTATACTCTGATTATAAAGTGTTCCTTTAATTTTTTTGAGCAGTAAATACAGTATATATATATATATATAGGTTTACAGTTGTGAGTATGCGAAACACACAGTTTATTCTTATTTTTATTATTTGTCTTCTTTTTATTATTATTAAAGTGTGCTTCAGTGTAGGAATTATAACTTGCATGTTTTTTTCCATGTGAACAACTGTACACCTACTTTTGCCCACCCATGTGGTACACATGCAGAGCAGGTTAGAGATAATGGAAGTAGGAAAATTCGAAAGTCTTAAAAAAATGAGTGTAAAGATCACATTAGCACATACAAATGGAAAATATAAATCAGTGAAATAACGGAACATCGAAAAGAGATCGAATAGTGTTTGTGAGGGAGAGAAGAGAGACAAGGTAGTGATTTTAAAATGTTTGAAGTGCCACACGAAATGCAGATCATGCAGCACGGGAGCAGCAGCAAGCCAGCAGCTGATCGGGCAAAGAAGAGGTAAAAAAAAAGGAATTTGTTTCCCATTGTATCACCGTTTAAGAGGGGTTTCGGAGGAGCGGCCACATCTCCTTTGGGTGTTCAGCCCCCCTCTTCACAATGGTGCATAGTGCTTGGCGGGGTAAAGGGTTTGGCAAGCGAAGCGAGCAGAGGGCAAAGCCCCCTAGTAGATATAAAGATATATCGATGTGCGTATATTGTCACACATGTGCGATTAGGAGGAAGCTGTATGGATCAAGTGAGGGTAAGCCCACGCCAGGCCAGGGGGTGGCAGGGTACAGTAAACCTTCTCCTGTTGTCTCTGCAGACCAAAAATGGGAAAACCTGTCTGATTCGACCTTGAAGATGTCACTTCCGGTTCTGGTGCCCAGAAGACCGTTACTTCCGGTTCCAGTACCCAAAAGCATATCACTTCTGGTTCTGACACCAGAAACACGTCACTTCCAGGTTCATTACATCACTATTTTTATTTTTAAAGCCCTTTTGCAGCCAGGGAAATTATACGGGTAGCTGCCCCAAACCTGTTTAAGTGTGTTGAGTCTAATGATTTCACAATATATACGTGTATATATGTATATATATAATATATATATATATATATATATATATATATATATATATATATATATATATATATATATATATATATATATATATATATATATATATATATATATATATATACATTTTTATATATGTATGTGTGTGCGTGTGTGTGTGTGAGTGTGTATGCGTGTGTGTGTGTATATGATTGTATGTATGTATGTATGAAGTGACCAGGCAGCCAAGGAAGATTGGAGTACCACCCTGGTAACTCCATTTAATAGCAAACCGAAAAGACAGCAGATAACGGCTCAAACAACAATCGTGAGTCTTCATAATTACTGACGGCGGTTAGCAGTAGGAGCTCTGCCCTCTGGATCAGTCAGTTTGGAATCTGATGTCACTTTCCACCACTTTATATTCTGAGGAAGGGAAGGCATGGGATTTCTTGGGTGGTGGGCAGGGTGAGGCATCCCTCTTGGGTACTTTTTCTTGGCTCTAGAGGAGGAAGGAGAAGATAGCATTAGCGTCAGTGCCCCGTCCTGTTCCAGGTGGTATTGCTTTCTTTACCTGTTTGCTGTATCAGTGCTCAAAGTGGGACAGTACTTACCTTTTCCAATTTCAATATAGAGGACCAGCACCTTTCTTTATCGAATCTTGAAGGGCTCTAACACCCCCAATTGATGTTTCACCATACAGGCACCTTATTTTTAGTATACCTTAGAGCACTGAAACCTTTTAGTGAAAATTGTTGGGGGACCTCTCCTTTGATCACTCTTTAATCGAGTGTCACTGTATTTCCATCACAGAGTACTGTCAGTAAAGCGGTTCCACTTGATGAACTGTCCTGTATAATACTATAAATATGTTCACAGTGTGCTCTCATAATGAAAAGTACACATCCATCTATTTATTTTTCATCCTAATAGGATCAGTGCAAGATCAGAAGCAACTTTGGACGGGATGTCAGTCCACACCAGGACACATTCACTCATTCCAGGCACAATTTTCATGAAACACATTTGCGTAGACTTAGTGGAACAAGTAGCACAAAATACAAGAAGAATTTAAAATAAATGTACTAAAGCCTAACTTCTCCAATAATTATAATAACAGTACTGATGCACAATAATATCTTGCCTCATGGAAAGCTGAATATTTGATTTCACAATGATAGCAATACTGGATAGAATAAATACTGCTAGACATCTACACACAGGGCTGGCAGCCTACCAGGATGGGAAAAGACATCTATCTGTATGTACTTAAAATAAATGTAAATTAAAAGCATCTTTATCTGACTTTCACATTAGCACACTATATTTGTAAAAGAGGCTTTTAGAAATATTAGGCTACTTCCATTTAATAAACAATACAAAATACTTAAGACATCAAAAAGCACTGAGAGCCTGAAGTGCTAATAGATGGGCCTTTAGTGCTCACATTGCTTATCTATTATTCACAACGTGCCGCTAATCAAAATGTGAGCTGCCCCAGTCTGTCAGTCGTAAGGCAAGTGTGCTTTTGAGCGATGTGTTTTAACAGACACTTCAGCATCCAGAAATAGATTAGCCGGCTTGCACTAGTCTTCTTCTAAAAATAATAAAGATGCCTTTCACACATGCTAACACATCTCCACTGTATACCAAGTTGAAATCAGCCAAATGTTAATCTCATTGTTTCCTTTAAAACTGGAATAAATTATTCCTTATTTTAACTGTAGATTTCTGGATGCTCATACTGTAATATTTTTCACAGTTTCACATATTAGTGTCACAAAAGCTACAACGGTATAGAGATGGCTGTATCCTGTGCTAAAGAAGAAGGATCATAGCTTCTTGGGCAAGGGGAATATTGCTTTAGCTCAGTGGCGAGAGTCAGTCATTTCTGCACTCCTGTTATATTTTGAGGACTGCAGAGGACTAACGTAAAGGAGGTGTGCTGTGAATCTGAAAGGCTCATTCCAAATAAGTGGGTCATCCATTATGTTCAGGTAGTCATCTTCATGTTGTTCATGTCTTCAATTTAACTTTACACGTTTCCAGGAGTATTACAGAGGTGTGGCTGAGCGATCTGCATATAGACAGCTATAAAGTGCTTTATGCAGCTGAGCTGCCTTTGGTTTATTGCTTTTTCTTTATAGTTGGATATTTGCTGTCTTTATAACTGATGTATCCACCCTGCAGTTTGTGGAGGTTAACAGACTGATTCAATACAGTTTGTGGTCACAACCTTATAACAGCAATGACGGCTCTTCCCTTTAATGGCTTCAGTGGGTGTAGTAAAGAGACAGGACTGGAGTGGCATGGTTTACACTTGTGGATTTTATTACAGACACAATGCCATATAAGAACTCCAGCTGTGGTGCCCTTGTAGATGAACGTGGGCTTCTGCTCACCCCCTGGAGTGATTCTGGTGCTTGATCATGATTGGTGACTTTACACCGTCTCACATCAGAGGCTTCACTAAGTCACTGGTGGGCCAAAGCGATGCCAGGGTGTTATGTGGAAATGTGAATGAGCACTGCAGGTGGGCTGTCCATGTCAAGAGCTTTTAGACACAAATTCAGATGAACTGCTTTTTATGAGCTTAGTGGCAGAGATGTTTTGGAATTAAACAAAAGAATTATCAGATGCCTATGGCCTATGTGATTATGATAAACAATCAGTGAAAAACTGTCAAAATGAAAAGGATTCTCTGAATCATAGCCATTAAACAAAACCAAAGTCACAACTTTTTTAAATCGTTTCGATTCATTCACAAAAATATGGCCTGAAAAAATAGTTTTGTGCTCTAAAAAGGACAAGGGGACAACAGTGCAGAAAGTATCAAAAGAATCGTCAAAAGGCACAAACGGTCAAAGCCAAAATAGAAGTCCAAACATCTAATTTGAAAAACTAGTTGTGGTCAGAGATGGAGAAGAAAAACACTCCATTTACAAAACTGTCACAAGCAATGCATTAGGTAATACTCAGATACTTAAATGCTGTCGGAGTTGTGGTGTCATGATTTATAACCGTGGCATCATGATGTCACCTGTCCCGTATACATCGGTCATGTACCTGGCAACAGCCAGGGCAACCATGATTCAGAAAAGACAAAATGGCAGCATGAAAGATGTAACAAAATAAAAACTAATAACAACAGGCAGATAAAATACACCACATATGAACTAATAGCAAATACCCAGCAAATCAAGACGGCAAACAAAATTCTTCAGAACATAGTTTGTTCAAAGTCTCTCACTAAACCTTTCCTTTATTTTGTAACAATGTTTAGTCACTGCTTTAACCTTAGTGGCCATTAGATATAACATTTCTGTCATAACGCTATAGATAATGTATAGCAACTATGTAGTGTCACAGCAGCGATGAAAACCAAAAACACAAAATCGTGGTGGTCATACAAACAAATGACAAAATGGCATCAGCGGTGATCCCATCATCATAACAATAATAAAACAAAAATAAAAAATACTTTCACGTTCCCAAGAGTGTTGACTTGGTCCCTGCCTTGTGTTCAATGCTGCCAGTACAAACATCAGCTTCTCACAATGCTGAACTTTATTAAACAAGTTTGAAAATGGATAAATAAAGAGGTGGGCAAGTGGGAAGGCCAGCCTATCAGGCACGCAGCCACAGGGGGACACAGTATTAATTTACCTTCTGTTCTTTTGGTAATTTAAGGCCTCCCTTGTGTGGTTTATTTTAAATAAATACTCCATTATTGATAAGTGAGGCTCCCTTGATATTATTCTGAGTGTGGTGAGATATCACGAGTGTGCATCCTCCTTTTAAAGTCAGTAGTATTGTTTACTTATTACTTTGATGTCACCCTACAGGTTTGGGATCTCAGTGTATTAAATGATTGTTTTTGATTGTGATGTTATGTTTTTTGTACACACAGTCTATGACTGACATCATGACATTTACTAACACATACAGGATACGTTCCTCTAGATTCGTCTTGTAGAGTGGCTGACTTTAAGTTGCGGCCTTCTCTGTGCCGTTTGGATGGCCTGATGTACTGTAGCTGTGCACATTGAAACAGTGAAATATTTCCACTTCCCAGTCTTTATCTTTTGATATCTGCATCTTTCCCTCAACTTCATCATCACTGACCAATGACGCTCATAAAGTTGGATGTCTTATGTAGATGTCCAAGAAGGAGAACAGGCAACTGGGCAGGGAACAACAACATTTATTTCTATAGCACGTTTTCATACAAATGGTGTAGCTCAAAGTGCTTTACAAGATGAAGAAAAAAACATTTAAAAAATATATATATAAAAATAAGATTAGGCAATACTAATTAAAGAATAAAGTAAAGTCCAATGGCCAGGAGGACAGAAAAAAAACAAGGAAAAAAAACAGAGGACAGGAGAAAAAAAAACAAAATCTGCAGGGGTTCTGAGGCCACAAGACCGCACAGCCTCCACTGGGCATTCTACCCAACATGAAGTGATCTAAATCAGTCCTCATGGTTTTCAGGCTTCACGTGGAAGAACTAGGTGATGATAGTCATGTGGACATCTGGCCTTCAATCTATCAATGTAGGGACTGCACAGTGCTTTGATTGGGTGGTGGGGGCGCAGTTGCCACCACAGAAAACCGGTTAAAGAACAGCAGAGAAAGTAGAGGTTAGTTCATATTGCGGAGCCATGATAAAAACGATAATTAAATGCATATGCAGAATATCAGGGTTACACTAAAACAAAGCTATGAGAAAGCTGTGTTAAAAAAATGGGTTTTTAGCAATTTTTTAAACTGCTCCACTATATTTTGTTTTGTAAACCAAAAGCAGTATTTTAAAGTCAATTTTAAATGGCACGGGTAACCAGTGTAGTGACATCAAAGCTGGAGATATGTTTTCAGATTTTCTTTTCCTAGTTAAGATTCTGGCAGCTGCATTCTGCACAAGTTGAGGAGGATAGTTTCGTATCCAAAGGGGCGGCCAGTGCAGAAGGACAGATGGGTTGCCTGGCTGGATAAAGAAGCAACTTTATGCCCATCTGGAATAAGATTGGACCCGCTGAAGCCTGAAGTTGGTAACAGTTCCACGCTCCATATGGCAGGTGGTAGTGGTCCTATTTTAGCAGCCCAGTTGGGAAACCCACAGGGGTGCTTGGGAGTTGGATTCCGGTAGTGAAGTCCTGTCAGTGTCCCTGGGTGGCGGTAGAGGGTGCTGTTGAGGGAACATCTGATGGCACCAGAAGCATTCCCATGTCTGGTTTGAAAAGGAGCCCACCTCCTCACATTGGGGAGTCAGAGTCGGAAGACAGTGGGTGACACTCAAAAGGAAGAGCAGAAGAAGAGAAAAGAGAGACACTTGTTTTGATTATAGTTGTGGTTGGTCATTACTGCACATTTAGTGACTTATTTATAATAAAATGTTTCATTTGCACCCAGAACTGTGTGGAGTACCATTATGTCTGAGGGTTGGGGGCTCAGTGGCATCCCCTTGTGGTCACACTTATGATAATCAATTTTATAGCATGCAGGCTGAAGTTAATCAATCCATTGTATGCATTTTCAAAGCAAAGTTTGTTTTAGTGACCAAGACACATGTAAGCAACGGTCTGGCTGGCCATTCTGTCCTGTTACATACTATATGCTTCCATTTACGGTATGTACTGCCCTGTACTCAGGTCTGAAGTGGTGCCACGCATTCCCAGCTGCCTGTCCCTTTGTCCCTTCATGCACTCTGCCCAGCTCCACCTCACCTAAGGTTAGAGGCATTTCATATACCACAATACTCCCCCAGCTCTCTGTGAGTTGATCCAAGCCCATGGTTGAATCTGAGTTTCATTGGTGGCAACACATCTAAGATGGTGGGCTTCAGCAACCAGGAGATGTGTCCAATAGAAATGCTATGTCAATGCCCCCTCTTACCTGCTGTTCACCACTATATAGCTGGCTTCTCCAGCTATTTCCAGTCCCTCCATCCAAAAGACAGTCCACCTTCCCCTGAGGATCACAACCTACTGAGCTCCTTACAGTATATTGTGAAGGTTCATTTCTGATTCATTCTCTGCTACAAACTTAAATAACAGCCCATTGTTTAAAATGCACTACCTGAAACAGTTTTGAGTTGTAACAACATGTCCTATAAATTTTAATTGAAACATAGAAGGTTTGGCAGAATTATAAACATATATTTTGTAGTTCAGCAGTGACTACGGGTTTTTCATCTGTTTGGGCCTGATACTGTTCCTTTATTGGAATCCATGCCTGCTTGTTTCCCCCAGTGTGCATTTACAGATGGTTTACTTTGTCCTACTTAATCAAGATGTGTTTAATGTTATTTCAGTACACAGAATCAGATTCTATTTCTTCGTTAAGGGGGAGCCATTTTCTAATTCTATTTATATGCTGTGAGTTTGTACCAAGCAGTCAGTCCCTAATGCTGGCATGCAGGCATAAGTGAAAAAACAGTCTTATTAGATGGCAGCTCTGGTGGTGTTGTGCATGCCTGGATCTGCTCTTCATTAGCTTTCTGTCAGTATTTAGGGAATCACTTGTAGCTGACCTGACGAAAGATACTGGGCACAGGCCTGTGTGAGAACTGGATATTGGAGAAACATGTTTGTAGGAAGTTAAGTTCAAGTGCAGGTGTTTTGCGGTGTTAGGGTCCTAGTGTGACCCTTTACTGCCCTGCATACTTTTTATTATGTAGAAATCTTAACAAAATGTCTCAAATTCCATACTCTAACCACATTGTCAGGTATTGTAGGTCAGCGCTTCCTCCTTTCCTTTTAAATTCTATAATCCCATGGCAACTAGATGGAGCCAAAGAACAGGCAGGACAAAGAATGACATATTTAATTATGTATTATAGATGACAGTTATAATAATTTTTTATAACTAGTCCCATATAAAGCAAAAGGAATGTGCCATTACAAACCAGTACAACCTGATAGTACTAGATGTGTTGTTTCAGGTGGCACATGAACTTCTAGTTACATTTAATTTTTTCTGGGCAGTTCATTTCTGACAAGCATCTGCTTAGGGCCAATATGACCCTTTTGAGATAAAGGCAAAAGAGAGACAAAGAGAGAGGGAGAGAAAGAGAGTGGGGGGTTTGGGGCAGGGAGACCAATGTTATACCAACTCCTATCACACGTCATGGACCAATGGGTCATCGTGAAAGAGTGGCCCACCCAATTCAGTGACTAATCCTAATCAGCCAAAACCCAGATGCCGACTTTCTGTTTCATACCAGTTTCAAATGGGACCCCATTCCATCTCTAGGCGCAACGTTATTGCCCTTTCATCTCAGACTAGCGGGCCAGTTTATGGATGTCCTGGGGGAATGGCTCACAGAATGTCCTGCACCAGTGTTGTGCATGAACAAGATCATTTTTCTATGAACGATGAACTTAACGTAACGTATTTGTGAGTGAAGAACTTGACCGTGAGCTCGTTCAGTTTTATGTGACATTCTGGATCTGGTTTAGGCCCAGATTAAATGTTTTGCCTTACCTTGTAATGTAGGGGTGGAGCCAAATCCAAATATGGTATTCAGATAAGCACAAATAGTGGATTTTTACGAGTATTTATTTAGTACAAATTTTTTGCCATTTATTTGTCAGTATTAGGTAAAAATAACATAAAATCAAATAGGCCCTGTCTGTGTCTGCCTGCTTGTGCTTATGCTGCACCCCCGCCGACACGAGCACACGGTGAAGCTCCGCTTTCACTTTTAGGAGAACGTTGTACTTTGAGAGGCCACTTCATATTTTTCCCCGTTGGACATGCAATATGTGATGCGAATTTTGACCGGCAGCATAATAGTTTAGTTCACTTGCATGCTGGGCCCACAGTCACCATTTGTGTCACACAGTTGGAAATAGAGCAGTAATTTATATGTATACTTGCATCTATTTCATTTCTTTTTCGACTGGGAGGATATTAGCATATATGATTATACGTGTTTGTTGCTGGGTATAACTCAATAAAGTGAATTTAAATAAAAAAGTTTTCATAATTATTGTATTTTATTCAAGAACACTGTAACAGCCTAATGTAAGGCATGCAAAATTGAAAACAGTAAACTCATGGGTCATTTATTCTCGCTCCTTAAAAAATACAAAATAAACTGAACATGAACTAGTTCAAAATTGAAATGGTGAACTATGAACATGAATTTATTCATTTTAATCTGTGTGAACTGAACTTTGAGCTAGTTCTTGTGAGGTGTGAACTTGCACAACACTGTCCTGCACAGAGTTATAACAAACACTCTTGCAAAACTAGTTACAATTGCATAGACGGATGCCCCCAACATCCCAACCACAAATTATACTCAAGAAGCAGCACTTAACAAAAAGGTTCTTATCAATGATAGTATTCCAAAAACTTTGGGAAGATCACAACAACCTGCTTAAAGAAACATTCATTGATTCTTGGAAATTTGGGAAGAATCAAAAGTATTGGAAAGAAAAACAAACAGACAAAAGGAGAGATGGCAGACGATGCCAGTGACCATATGTAAATCAAAAGCATTTGTCTGAATGGTGAGGCAGTGATGCTAACCACTGAGCCACTGGACTAACCTTAACACAACATCCATCCATCCATCCATCTTCTTACCCCACATTTCCAGAGTCATAGGGCAGCTAGAGCTATCCAAGTAATTATTCGACAGAAGGCAGGAACAACCCCTGGTTGAACACACACACAGACACACCAAGGCCTGCTTAACCAACACCAAATCACCTTGATGCATCAATAATAAAGTGAACTGAGGCCTCCGCATTAACTGTCCTCCTTTATTTTGAATGCTGTACACGAAAAGAAAGCATTCATTGTGAATCTTTACCCACAGACATCTTATAATCCTGATATGGATGAATCATGCACAGTTTTTCTTTCTTCTCTGCAAAAATATTTGAAAACAGGATCTCAGCCTCAGACAATTTAACAATAATCAGACGTAGACAAGTGAAAACTGCGAAAATAGTGATTCTTGTAAAAAAATCTTACAGGATGACACCTTCACAGCTTTAATGAGATACAGTGAGAGAACAGAGGGAGTCCAAACCTCAGTTATAGCACAATTTAATTAGCGAGCCATCCAAGACTTCCTCATTACTGCGTTAAGACACCATGCTATCAGCAACTAGGGCAAAGCTGTTGGAAATCAACACTGAAATAAAAAATATAAAAGAGACCCTGTCCTAATTATTTGATAGCATATGGCAGGTCTAAATAGCTCGATGAATTGCAGTTACTGTAAATGAAGAGTTAAGCTAATTCCTCAAAAAACATATTTAGAAATGTTTCCTGTAACAAATTCATTGATGGCATATTTTAAAACCAAAGACCTGAATGACAGCAATTATTTGTTCAGAATATAAATGAAAGGGTTCAGAACCTTTGCTGCTAATACCCCCAGAGCTTTCATGATAATCCGTTTAGGTACAGCTCACATGTTAAGAAAGATGAAGGATGGTCAGCAACCAAGTGGCCGCCAGTTTCTCACATTGACAAAGAACTGCTTTGGATAGGCCTTATTTCTTGATTAACCAAATCTATACTTAGTTTAGTTTTTTATAATGTAGCAG
Organism: Erpetoichthys calabaricus; assembly: GCF_900747795.2. Taxonomy (NCBI): domain Eukaryota; kingdom Metazoa; phylum Chordata; class Cladistia; order Polypteriformes; family Polypteridae; genus Erpetoichthys; species Erpetoichthys calabaricus. Next base: position 57,375,461 of record NC_041397.2, on the reverse strand, counting down.
ATTTTAGCTCTGCGGCAAAGGGTGGCAGGGCTCGTGAAAAGTCATTTTTATTTATTTTTAACTTGTTGTCTTAAACACTTATAAGTATAATGGAATTCTAATCAGATTTAGCAGAATTAAAGGTAAACAAGATTAATGAAAGCATAAAGAGCATTCACATCTTGCATAAACATTATGCACACAATGTTTACAAAATTACATCACACAAAAAAGTGGGAAAGACAGTACATAATAATGAGCAACGGTGCACATTTTCTGAAACACCAATGTAGAGGTGCTCCCACAAGGATGACTATCTGTGATCATCTTCATCAACATCTAAGCTTCCCTGAGTAGCCATACAGTGAAATCAGAAAGCATTCAGACCTCTTCACTTTCTGCATACCATTTACTGTGTTGTAGATTTCATTTTAAATGGATAAATTTGCCATTGTTGTCCATCAATCTCCACTCAATAATGCATGATGTCAAAGTGAAAACATTATATTTAGAAAGGATTGCAAAGTTTTTAAAAATCAAACACTAAAATCTCAAATTCTATTCAGTCTCTTAATTCACTACTTTGTAGAAGACCCTTTTGGCAGAAATTACAGCTTCAAGTCTTCTTGGCTAAGTCTCTACAAGATTTGCACGTCTTGATTTGGGCAGTTTACCTCATTCTTCCTGGAGGATTCTCTCCAGCTCTGTTAGATTAGATAGGAAGTGTCTATAAACTGCCATCTTCAGGTGTCTAATTTGATATTTTATTGGGCTAAAGACTGAGCTTTGGCTGAATCACTCAAGGATAATCAGAGATTTGTCCTGAAGCCACTTTAGCATTGCCTTGACTGTACACTTCGGGTCATTGTCATGTTGATTCACTTCAGTCTGAGGTCACATGTACTCTGCAGCAGGTTTTCTTGAAGGGCTTCTCTGTATTTGGCTGCATTGATCCTTCCCAATGTTCTGACCAGTCTCCCAGTCCCCACCACTGAGAAGCACTCCTATAAAATGATGCTGCCACCACCATGCTTTACTGTATGGATGATATTAGGCAGGTGATGAGCAATGCCTGGTCTTCACGAGACATAGTGCTTGGAATTCTGCCCAATCAGACCATATAATGTTTTTCCTTGTGCCCTCAGAATTCAAGTGGGAGGTCATTTGAATTTCCTGTCTTGGCCACTCTACTATAAATACCTGATTAATGGAGTGCTGTTGAAATTGTTCTCCCATCTCAGCAGAGGACTTCTGAAGCTCTGTTAGAGTGACCAGAGTTCTCGATCACCTTCCTGACCAAGGCCCTACTTGCCTGGTCACTAAATTTGGCTGGACGGCAATCTCTAGGAAGTTTCCTGGTGGTTCCAAACTTCTTCAATTTCACCTGTATTGAGGCCAGTCTGTTCCTGGGAATGTTCAAAGCTTTAAAAATGATTTTATGTCCTTGTCCTGTTCTATTAATTACCACAATTTGATGCCAAGGTCTAGAGAGTGTTCCTTGGTCTTCATGGCTAGGTTTTTGTCTTGACATGCAGTTTGAATTGTGGGACATTGTATACACATGTGTCTGCCTTTCTAAACATTTTGATGTCAATGAAAATGCTATTTGCTTTTACTTGTTTTTTTCTAGGCAGTCAAGTTAGAATTCCCAGCAGTGCATAATAATAATAATAATCATACAATTATTTATATGGAAAATTTCATTTCCTTTATTGAAGGTATCTCCGTATGTTTTAAAAAGAAATACAATACTAACCATCTCAAAATATATGAAAAGATAAAAATGGTGGCAACTAGTAAATTCAACTAAAATAATAATATTAAAAATAAAGTAACTGAACGATAGAGAATAACAAAAAAAGTTCATAATATCATTGTGTATTTATATAACAAGTGGCAGAACCAATAGTTTAATTTTTTAAGAATAGCTATAACCAGATAGCAACAGAGGAGAGGTAAACAGAAAAATCCAAGAAACCAAATCCTGGAAAAAATAAACCTATGAGGGTCCGTGGTCTTCTGTAGTTCAATAATATAAAGTTTCATTGACCTAGCCCTCCCAGCCCCTTCTGTGAAGTGTACAATATTATCCAAGTTGTTACTTTCGATGAAATCTTAGACTTCTAATGATGTTCAAGTCACCGTATCAGTCAGTGTTGTCCTTCAAGCAGATGACTTGCTCCATGAGACAGCTGGGAAATATCAATAATGGTACATTACCAAACAAAGGCACAGCAGATTCCTGTGACAGAAAATTACAAAGGGTAAATAAGTAATGATAAGGCTAACCATCACAAATTTTATTGGATCATAGTAATTATTACATGCAAATTCAAGCATACAAAACCATGAAGTACAACATGTCGCTAAAGATTAATTTTCTGCATTCACACTTGGACGACTTCCCTGATGATCCCGGTGCAGTCAGTGATGAACATGGTAGAAGGTTTCACCAGGACAGTGCAGTAAAGTAGAATCTATCATTGCTGGCCAACCTTTGTAGGACACTGAAGTGAGAAGCATTAGATGTTGAGAACAAATGGAAAATTCCAGATAAACATTTTTAGCTTAAAAGAACAATGCAATTTGTATTCATCATTAAGCAACTAAACATGCTAAGTTCAATAAAGTTAACTGCATGTTTCTCTACATTCTTATGTGATACATTCAATCTATGTTCAACTTAAACCTGTCTATCATGATCACCAAAACGTTTTCAGGATGCAAAACCTATTTAAACATATTGTGTTTACTATATTCTTTTATTAATTTGTAATAATCAGTGTACCAATTAAAATTTCTATAGTGACTCCTTGAGAAAAAGAGAAAGAGATTGAGATAGAAAGAATGTTTGAAGACAACATAAAAAATATATATATAAATATATAGCAGTAAAAAATTAGGCAGCAGACAGAAAAAAGTTTGTGGCTAGCCACTCCGTATACTAACTCCGCCAAGGACGGTCCTAAGCCCGGCTGCAAAAGGAGGAAGGTGGTCGCCCTGCCGAGGTGGCCAGAACCGGGAAACCGGGGAAACTAGGCACGAAACCAATGGATAATCGAAACTCAAGTATTGCGATTCATGCTACCGCATCCGGGGCAGCCGATGCGCCAGTATCGAGGAGCCAGGGTACTGGTGTGAAGTGAGCTACTGGCCGAAGACCCAAACTCACGCTGAAAATAGAACTTCGCATCGGTGCATGGAACGTCCGAACTGGCCACCACATCGGACAAAAAGAAATCATCGCGAAGGAATTGACAACCTGCAAAATTACCATCGCAGCGATATCGGAATTACGAATCACAGGATCAGGGATGATGGTTGTCTAACCACCGGCCACCGACGATCAAATGACACTTTTCTACTCAGGTGGAGACAAAAGAGAGGCAGGTGTCGGATTTATGGTTACCAGTCACGCGGCCAGGAGTGTGATCGCATTCCAACCAATATCTGACCGCCTAGCAGTCCTCACCATTAAAGGCACTATCAAAACCCACATTATCTCCGTCTACACTCCAACAGAGACCTGTCAGGATCCAGTCAAAGATGATTTCTACAATCAACTACAACAAACGCTGGATTCCCTCCCACAGAGTGATGTGATCCTCCTGGCTGGTGATTTTAATGCGCACATCGGCACAGATCGAACGGGATGGGAAAACTCAAAGGGTCAATTTGGACATGGACATATTAATGACAATGGATTGCGTCTTCTATCCATCGCCAGTGCCAACGACCTCCTTGTGGGAAACAGCCACTTCCAGCATCCTCTGAAACACCAACTCACATGGCGAAACCCAGCTGGCAAGGATTCTGCAGTTTTGGACTACATTTTGGTCAACTTCCGGTTTCGATCGTCGCTCAAGGACGTCCGGGCGATGCGCGGTCCAGACTGTGGATCGGACCATTACCTTGTACGGGCCAAGCTCAAACTTCGACTGCAACGGGCCAAATGCAAATCACGTCCTCCAATCAAGCTGGAGTGGAAAAGTCTCCTAGACCCTGTCCGAAAGGCCAAATTCCAACTCCAGCTATTCAATCGCTTTGCAGCATTGGCACAATCAGAGGATGTCAACGTCGAAGAAAGACAAATTTCGAACACCATTATGGACTGCGCCAAGGAAATATGTCCACAAACTCGCCATCGAACACAGCCATGGATATCTGATGAATGCTTGGATATGGTAAACAAACGAAAGCTAGTCAAACTGTCCAATTTTGAACGATATCGGCAGCTCAACAGAGAAATCCATCGCCAGATGAAAAAAGAGCGAGAGGCCTACTGGAACCAAGTGGCGGCCGACCTGGAACAGGCAGCCTCCAAACACGAGTACCACACGCTCTACCGAACTCTTCGACGACTGAGTGGAAAGGCCAAGTCAACAAATGACAACATCCAAAATGTCGATGGAACCTTTGTTCGATCACCAACAGAGCGCCTTCAACGATGGAAACAATTCTTTGAGGAGCTCCACAATCACACCCCACCACAAGACGCACCTTTGGAACCACCAAGCATCAACCCGCCAGAGGTCCAAATGTCTGATGCTGAGCCAACTATGGAAGAGGTCCGGACTGCCATTCAAACACTGAAAAATGGCAAGGCACCAGGACAGGACCAAGTCACGGCCGAAGCGATCAAGGCTGGTGGGGACCCATTACTCCACCGATTGCTCCTGCTCATCCGAACCATCTGGCGTACTGAATTAATACCACAATCATGGAAGAAGGCCACCATCGTGCCAATTCACAAAAAAGGTGACAATCGAGACTGCAAGAACTATCGAGGCATCAGCTTGCTCTCCATTGTCAGAAAGGTCTTCATATAGATCATACAATTAAGGCTGCAGCGGCACCGCGAACAGACCAGTTGGGAGGAGCAAGCCGGATTCAGGCCAAACCATGGCTGCAGTGACCAGATCTTCACCCTCCGTCAACTGATGGAGGAAAGAATCTGATGCGGGAAAAGAGCAGTCATTGTCTTCATTGACTTTCGATCTGCCTTTGACTGCGTCCACTGGCCAGCACTGTGGAAAGCACTGGAGACCGAACTTGTGCCTCAGAAAGTCATCAAACTCCTTCAGGAAAGCTACGCTGGGTCCTCCAGCCAAGTACGCATCCGTAATGAATTATCCGATGAGTTTACCATCCGAACTGGAGTCCGCCAGGGAGATGTTGTTTCTCCACTGCTTTTTAACATCGTAGTCGACGCCATCATGAGAAAGGTCTTCGAAGGCAGACAAGGAATCCAGTATGGTGAGGATGGCTTCCTGACTGATCTCATGTTCGCAGACGATAGTGGCATCCTGGCCGGCGATGACGCGGAGGCCACGGACATCCTCTGCAACATTGCCAACATCGCCCAGCCATATGGATTGAAAATAAACATAGACAAGACGAAAGTGCTGACAACAGACGGATCACAGACAAATGTGCAACTCGATGGTGTGCAGATTGAGCAGGTCCAAAAATTCAAATACCTTGGGTCGCTGGTCCAGGAGAAGAAAGTGGCATCCACAGTAGAGGTCCACAGTCGAATTGGTCAAGCAACTGCGGCATTTGCTTCCCTAAAGTGGTGCCTGTGGAAGCAAACCAACATTTCCAACAAGACCAAAATTCGACTCTTCAAAACTCTGATTTTGCCAATTCTCCTCTATGGATCCGAGACGTGGACACTGCTCAAGCAAGACCTCAACAAACTCGAGGTCTTCCAAATGCGATGCCTGCGACAAATCCTACAAATTTCACTCCGAGAGGAAATGAGGAAATCCGTCGCCGGGGTGATCAACAGCCAACAATCGAGGAGCAAATTCAACAACGACGACTACAGTGGTTTGGTCACGTCTGCAGAATGGAAGGCAACCGGTTACCACACAAACTCCTCTGGTGCGATCGACCCACCCAGTGGAGAATCCAAAGAACGGCACCAAAGAAAACATGGCTCAAGCAGGTCGAAGACGATATCAGAAACTGTCGACTCAGCCTCAACGAGGCTAGAACAGCCGCCATGGATCGCCTTGCATGGAAACGCCTGCAAAATGAAATCCGACAACCATTGGCACCCACAGCAGTGTACGGGCTTAGGAACAGGGCCAGACCAAACGCCAGCTAGGGACTAAAGAAAAGAAAAAGACTCCGTATACTGGAAAATCAGCAAAATAATAAAAACACGTTTTTGCACAATTGAACTGAATGACAGGTTGAGTCTGGGTTATAAATATGGTGGATAAGAGGAAGAGGTGGGGTCAGGGCAGCTGGAACAGGAACTGATAAGGCAGGAAGGTGGATTCTGGGTACCGGAAATTATGCTATCAGGGGTTGCCTGAAGTGATATCAACAGTGGGTGGACTGGAGGTGATGTCATTGAGAGGCAGAGGAACAAGAGGAGAGAGGATCAGTTGAGAGAACCAAACCCCGGTCTGGCTGACGAATAACACTGTTTGAGCCTGTAAACTGTCCTCCATGCTCACATGTGTGACAATATACGCATACATATATATAGTCATGCATGTGCATCCAAGGATCAAGGCACGGCCTCCACTTTCTTTTAAATTTTTAATCCAAGACCTGAATGCCAGAATTGTTTCTCTGCCACCTTAAACGTAATGTAGAAGCAGTGGTCCCACACAATTGGGCAACAAGCGCTATCATCATTACCGATATGGCTGTGTCTGTAAAACAACACCGCAAAATAGTGACACCTGCCAATAAAACCAACAACAAAATGGCACTGTGATGATAAGTAGTAAAAGAGAACCAACCATGTCCTAAAATAAGGATCTGTTTCCCAAGCATATACCTTGCATTGCCTGTAAAATGACACTTTATTGAAACAAATCCTGACTGTATTTTGAGATACAAAATAGTTCCCTACCCATGTTTTAAATATGCTGTTGGTAATATTCTGGACTTTTCTATCTCACGTGCATTTCATGTTCACTTCATGAGTTTAATTTTATTATTAGAAGTCATTTTCTTTACTTTCCAGCTCAGATAATTGTAAAATGTGCCACTGTATGGCTCATAGTATTACAGTAAGTCTCCAGTAATGGACAGTCGTTTCTCTCTTGGGAAACCTTTTACGTTATTATTAATCTAATCCTGGAAAGCTCACTTGTCTGTTTGTTATCTTTACAGAGAAAAAAAAGCAATGCTCTCACAGGCAACAGATCCCTAGAGCTTGCTAAGGGTCTGATTCTCATCACAACTGTAAGAAGGTCACCTTTCTGATGGCCCAGACACCAGGGAGGACATCCTCCACAACTGACAGATACAACAAGCGTACTTGTTACTTGTTGCCCTTAAGCGCTCATCAAATAGATGTACATATCTTTCATTCATTTTTTTTCAAACCTGCCTTTGCCCATTTCAGGCCTTTGGTGGACTGGAGCATTCTCCATCAGCTATGCAGGAACCAACTGTGGACAAACAGACAATCTATAGAAAGGCACAGTCAAGCAATCACAACCTCTATCACATTCTGGGTCAGATTTATAGTCACCAGACTACCTAACCTACAGGTGTCTGGGATTGTCACATTGTGAATACAGTATTCAATACATTGTCTCCTTTGTATTTGATAGAATTATAAAGTTTTGAGGATAACACAATGGAAGTCAAAGCAAAAATCAGGATAGACTGACTGACTGTCAACTGATGATCAAAATGAAATTCCCAAATATTTACAAAACCTGCACAATTAAAATTTATAGTCTAGGGTAGTTGGAGCCCAGGAGTATCATGTAGCAGATAGTAATCCTGGCTATGAGCCATACTCACCCCACTCTGGTTCAATTTAGAGCTGTTAATCATCCCTAGACAGGTTACAGTCCATTGTCGACTACACATTTGCTCATTCATTTATTCATATTGAGTTGTCAATTAAATTTCAGGAAAACCATTCGGGCAGACTATACAAACTCTATGGCACTCTATGGGTTCAAACCCATCTTTCTTGAGGTACAAGGCAACAGCATTAACTACTGCACTAAAGTACTACTGGATATAAAGCTACAGTATATCTTAACTACAACAGAAAATGAAGACCTGAAATTGCATTTCATTTTCATTTATCTATATTGATGTCTATGTGGTGTGCAAATAAGGGAGAAGAGAACCAAAGAAAAGTTGGGGTGCCAACCAGGCCGGCCAGTTTACTGCCAAGCCCACAACAAACAACAAAAATGAGTGTGCGGTGGTGCAACAGAAATAAGGCATAGCAGTTACTTTTTTGCCTCTGAAGCATCACAAAACTACTGTCTCTCTCGAGCGACTCTGGGTCAGGGAGCTCAATCTTCCTCAGACCAAGACACCAACTTCCAGGAGCCCTCAAACTGATGTCGTCCCAGTCGGAAGAGGTGTGGTTTAGTTCAATGGGGGTGTGGCTGAGATGCCCTCACTGGACAGCTACTCTAAACTATAAAGGAGGAAAGAGACAGCATTGTCAGCATTGGTGCCCCCTCTTGCCCCGGCGGAGTATTGCATACCTTGTCTGAGCCTCCTCAGTCACCCATGTGTGATGGTAGAAATTAGAAATGTCACATTCTGTCACAACCTATCATTTTGTTAATTCTGTCTGTTCTTTTTTTAGTACCGTTCACTCTGGTACTTGGCATGGTGCTGCATAGATAGTGCTGCTGCCTCTAATTGTCTATGTGAAGTCCACATCATCTCCCCTTGTGTGCTTGAGGTTTTCTCCTCGTACTCATGTTTCCTCACATATGCTAAAGATGCAGTATGATTGCTAAAGAAATTGTCTACTCTTATTTGGAACAGAATGAATAATTTATGTATGCTTGCATGAGTGTGCACTGTCAGTCTGGTGAGCCGTCCAGTGTTGTTGATTGCCTTGCCACTCAAATGATGGGTTTCGGCTTCTTGTGGTCCTGCATGAACAAACTGGATGGACGGCAGACACTCAGTATAAGATATGGGATCAAGTGTTGACAACATTTGGAACAGGGAGTACCACTTTGTTGTGTTAATTCATTTATCTAAACTCATACTCTTTAAACCTATAGTCTGTAGTATACAGTATATTCTGTTTCTAAATATTTAATCGCTGCATTTCAGTGCAAACAGTGTATTTGTAAACTATAGGAACCAACACAGCAGATACTGCACTATCCATCCATCCATTATCCACCCCGCTATATCCTAACTACAGGGTCACGGGGGTCTGCTAGAGCCAATCCCAGCCAACACAGGGTGCAAGGCAGGAAACAAACCACGGGCAGGGTGCCAGCCCACTGAAAATAGGAAATGCCATTTTGTGTGAACTTCAGAAACTAATAAAAAATAATTATATAATTTAAAAGAAATATAAACACTGCTTTAAACAACATTTGATTTTTTTTTGTTCTGGGAAAAAGCAGAAGAACAGATAAATAACAAAGCAACCGAACAAACCTTATAATATACCTTCAGTGAGAGTACTTGTGTGATCCTGGGTCAGACATGTCAAGGAAAATGATGAATATGTTACACTGTATAATGTAGTGGCACAAATGAACCCAATCTCATGGGTGGCCCCAGGCCATGCTTATGCAGGAAAGGAAAGATCTACTCATCCATTACATTAAACAGCTTCATTTGACCAGTCAAAGCCTGACCCAGCAGGAAAAGCGAGCTGGATGAGACTGTGTCTCGTTTCATCACATCTAAAAGTTCTGTGTTGATTGCAAATTATTTAGAGATAATGAATATACTGTACATGTTCAGCAATAATGTAAATGTGTCCATCTAAAAGAGAAATCAGCTCCTCAACGACTAAAAAAATATGGATTTTGAAAGATTGCTGAGTAAACAGTTTGCAGACATCACATCTTCTTGGTTTAAGTTATCCCCTGGTCGTAAAAATCTGACTAAATATACCACAACCCTAATAACATTTTTTACTAATCAAACAAATAATAACAATGAACAAGGAAGGGTTATATATTAGCAAAATTTTTAGGAACATTCAAATCTTTCTTAATCAGGATGACAGAGCTGAGCCCCAGATTTATTGAGGTTTGACATTAAAGCAAGTCTTTGTAAAATCAGATAGTGGTGTGGTATAGCGGGTCCACAGCTCACGTCAAAAAGGCCACTTTTAAAATAAATAATCACCGCTCTCGCAGCTTAGAGAGGGGGCGTGGTAAGTGTGGTGGATCGGTTCCTGGGGTGATTCGTGATGCGGGCGATTCTCGCTTAAGTGCACAGGTGAGGAGTCGTCCGCATCCGTAATTGTTCCCGGGAGCTGCTGATTGCCACAGCTGATCCACGTCCCCGTGATAAATAGAAGCGCGAGGCGGTTAGCAGGGAGGAAAAAAGAAAAGAGAGAGACGGAGGTTGCAGGAGTGAGTGAGTGAGAGTGAGAGTGAGAGTGAGAGTGAGACAGAGAGAGAGAGCAAGCGCTCGCAGGCAGCTGGATAGAGAGCCCTAGCGGGGTGTTTGGCCGACACCTTGGGCAGTTGGTAGTGGTCACTCCCGCTGAGCATTGTGAGGAGCCGGAGTGACCAGAAGAAGGATGGCTCACCATGGAAGACAGCGGGAGTCGGGAGGCTTATAAGGTGGATTCCCCAACGTGAGCGTCCTGGCCGTTGGGGGAAGCCAAGTCTCGGTCTGGAGAGAGCGAAACCGATGCCAGGGATCGGGAAGCCTCCAGACCAGTCAAGTGGAGAGAAGGTCAGCTGCATGTAGGGTGGCTCCCCTGGTGCATAGCCTGGAAGGGAGAAGCAGGGGAGTCACCAGTTAAAGAACACACTGGGCTTTTTGGTACAAAGGACAGCTTCCAGCCGTTGTTTTTAAAGGGATTGATTTTTTGTAATGGATTTTAACCTCCACTATTTCACTTCTGTTTTAATGGATTATTTATTTAAGGTAGATTTTTAAAAGCACTGCACTTATTTATTTTGAACACTTGTTTTGTTGTTGCTGTTTTTAATAAAAGCGCTTGGCACTTGTTTACACCATCCCCTTGCTCAAATTTGTTGTGCCTCACTGCCTAGCTCATCGGTGACATTACCGACAGTGTCAGGTTCAAGGGCTCCCATAAGCAAGATGGGAGCGTGGAACAAACCCACATCGTCACAGGTGGCTGAGAGGAGCTCACAGTCTTTCTGAGAATTGCTGCCATATGACTTAACTGTTCACATAAAAACTCTTAACCTCAAACGATATTATCTACAGATAGCCTTATAATGAGGAGCCCACATTAGTGTATGTGTTGTGAAGTCATTCTGGGAGAATCAGGTTTATTTGATCACTACAATCTTGGCAGAAATTTTTACAATCCTTCATGTGTAACACTTTTTCATCACTGACATTTCTTCTTCTAAAACCCATGCTGTGCTATGAACACAACGATACCATCCCCCAAAATGCAGTGATCATATATTTGCTCTGAAGCAGACAGTAGAAATGCCAAGGCCATTGATAAATAGAATATCTACCAGGGTGACTCAATAAATGGAGGCTGAGGTTAAATAAGCTTGTGTCTAAGAAGCTTGATGTTTGAGTGCCTTTGTCAGAATAGGTGTGGGTTTGCTTGTCTTGAACCCCTCTTGTTATATCTGACCAGTTTCATTGCTTAGGAACTTGTATTGCAAAGCAGCTATAGAAGTGGAAGGGAGACTGATGGCAGCTCTTTGGTCCAGCATTGTGCTTAAGTCATCTTGGCAAAAGCCATTTGCTTCTTTCTTGTCATTTAGCCAGAAGTTTGACTTTTGTCACTTTCATCTGTACTTTGATTGATGTTACCTTTTGATGCACTCCAGAGTTCTGAACTGGTTGCTGGTATTATATACTTAAATCAAATATTTATTTCAATCCCAATCAGCAATCATAGGTAGACCAATGTTGACAGCAAGCAAATAGTTTATATACAGTTAATCATTTTCTATAAATTCTCTTCTGTAGGATGTTCTTTCTTCCTCCTCAGTGTGTGACGCTTGTCCTTTGTGCATAAAGGGTCAATGGGTTCCACATGGGATAATGCATCACCTTCTCAATAAAATCACTGTCACAACAAAACATTCCTCTGTAAATGCACATCAACTATCACTGGCCTCTACTACCCAGAGAAGGTTAATATAAAATAATAATTTAGGTCCATCCCATGCCAAACACCAGCCAGCCTTTAATCATCATGGGTGAGTTGTACAAAAAATACACACATAAACCTGCAAAGAGGTGAACAGGTATATTGTTATATAGTATTAAGGACTAATTCTGCATGTAAAGTATTCATTTAGAAAATATGAAACTCAAATCATATACAGTACAAAATATGTATTGTAAGAGTGGCCAGTAAAGTAGACAACTAGAGGAGCCAAGGAAAGGTTGGGGTAGCACCCTGGTAGCCCCTTTCAATATTAACAAAAAAGATGGCTGACAAATTTTTCAAAAAGAAAAGCAGTTTAAGGTTCTTGTCCTTGGGTGGAACTGCTTACCTCACCAGAACCAGGTAGGGAGTCCCCAGATGTGCATGCATGAAAAAAACAACAAAGAGTTAGGTTCAAAGAGATTTTTTAATTATATTTAAATGACAACATGATTTAAAATGTTGATAATAAATTTATATAATTGACGAACAAACTTTATTCTGCAGATGGAACAAACTCTATCTTACATTATCTTCAGCAACCAAAATTGCTAATCCTTTATATAAATTGTATTGATTGTAATCATATGATAATGATATTTAGAATACAAAAGGTGACCTGCAAGTACGGCTTAAGGAATATCTTTACTCTCAACATATTGGGACTCTCATAAAGCAGGTGATTCTGTGGATTTTCCGGCGCCCTACGTTGTCATTTAAATTTCATTAAAAAATCTCTGTTTTTTTAGATGCCAGGCTACAACTTATTTTTATCTAAATTCTCCCACCAGTATTTTTTGTTTATAGTTTTGGCTTTATATTTTGATCTACAAGGTGTGATCAAAAAATACGGTGAATGTTTAAATAAAAAAAACATTACAGTATTACAGTAAAAGACACATTTCCATTAATCCCCCTCAAAATACTCCCCCTCACTTTGAACACACTTATCTCATCGTTCCTGCCACTTTCTGAAGCAGTTCTAGATGTCCTCTTTTGTGAATGTCAGAAATTACTGTACCAGCAGCAATGTTTGAAACGGAGCATTGTCACGATGGAGGATGAAACCGTTTACCCATTTCTCACATTATGTCCTAAACACTCTAATAAGCCTTTATAATATTTAGAATTCACCTTAGTGTTCCTGGGTACAAACTCAGCATATACAATTCCATCAAGATCAAAAATCACCATCATCATCACCTTGATGTTGGATCTTGATTGACGTGCAGGACATCAAGGCAGCCACGACAGCGGAACTAAAGACACTCATGAAAGAGGACTTCTAGAACTGCTTCAGAAAGTGGCAAAACAATGGGATAAGTGTGTTCGAAGCAAGGAGGAGTATTTTGAGGAGGACTGATGGCAATGTGTCTTTTACTGTCATTTTTTTTTATTTAAGCATTCACCATATTTTTTGATCACACCTCGTATTGCCTTCCTAGTTATGAATGTTATTATGTTTTTACTACATTTCTTCTGTTCCTTTTTTCCTTTTCTCTGCCTCTGTTTTCCTGTTGACAGAATACACTGGGCAAGGATAGAGTTGTCAGTTAATGTACAGTAATATGAATATATTTGGTATATAAGAGGAAATCTGAGTACTCTGTGAAACCCACATAGACATGAAAACACCATATAAAAAGTTACCACCATTGTGACATTATTTCTTTCATATAATTTTTTTTTCATTTTTTAATTTATTTGACTAATAATGCATTTTGAACCAATGCAATACAATACAATGACATTACTATTGCAAAAGCATGTTGTGAATATTTGGAACATTAGAACAATTTTGATGAGAACACCCAATCAGCTCAACAAGCTCACTAATATAATTCAACTACTTTTTCCAACTCGAGTCACGTTTAAAGATCCCCAAAGTACCAGTTTCTATCACACTTGTTCATAGCTTTTTCCATGAGTCTATGATTCTTTTCAGTCTATTGCTTCCTCAAAGATAGTTACAGTGCCATTTTGGCATGGGGTGATCGATTATCTTGGAAACTGTCACCTAGAAACTTTGCATTTTTTCAAAATGAAATGCAGAGTCACTTATGTTATCCATCCTCTAGTCTGCTTCATGAATAAATGATGGCCTGTACTGCATGTCATCTTCACAGGGAGTTTGGTTTTATCTGTCACTGCAGATAAAGTAAATGGCTGCAGTCAATGCAGCTGGAGGGACATAAATACACCCAAACAGATTTGCCCAGCCAGCATGTTCATTTACAGAGTCAGGGAACAGCACTCTGGACTAGATACAGTTTGACATTAATAAAAAATGATAACTTTAGTACAGTATACAAAGGCTGGCAGTATGATGCAGTAGTTAAGGCACTGAACTATAAACTTTCCACAGCGTTGCTATTTCAATTCTTGTCTTTCACTCACAGTCACCCTGAGTAAGTCACTTAATCAGTCTGTGCTCTGATGTATATGAATAATTGTATTGTCTTCACATGTCGTAAGTTTGCAGATGATACCAAACTAGGTGGAAAAGCAGATAATGTAGAATCAGCTAAATTGTTAAAGATGGATCTGGATAGCATACAGGCTTGAAATTTAATGAACTGTAAGTAAATGTTAAGTATTACATGTAAGAAGAAGAAATGTTAGATGTTAGAATATTAGTACACCTTATGAGAAGGACCTACTAGTCACAGTAGATTCATCACCATTTACATCCAGACGGCGTACAGAAGCAATCAAGAAATCTAATAGGACGTTAGGTTATACAACCCGATGTGAGGAATACAAGTCAAAGCAGGTTATGCTTAAGTTATATAACACTCTAGTGAGGCCTCACCTGGAATACTGTGTGCAGTTTTGGTCTCCAAGCTATAAAATGGTACAGAAGTGCTAGGAAAAGTCCAGAGAGAACAGCAACTATGAGGTATGAGCTATGAGGAGAGATTGAAAAATTGAATCTTTTCAGTTTAAACAAATGCAGATCAATAGGGGACATGATTGAAGTGTTTAAAATTATGAAAGGAATTAGTACAGGAGATACCAGCTTTTACTTTTAAAATAAATTCTGCAGCATAAACACTTGGAAACATGTTAGAAAGCTTTCCTTCATGCAAACAACCATAGCAACATTGATTTAATTACCAAGTAGTGTGGTGGAGGACAGGACTTTAGGGAACTTCAGATCTCAACTTGTCATTATTTTGGACAGTCTAGGTAAAATAGCAGAATGAACTAGTTGCTATAAATGGCCTGTTCTCATCACAATTTCTCTAATGTTCTAAAGACACCTTGAAGAAAGGCTCCAGGAGTGCATATATTACCAGTAATACTAACCAACAATAGAAAAATTGAAGAGAAATCCTGGAATATGGAGTTTTCACATTCTCCACATGTCCACGTGGGTCCCATTCCAAACCCAAAGATATGCCAACTGGATTAATCAAGGACCTTACATGCATCCAATATGGATGTGTGTGTGTGAGGGGGCGCACCCAGCTATAGACTGATGTGCCATCTGGGACTGTCATCTTTTACCTGGGTTAAACTCCAGCACCTGACAACTCTTGGCAATTGAAGAAGACCACACCCGTACTGTGGAAAAAGAGGAGACATTGTTAGCAATAGATGGAGTGGTATCACCTGGCTTACCTGAGACTCCCAGATGGTCCCTACTTGTATGACATATACTAGTACTCCATACTGTAGACATGCAGTGTTTTCAATATTTTTTGTATATTATGTAATTATGTGCAAAGCATGTGCTGTAAACTGCTTCAGTGCTTCAATTTGTAATGTTAGAAAATAGCATTCCATTAAATAACCTGACAGGAGTTTGAAAACAGGCAACATAGTTTTCTACTGCCTAAGAATCTCCATTTTACATGGCATTTCACAAGGCTTTTTCCAGGTGCTCTTATTTATTCTCATATTCCAAATACATGTTTTTTAGGTTTAAATTTTCTTAATTTTATATGAATGTGAATGTGTCTGTGTACATGTGCCCTGTGTGGGTTGGCTTATTCCTGCCTTGATGGTTTTACTTTATGTTTTGGCTCCCTGTAGTCTTGTAGTGGGAAAAGCAAGGTTGTTTGAAAATGCAAAGGTTATATAATTCTGCACTAGTATATCTATTTCAACAAATTAATGCTTACGCTTTAATAAAATTATGCAATTTTAAAATTCAGTTTTCACCCTCGTTCATGGCATGGCAGTTTTCTTGCTTGTGAAGTAGGACTAATCTTGCTGAAAGGTCCAATTTCAGACTTCTTCCTTTAATGCAATATCCCCCTTGGTGATAACAAAAGTAGTCCCTTCATGTTTTGAAACAAATGACATTTCTTAACGCAGGAAAAGCCATATCATAATGATATGAATAACAATCAATCACAAAAGCAGTCAGGAGAAAACATATGAGCGAGTACCATGCACTGCTCATGGCTGCGTTCTACATTTTCTAATTTCCTGTGTAGCGAGAAAAATGTAGCTGCAAGGGTATTTTGAGGGAAGTATTTTAATGAGCTTATCCAACAGATGTATACCGACTGCTTTAAATTCTCCTGTATAGAAATAATTCATCTGTAATGATGTGAAGTAATTTTCTTCTCTCATTGTGCAGGTCCCAAGCCCAACCTCCTTCCAGGAGGGAAGGCGTCGAGACTTGTCCATGGTGCTGAATCCTGTTCCCTCAGGCCTATGTTCTTCACATTCTGTTAACAGAAACGTTTCCCTGGCTTCAAATTACAACATTTCTGCAAGCATGAATAAATGCATTTTACCAGTTTGGCAATCTATGAATATTTATTATATATAGTACCTTTAGTATTTTAGTGTTCAGTTCACCTTACAATTTATAAAAACACAATTAGTTGAATGTGCACTCAGAGAGAAAAGATTTGAAGTGAGTACCAGAGCAATTATTGCTAAGGGGACCTTGTAAAGATTTTTGGTATAGTGAGGAGGATATCCAGAGTTGGGGTAACATGGTACAAAGTGATGCACTGCTGTAATCTGGTTAGATTTACCAGTAAGAAATGTAATGTAACCTGTTACAGTTTCGGCTCTTATAATCACCTTACAGTTACTAACTTCAGCCAAGTTTACTTATTTGTGTTATGCAAATGTTTTTAAACAACTAATAATTACACGGGTCGTATAAGTGAACAGGGCCTCCTAAATGTCTCGAAGGGTATTCCATTTCACAAAAAGCTTGAGGAGGTGAGTCTACAAAACTGAAGACTTCCAGAAGTGCAATATCCCAACATGCATTTCAAGTTTTTTTTGCCACATTTGTTTACAATACTTGTGAAAATAGAGAATTCTGTGTACAAGTAACTTAATTACTTGTACAATTTTTTCCTTAACTGTTAGTGAATGCTGAGGTGGGCTAGTGCCCTGCCCAGGATTTGTTCCTGCCTTGCACCCTGTGTTGGCTGGGATTGGCTCCAGCAGACCCTCGTGACCCTGTGTTAGGATATAGTGGGTTGAAAATGACTGACTGACTGACTAACAGTTAGTGAATGTAAGATAATTAATTCCAAAATGTAAGTACTTTCTTTTTGATCGCCACTAGCCAGTATTTTAAGTGGAACCAAATTACTGGAGGTACAAACTACTGGAGGTGCTAAGCCATTGAAAGCTTAAAATCACAGTGGCATTTTCATTCTTCATTACCTCTGGTGCACACTGCATGCTTGAACATTTCAATTGTATAGTCTTGGACTTGTATTCAAACTTTCCACTTCCAAATTTATACTTGCAACTGGAGTCTGAATAACATCAGAGAAATTCACAGTCATTCTCAATGTGTAACACTTTTACACTCACAGTTCCACATAACATTCGAGGTTATCACACCTGAGTGAATTTTTACTTTCTCTAAACACTTTTATTTTTTATAAGACATCACAGATATAATCATTTACATTGCATCTTGGCCATGACAGTGGCTATTTCTTCAAGGGCAGTCTTATTTCTGTAATATATATCTAGACTAAACAGTACAGGAGCATCTTATCTATCAAAGGTGAAGCTAAAGACGCACATTTTTCATTTGACATTAAGGAGTGGCTCTAATGCATTAGATGAGACAGACAGCACTTTAAAATAAAATTTGCTTTCAAAAATTGGGATGGAAATTGGGTCCCAGCACACACACACACACACACATGAAAAGAGGCATACACACAATGATTATATTGAGAACCAGAATGATATTGGAGTTGATAATCACATATGAATTTGGATATCATTTTCAATTGAAGAAGAAACTTCCATGTGCTTTCAAATTATTTTACATGCTGTGATGGACCGACTTGTGGCCTGTCATGGATGGACCCTGCCACTAGACCTGGCGGATGGTCAGGAAGGGAGTTGTAGTCTTCCCCCTCTGTGCTAGAAGGTAGACATGGAGGGATGCTGCAGTCACGCATGGAAGTGTTAGCTGGGGAAGCAACCCTGGGTGGTTGAAAGTCCCTCTTCTGTTCAGGAGGCCAGAAATATAGGACAGTGGGAGACTGCCTGCTGTGGTCAAATCACTACCCCATACACTGTTAGAAAGCATCCCTTCAGGCGGGCTCTGGTATGGACACCCACAGAGGAGCATGGGAGTTGTGGTCCCATGCAACTGCTCTGTCGCATTCTGTAGTAGCAGGAATTAAGTATTGAGTGACCAAGGTGGTCCTGCCTAAGTTGGATGTGCTTTCCAGAAGCAATAGATTAGGCACCAGAAGTACTCCTGGGTCAGAAGTTAAAAGTGAGAGCCCTTCTCTTGTCCCAGAGAGTCAAAGTCAAGAGTGGAGAAGGGCAACACTCATCTGGGAAATGGGCTGGAGTAAAGAGCAGAAAGAGAACAAAGGAAAGGATTTGTTTGAGTTGAGAAATTGGAAAAGAATTACAAGTACTTTGCTAAATAAAGACATTAATTGTGAAACTGGGACTTGTCTGTGCAAGTGTGTTAGTGGTGCCCCAAGGGGCCACAATGCCAATACCTTAAATCCTTGAAAGGCTGAAATTTGAACTTATGCATCTGTAGAATTTTCTTTATTTTTTTGTCATTACAGTGCTACGTTGTAAGATAGACCTCATTTAAAAGTTTTTGAATTCACAAAGAGGTGAGATGTTAAGGCTGTGAAATAACAGCAACTTGCATCTCATATTAAACATCATAATGATAAACAGACAGTGACATCTGCCCAGAACAAGTGAGTATGGGAGTGTATGCAGGTGTTCCCAATGATGGACTGAAACCCCAGTGCACTGTGTATTACTGGACCTAAAGTTTTACAACTCAGAAATTGAAAAGCAGGTTAGAAAATGAATCAATGGACAGATTAGTTTGTGTGCTAAAGGGTGCCCTGTTATAGAGTGGCATCTCATCCAGTGTTGGCCCTGAGAATGGCCTAGAGATCAATCCAGTGACTCTAAATCTTGATTAAGTTTGTTCAGAGGTTATGTGTATGCAGAGTTGGAAATGTCACAGATATGATTGCACCTGTATATGCATAGTAGAACTTTAAATGTGTTGCAATAATGACAATTATTATTACAATTTCAGCAAGGACTGAGACTTCATCAGATTCATATTTTTGACTCCATGCACGTATAAGTCACCCAACAACCACATTGTACTTGCTGAATAGGGCACACTATCACTTCAATAGAATTGAATTAATGCATTGTGCTTGACTGATGTCTTCTGAAATTTGTACTCTCAACTCTCTTTGTCATATCCCACTATGCCATCTGCTGCCCACTTTTAAAAGTGCATCTCAGTGAAGGGGCACTGAGTCGTCAATTGCAATCGACTCCTTCCTGAAATATCGTGTCTAGGAGCAATTTTACCACATTCATTGACTCATTTATTACATTACAATTAAAGATTTATTGTATATTATAAAAGGTTAACTCTGTGGAAATTTAATTTTTCTGTATTCTTGGCTACTGTGTACTACCATACATTAATTAATGAAAAATGTTTTCCAAAATTATGTAACTATTATGCATATTACTTTGTACATTCTTTATTCTAAGAGGGAACAGTTTTGAAGAGATTAGACCACTCAACCCCTGTTCATGTAACTTTTATAAAATATGTCAAGATCTCAAAGTTCATATGTCTACTCCCAATTATTACTATCCTCTGTAATTTGTGGTAACTTATTTCATGTTTCATTGAATTTATTTGTAAAGAAGAACTTTCCATCAAAATTTATTCTTGATCTGTTTACAACTATGTACAAGAAACAACCCTCATCTGTCATACTAATTCCCGTTATAATTTTAGAACAAATCACTCATGTCTCCTATAAATGCTAGGGCACCGGTTAGACTCACCTGTACCACTGAATTCATTATTTGGGGAAGCTCCTGACCAAGTTGGCGCAGGTACTCCTCCATCCATTTTATTAGTGTCTTGGCCGTCGCTTCCAGCTCGTCAATTATTTTCTTCATGGAAGACACCACCTGTATAAGGTTATGTATGGGCTGAATCAACCTCTCCAGCTCCCGCACATCAATAACATTATTAGATTGATCGGCTGGAGGTGGGCTCGGGCAAACATCAGCCCCACCTCACGGCCATGAGCCGGTGAACATGCCTATCTCAAACGCATGCGCCGTCGGGTCTCACGTAGGCTTCTGGGAATTTGAGTTCCGGGGTGCAGCCACTAGCCAACTGCGATCCGACTGTTTTAATTTAGCGACGGACCATTCGGTCAAGCACCGGATCTCTTTAACTTCATACTTGGTGGGTGACGCTTCGCAAGCCTCCCCCTTCCCTTTTGGGAGTCCGAGTCCATCTGGTAATTGAAAACCTCACAGGTGGGACAATGTTGACCCTAGAATTCCATAGGGCAGATCATGTGTCCCGTTTCGGTGAATGGGTGAAAACCCTCATCATCACCCGGAAGTCAGTCAAGACAGCTTTCTTTGTCTCTGGGATAGTTTTCGGCTTCTCACCAGTCCTCCAGAACTTCTTTGTCTGTGAGGTACATGCAAGGGACAAAGTTTAATAACTCATACCAATTCCCGAGTTTTCCCCCAGCATGCACCTCATAATGGACATTATCATCTGGAAGGCTTATTCCCCAAAGACAGTTGCCTCTCTTCATCTCTCCATTGACACAGACACTTGCTGATCTGCTTTGTCTTCCTTCTCCCCATGACAATCGGAAATAGGGCGAAGGTTTGCTTGTGGCCCCTCGTGTCACAGTGCTGTCTGTCGGGTTAGCATTTATGCTATTTTTAAAAGGTTTCTGACCACAACTGATGGCCAGAATCCTGCCAACTATGCCAATGTAAACGCTAGGGGTCGCTGTTGCCCCGTTAACTCCAATAGACAGACGTACTGGACACAGGGCAAAAGCACCAAGAAGATATTTAGTTCTTTTTCTTCTAGGAATAGTGCCCTAAGCACCACAGCCACCACTAATACAGGCAAATAAATACAATAATAATCACAATAAAGCACAATTCTTTCCTCCACACCTCCCAGCAAGCGTTGTCTACTACCTCCCGACTCTCAGAAGTGCTTCTGTCCTTCTGCCCACATGTGATTGCTAGCACTTCCAGGTCAGATGGAGAACTGTTTTTTTCTTCAGCCTGGAAGTACTTTGGAGCTTCCGTCCTTGTGACTTATGAGTACTTCTGGGCTATGGATTAGGCATGGCTCCTCTGGTCCTTTTACAGCTCCTCCTGGCGGCACCCATGGTACCCAATAGGGCTGAGAAACCGAACTCCAAGTTCCAAGATGCCCTGCAGGAATCTGGGGCATTGCTACACTTCAGGGGAGCTGCCATCTAGTGTTTTGGAGTAGGCAGTGTCCAAAAATATCTGCCTTCCCCCATCCTTCCATCCTTTGGGCGTCCTGGCTGGGTTGAGGGCCAGTCGTCCCTCGCACTCCTCATAATCACTTAAACTGAAAAGATTCCACTCCTTCAATCTTTCCTCAGGGTTCGTAACCCTCATTATTGAAATCATTTTAGCCACTTGTTTATAGACTTTTTCTACTATGGTTGTACCTTTTCATAATATGGAGACCAAAACTGCACTCAGTATTCCAGAGGAGGGCTCAGAAGTGTGTACAGCTTAATAGTAACCTTACTACTCGACAGCTTGTTCTGTGTAACTTAACAGGCACTTAAGTGGGCCTTGTAAATGGAAACAGTGACAAGTCTTTCACAAAAGGTGTATTTACAAATTTCAGACCTACCAGAGTGTAATCTTAAGTAATATTTTTACTTCCTATGGGTAGCACTTTAAATTTTTTACATTAAATCTCACATGCCACATATTAACCCAAATTTGAATTCTGACCAGATCTATCTGCAGTCATTCTGCCTCGTCTGCAGTATCTGCTACTCAACCTGTGTTAGTGTCATTGGAAAACTTAACATATTTTTATTTACAACGTTTATCTAAATTGAAAAGTCAAGCGGTCCCAGGACTGACCCCTGAGGGACACCAATTTTAACCTAATTTGCGAAAGGGTTATCTAAACCAAAATTTGCACCCATTTGTAAATTACACCTTGACCTACTACTTCTTTTAAATTAACCACTACCCTCTCATAATACCTTATGAAATGTTTTTAAGTATTAATATAAATAACATTATATATGCAGAGCTGTAGTAACTACAGGGGGATAAAATTGATGATCCACAGCATGAAGTTATGGAAAGAGTAGTTGAAGCTAGGTTAAGAAGGATGGGTGATGATTAGTGAGCAGCAATATGGTTTCATGCCAGGAAAGAGCACCACAGATGCAATGTTTGCTCTGTAGGTGTTGACGGAGAAGCATAGAGAAGGCCAGAAGGAGTTACATTGCATCTTTGTGGACCTGGAGAAAGCATATGACAGGGTGCCTTGAGAGTATTGTATGAGGAAGTCGGGAGTGGCAGAGAAGTATGTAAGAATTGTACAGGATATGAAGTGTGACAGTGGTGAGGACTGCTGTAGGAGTGACAGATGCATTTAACGTAGAGGTGGGATTACATGAGGGATCAGCTCTGAGTCCTTTCTTATTTGCAATGGTGATGGACAGGTTGAGAGATGAGATTAGACAGGAGTCCCCATGAACTAAGATGTTTGCTGATGACATTGTGATCTGTAGCGAGAGGAGGGAGCAGGTTCAGGAGACCCTGGAGAGGTGGAGATATGCTCTGGAGAGGAGAGGAATGAAGGTCAGTAGGAACAAGACAGAATACATGTGTGTAAATGAGAGGGAGGTTAGTGGAATGGTGAGTAGAGTTGGCGAAGGTGGATGAGTTGAAATACTTGGGATCAACAGTACAGAGTAATGGAGGTTGTAGAAGAGAGGTGAAAAAGAGAGTGCAGGCAGGGCGGAATGGGTGGAGAAGAGTGTCAGGAGTGATTTGTGACAGACGGATATCAGCAAGAGTGAAAGGGAAGGTCTACTGGATGGTAGTGAGACCAGCTATGTTATATGGGTTGGAGATGGTGGCACTGACCAGAAAGCAGGAGACAGAGCTGAAGGTGGCAGAGTTAAGACGGTGGCACTGACCAGAAAGCAGGAGGTGGAGGTGGCAGAGTTAAAGATACTAAGATCTGCATTGGGTGTGACAAGTATGGATAGGATTAGGAAAGAGTACATTAGAGGGTCAGCTCTGGATGGATGGCTTGGAGACAAAGTCAGAGAGATGAGATTGTGTTGGTTTGGACATGTGTAGAGGAGAGATGCTGGGTATATTGGGAAAAGGATGCTAAGGATAGAGCCGCCAGGCAAGAGGAAAAGAGGAAAGCCTAAGAGAAGATTTATGGATGTGGTGAGACAGGACATGTAAGTGATGGGTGTAATGGAGCAAGATGCAGAAGACAGGAAGATATGGAACAAGATGATCTGCTGTGGCAACCCCCAACAGAAGCAGCCAAAAGAAGAAGAAGAAGAAGAAAAATAAGAATATAAATAACATATACAATCCATGCATCAAATGCTGTTGTTGTTTCCTGATAGATTTCTTCCATATTAATGAAACATGATTTCTTCTGTCTAAACCCATGTTGACTGTTCACTAATGCACCTGTATTTAATTCTGCATATGCTGCTTGAGTTTTCTTTAATTTCATCCATTAATTTACCATTAAGCATACTAGTCTATACTTACTAGGATAACTTTATTGTCATACCATTCACTCATACATCATATTGCATTTTACAGTGGCACAAAATAATGTTCCCCAGGAGCGGGGTGCAACTTGTAAAAGAATAGACTTGACACACTTAAAAAGATTTAGGGTAGCCACCCGTATATTATTCCTGGCTGCAAAAGATTCTTTAAACAGTATAAAGATGTTCTCAATACCGAGTCCAAAACAGAAGTGTCAATGGTTTGTCAAGATGGCAGATTTAAGGGATCGGACAGGAAGTGATGTACGGAGTGATGTTCTTCAGATGTCAGAGTAGGTGCTGGAAGTGATATTTTTCTGGGTGCCCGAACCAGAAGTGATATTCTTCTGGGCGCTGGAACTGAAGTGTCGTCTTCTGTTCTAAATCGGACAGGTTTTCCAGCGGCTGGTCTGTAGAGATAACAGGAGAAGGTTTAGTGCACCCCGCCACCCTCTGGCCTGGCGTGGAATTACCTTTGCTTGGTCGATACAATATCTTCCTAGTCACACATGTGTGACAAACTTATACATAAACAGAGGACAAGTGCAAGACAGGTAAAGAACTAGGCTATGGTAAAAATATATACATAAATAATAAGTAATTGAACAGACAGTAATCTTTTGAAATAGATAGTAATAAATAAATAATGACAATAATTAATAATAACATACAACAGTAGTAATATGTATAACAGATGTACTGCATATAAATAGGCGAATCTAAGTGCAGGGAGGCAGCACAGAGTTCAGAGTCAGAGTTCAGAGTCAGGACAGCCAAGGGGTAGATGTTGTTCTAGAACCTGGCAGAACTGTTCAAATGCTACAGCACCTTTCGCCAAATGGAAGTGTGAGAAGAGATCATGGGCATTGGGGGAGTGGTCTTTCACAATACTATAGGCTGTTCAAATTCATACTTTACAAAGATGTCTTAAATGGAGAGCACAGAGGTCCCAATGATCTTTTCTGCTCCGTGCACTGTGGGACCTTATGGTCGGAGACACTGTAGTTCCTAATTCCCAGATGATTCATTGCACTGCGTAGACCTCAATGTGTAGTGGGGTGTGGACAGCATGGGCTTTCCTGAAGTCAACCATCATTTCTTTCATCTTGTCCACTTTAAGACAGAGATTGCTGCACTTGCACTAGTCTTCCAATCGTTGTATCTCCATTCTGTAAGCTGACTCATCCCAAAGATAAGATCCACCACCGTTGTATCATCTGCAAACTTAATGATGCTGTTAGAGCTGCATGAGGCCATACAATTGTGAGTCAGCAGAGTGGACAGAAGTGGGCTGAGTACACAGCCCTTAGTTTCACAAGTGCTCAGCATGTTGGTACTGAGGGCTTCATCAGGGCTCTGATAAAATGAGTAAATCATCCTTATATAGCAAGGTGGCATTGTCTCTAGCAACCTTTCACCATTTGTCCTCACAGCAAAAGTTTCAGCCTGGAAGGCCATTGGAGGGTGATGCCTTCAAACTAGACATTTCGTCTCTTCCACCTCAGATCCAATACAATAACCAATGATCCTGGATGTTGGCATTCAGTTGGAAATCCATGCATGGCTGTGACAATTCACACTTGTGGATCAACTATAACATTCATGACTAACCATAGCTGCTACCTTTGCTTACTTTATTACTTATTTTGAACAATTGGCTTGCCTATTAAACAAGGGTTTCCAATGAGTACCACAACCATTTATGCTGTCTGTTTGTTTCATTTTACAGCTGTTATATGGCAGCTGTCCTTATCCTTGTCATTTACATTCTTTCTCTCCCTCTCTTTTCTCTCTCACACACTCGCACTCTGAGTTTTCCTGCATTACTTTCACCACCTTGTGCCATTTAAGATATATCCTTACTCACCCTTTAGTCTGACACCTCAATACACTGGTAGCAATGCAAAATGACAGCAGAGCAAAAACACAGGAATTAGAAGAGAGCAAAATAAAGACTCACAAAAGACTTTTTTTTTATTTCAACTTTTTTGCTTTTTGAGAGGATCATTCTGTTTCAATATACAGCCCATGACTTTGCAAATATAGCATTATGGAAATTGGCATATGGGAATAAGTGAGTTTGGAAAATGGAATAATAGATGAAAGAACACTAGGAATGATACTGGCTTATATTTTTTAACACAATAAGTTCTGTCACCCTCACCTCTAATTATAACTGCCTTGCTTGTCTTTAAAGATTCTGCATCTTGCTGTACTTCTTTATATGCCCTGGTATGTACCCCAGTAAATACAAATTATTCAATCCAATTGTCCATCAATCACTCATAATATGGAACCAATGCAGGAAGCTCTTTAAGGCAGAGAAGCTTTTATCTGTTGCATCTTTACATGATAATCACCTTTTTCTACTCTTTCAAACCTACACAGTATTTAATGTTTGCAAAACTTCTGAGATTAAAACAATTAGTGATATCTGTAAAGGTACTGCCTGTGCATCTTATGAACAATTACGCTTCAAATTCAATCCCCCGTCAACGCAGTTTTTCCACTACTTTCAAATGAGAAACTTTGCTAAAAGGAACTGCCCAATTTTCCTCACCTTCCATCCATTTTTATTGAAGAAAAACTGATCAATCATGAAGACTGAGACAGCATCTCAACAATTTATAAAAACAAATTAAAGTCTGTTCTTTTCAAGGATCCCAGGGTATGGTGGGGAAAGATCTTTCACTTAAAATCTCTAAAAAGGAGTGGAAGACAGCCATGCATACAATACACTCTAGCTGCATATGTGCAAATCACTCAATTACTCCACTTATAGCTTTGATCAAGCATATTTATCGCATTTGTAATTGTCCAAAGCAAGATTCAACATGCGAATGTTGCAATCAAGCTCCAGCCTCACAGGGCCACATGTTTTGGGTGTGCACCAAATTATCATCATTTTGGGCCAAAATCTTTGAATGCCTATCAGATAGCCTTGGCGTCACAATCCCTCCTAATCCATTAACAGCTGTGTTTGATGGACTCCCAGATGAGCTTAAAGTGGAGAAGGACAAACAAACTGTAACTGCCTTTACTTCACTATTAACACGTAGACTTATCTTGCTCAACTGTAAGAATCCGAACCCACCACTTTTAAGTCAGTGGGTGACTGATGTTCTATAATATTTGAAATTGGAAAAAATCAAATATGGCAATATCTAATTAATAAAATCTTAAAATCTTCAGATAAGCATTTATATCTGGGAAAAGCACATTCCCCCTTCTTTATTGTTTTTAAAGTTTTGCTCTTGCTGTTGGCTCTCCTCTCTTTTGGGCAGGGGTTAAATTCTGGTTTGTTCAGTTTGACTTGATTGTATGCACTGTTATTTTCTTTGTTGTAAAAGTTACTTTTGGAATGTTATTTTCTTCAAATAAAATCAGTAAAATAACATTATAAAAACATTATATATATTATTCTTTTACAAATGTCCTGTTTTCCATTCTCCATTTGTCCATTTTGTAAATACATTTTCAGTTTTTCCAAAGCCGACCTCAGCCTTGTTGGATATAAACCCTAAACTGACCATGAAAAGGTAAGAAGTCGACCTGTAGACCTTTCAATATCTGAGTAGTAAAAGAATGATCAAGTAGGAAGAAAAGTGTTTTAGGAATAATAAAAGTAGAATACAATAAACTAGCCGACGCCCGCTGTAGCATACGGCGGTGTAAGAATAGGAATGGAAAATGGTGAGAAAGGAATTCAGAAATCAAGAAGAAATAAATACTTCTTGAAGGACGCAGTTGTGCATCGGTGTTTTGGTGGAGAAGACAGATAATGAGTTGAAAGATCTAACCCTAGAAAAAGTCACGTACAACTGACCGTGGCTGAAGACTGGTATCAGGTCTGTGCTCTGGTCTTTGGGTATCTGACAGTGCATGTAGAATTTGCTGGCCAAGCAGGATTACATGGAAAGTGATAAATAAATCAGGCTTTCCGAAATTTACATACTATGGCCATGGCATCCTGATAGTTTTGTTGCATGTATCTTGGACTTCCTGGAAATGTGGACGGTAATATGATCATTTTGCCTACACATACATTGTTATTTTCAGTGTTTGCTTACAGTGCGTCTGATAGTCCTTTGTACTGTTCCACACGCAGATCTTTTTGATGTAATCTGAGAAAGTTGAGACATGCGCCCTCTGTTTTAACATACGCATCTACGACGTACTGTTGGAATAGTTTGCCGCTGGAGTGCAAAATACTAAATCCCTCATTGCTAATCTGTATGCGTAAAATTGGCATTGAGTAAGCCTTATTCGCTTGGTGGTTCTTTCATCGGGAACATGCTGTAAATCTTTGTGCCAGCCAATGTCTCTGTAAGGGAATAAAAGTGGGTAAACCATAGGATCGCAATTCATATTGAGCATGGAAATCTGTTTACAGGAGTTGCCTATGGGATAGATGCAAATGTACCATTCAGCAGGTGTTTCGCCATCTTCTCGGACGAAAATCGGTGTGACATGTTGGGGCATTGTATTGTCGTAAATCCTGCCTAGGGTCTTCCTTGAAAACCATTCGTACAGATGATGTTGGATTGGACTGAGCGATTTCATGCATGTGTTTGTATGATTTAGCGAATGGGTTGATGGTTCTGAGCATGGAATCTAGCTGGAGAAGTACATTTTCGCTGCATGCAGAGTTTGCTTTATTATGTAAGCGTACTTCAGTAGCTTGCGCTCTGTCAAAAGCATACAACTGACCATATCCTGGAGAGGTAGAAGTGTTAACGTATAGTGGAGAGATTTGGTGATGAATTTGCCCATGTATTTTAAAACAGTATGGTCCGTGGCCAGGAGGTTGAGTTATCTGTGCACCCATGGAAGCAAACGGTAGAGAAGAGTTGTATTCTCGAATGTGTTCATGATAATTTTTAGCTTCTGATGTTTGCTGTGTAAGAAGCTGTTGTAAAGACACAGGAGCCGCAGGCAGCTTGGGGAAGGGTTTGGAAGAGGACGAAAAGGAATCGAGAAATGCCGTGTCGGCTGTGTGTAGGCGGGACTGGTTTTGAAGTGGAAGCAGGACTAACCAGAAGAGAAATATATATAAGAGACAGAGAAAGAAAATTGAAAATGCTTTTAAGTCAAAAGTTTCCTGACGTCTTTATGTATGAAGAAATCAGTGATCTCCTGAGGACTACAGGGAATTTTAAAGAGTTATTAATACCAGGCAAATTTAGAGGTGAAAATAAACATAATTTAGGATATGTGAGGAAACTCACATAAACATTTTTAGAATGTACAATCTTTACTCACATAGTCACCAGGAATACGTTTGAAACCATTTCCCTGGAGCTGCGAGAAAACAAAATCAAATTCAATTAAAGCCTGGAAAGTGAAGCCTTGATCTTGCATTAGGTTGGTGTTGCATCCACTGTGGGCTTTTCAAAAATATTTTGCCTTCTTTGAATTATTGGTTTTTGTTATTTATTTTTATAAATTCTCCATTCAGAGATTTTTTTCAGAAATATTATTTACTTGAAGTTGACAAGAAGGACAAAATGAATTCTAAAATGATTGAAAAGCAGCACATAAATTCCAATGAAATGTTCAGGGTAATCTTCAGAACATTTCTTGTGTTGATTTAGGTTTCCGATGGAGGAAGCATGATATAACACAGGACCATCTCTTAATATTTTGTCTTGTTTTGCAACCCACTAATAAAAACAAATTATTGTTAAATTAGCTAAAAAGCTAGCTTTGTTAGTTTACAGCATCCTGAATCATCTCCTGACTCATTTTTGGACTGTGTGAAATCTGCAAGGTCACCTCATGTCCATGAGGATTTCAAAGAAAACAATACTTAGTGACTCTAAATTAACCTGGTTTGATTGTCTATGGATGTGTAGCTTTGTGAATGATTATGGAAGCCAAGAAGTTTATTTTCTCCAGGAATACTGTTAATTGGAGTTTTCTTTTTCCTCTCTTCCACTCTTAACTGGTCATATGTTACTGGCTATTTCTAATAGCATGACCTTGTTCATAATTACCGACTAAGATTTCTGTTTAACTATATATTTACCCTTTATACAGTATATACGTTCATGTATGTAAACATTGTCAAGAATCTTTAATTACCCATTGATCTCTGTAAAACTGCAGAAAATATCCACATCCTTGGGCAAGCCATGTACTAAAGTCCACTGTCAGTTCTGTGCCTTTCTGCATTATACACAGTATCAGTATTGGGAGCTTCTCCTATCACATCGGTAGCTCTCCCACTTAACTCTTGCCATCTCTGCTGAGATTTTCCAGGTAGAAGAGACAGAAGGTTCAAGGTAAGGTAGTTGGTTATACTTATTAATCATGGCGCTGGAGAATAGCAATGTGTTACATGTTGATTAGCACATACACAAGAGAATTTCATTGTACTCTGTGCATATGACAAAAAGATCCCTATAAGACTATAAGGTTTACTCATACAGTGTTATTATAGTAAAACTGTATAAATATCTAAAGACACTCCAAATGCATTCTATGTGTTGAAATAACTTTTTTTTTCTTATAACAATGATTTTGCATGTGACCAGAGACCAATCAGGAAAGACCTGAATTTGCCTTAATTGAAAATGTCATCTTTTTAACTGCAGATTGTGTTGCTTAGATCCAGTTATCCACTCGTTCTGGTCCTCATTGATAAAACAGTTTTCTATGTGGGGTTGCTTATACATTACAGAACAATGAACATATTTAAAAATACTTTTATGATACAGCAAAAAAGAAGATCTTAAAATACTTACAGTTTTGACATCGGGTAGTGTGAACATGGCCACAGGTGCCATGAATGGCAGCAAGCATATGGTTCATCATCTTCTGAGTTCTAAAGATGGGCAAACAGTGTCCCCCAGGGTTTCCCAGAAGGATGCTAGAGGAAAAGTCACACTGGTGAAATTAACTTGGAATGTCCATACCAGGTGTATTATGAGTTTCTATGCTACAGCGAACTAGAAATACTGTAGCTACTCTCGAGCCTTTCCTTCATTATTTAACAGCCAGTAACTCTGATCATCTTCCCACTGCCAAACTCTCTCTCTCTGTGACCCACCAGGAGCTATCATTTTGCTTGGAGTTTGTACCCACATTCTTGAAACTTCTTGGAATTGTAAAATGTAGGGTCTCCTATCCTTATGAAATAGGTCACTGAATGACAGTCAGTCAGCTGGCCACGGCCACCTTCAGGGCAGTCTACTGGTTACTGAAATAATTAATTAAAGACTGTTTTAGCTTTTGATGACTGTGTGCTGCTGCCCTGTGCAGTGAGATGTCATTTAAACATTAGAACAATTGTGATAGTAACACCCATTCATCCCAACAAGCATGTCCATCCTATTCACCTAAATTGCACAAAATAACATCAATTTGAGATTGAAGGTCTCTAAAGTGCTACTCTCCACCACACTGCTTGATCATTTATTTCATGTGTCTGTGGTTCTTGGCATGAAGAACAATGTTGTAACATTGGTCTGAAATCTGCCCTTAACAAGTTTTCAACCATGTCCATGTGTTCTTATTGAATACCTAAGTGGTTATCAAGGGGACCTGGACCTTTAGTAGACAATGTGTTTAAAGGTGTAGTTCCTCCAGAGACACTAAATTGTATACTACATCCCTACCTCTGAAAGTATCACGGGTTGGTGGTAAAGGTCACTACAGCTACAGCCAAATGCATTTATATGCACTTAAATAATTCAGTTATTCACAGAAAACAAGTTTTAGAGAAACTGGGTTATTGGTCTCTGAGAAACCAGGTTAACATACATAGATTTCTCCATGGGTAACCTGGTTGTCTGAACATATAAACCCTTAACTGGGTTAGAGTTAAGGATTTTGTAGTTTGTGCATGTTGATTGCACTCTGTTCTCCTGCTTAGTTTCACACATGCTTCCAGCGGCCATGGTTAGAAGAGTCCACAAGTTACACTTCCTGAGACAAATACTCGGGTGATTGCATTTTTCCTTCTCCTGGTTGATGTAATCTGAGTCAATGTTTCAGTCAGTCAGTCATTTTCCAACTCGCTATATCCTAACTCAGGGTCACGGGGGTCTGCTGGAGCCAATCCCAGCCAGCACAAGGCACAAGGCAGAAACAAATCTCAGGCAGGGTGCCAGTTCACCGCAGGACACACACACCCACACACACCAAGCACACACTAGGGACAATTTAGGATCGCCAATGCACCTAACCTGCATGTCTTTGGACTGTGGGAGGAAACTGGAACACCCGGAGGGAACCCACGCAGACACGGGGAGAACATGCAAACTCCACGCAGGGAGGTCAATGTTTCATCCATCCATCCATTTTCCAACCCGCTGAATCCGAACACAGGGTCACGGGGGTCTGCTGGAGCCAATCCCAGCCAACACAGGGCACAAGGCAGGGAACCAATCCCGGGCAGGGTGCCAACCCACCGCAGGACACACACAAACACACCCACACACCAAGCACACACTAGGGCCAATTTAGGATCGCCAATGCACCTAACCTGCATGTCTTTGGACTGTGGGAGGAAACTGGAACACCCGGAGGGAACCCACGCAGACACGGGGAGAACATGCAAACTCCACGCAGGGAGGTCAATGTTTCAGAAATTGCTAAATTTATGTTGATGAACTGAATGTATATTACTAAGTTCAGCAGGACAGTCTTGGGAGCAGTAGGGTAACGCATTAAAAGTACTGTGCATTACGTAGTGCAATTACATTTTAAAGTTACAAGTAAGTTAACACAAAACTTAGCTTATTGAAGTAAAGCCGGTACGTTGCTTCTTTGCAGGGTTTCATAGCACAGCCAAGCAGAAAACGCATGTTGTGTGCAATCTGTTAACAGAAACCTATTAATAAAGTGTGAGTTCAGTTTTAAACCAGCTATTTGCTACTTAATAGATGTGTAGAAACAGTGTGATCAGATGACACAACAGCCAACGTTCATATTTCAAGTAATCGGGACTTAGGTGATGAATGTTATTTACTTCACAGCACATGAAAGACTAAACATATTTATAAAACACATTAAAATTATCACAAGTTTCATGCATATTTTTTGATCTGGCTGATGATGACTTCAATTACATTGGATTGTTTTGCCAAAGAAGGACCCCAGCAAAAGACTTGTGAGTGTAAATGGAGGTTTCTACCATAACCGTGTTTCTCACCTCATCGTAGTTTTGTGTTTGCCTGTAAACACATTCATTTATTAATTTATTTTAGAATCAGAAAGTGAGTTGGATGGAGGGAAAATGGCCATGAGGAACAGAGGACAAAGGATGGAGGAAGCAAGAGATGAGGGAGTAGGAGATAAGAGTGATTGAACGGATGGGGAAAGCTAATTTGTAGATTGGGGAGATGGGATAAGGGGTGGGGGGGTTAGCGACAGCCCCACATCTTAAAAAAGGACAATGGAACCTGTGTTGGCGTGCTCAGTGGGGCTGTAGGGTTTTGTCTACTTGTGCTCATTTGGTACTTTGAGTGATTCTGTAGCTATCCCTTCCTTCTGTACCTTTTTGGGAGACCCCGTATTAACAAACTATATAACAAAAAGTAAGAAATGTAATAAAAAGGGGTAAATCAATTGCAAAATTCAACAGCAGCTCCTAAAACCTGCACACCAAAAGCTCTCCCTGTCGCAAGGCAAATAATCAACAACAAATTGAAACTTGACAGAAAACTATTTGCCACAATTAAATCAAATAAATAAGAAAGTAAATATTAATTGTCAAATAATAAAATCATTTTTTAAAAGCTTTAATGTTTTGGTTAGGTGAGTGCTCATGTCCCTGCCCTGAGTCATTGAAGGCCCAAGTAAGATGAAAGCCCCTGTGCAAACCTTTAAACCACGAAGCCATCCATCCATCCATTTCCCAACCCGCTGAATCCGAACACAGGGTCACGGGGGTCTGCTGGAGCCAATCCCAGCCAACACAGGGCACAAGGCAGGAAACAATCCCGGGCAGGGTGCCAACCCACTGCAGGACACACACAAACACACCCACACACCATGCACACACTAGGGCCAATTTAGAATCGCCAATCCACCTAACCTGCATGTCTTTGGACTGTGGGAGGAAACCGGAGCACCCGGAGGAAACCCACGCAGACACGGGGAGAACATGCAAACTCCATGCAGGGAGGACCCGGGAAGCAAACCTGGGTCCCCTAACTGCGAGGCAGCAGCGCTACCACTGCGCCACCGTGCCGCCCTTAAACCACGAAGCTCCTGCCCATTTCTTCCCTTCCAGCTTCATTGACTTGTTAGATTTCTAACTGGGTGTGTTTGGTGATGTTTCTGAGCGGAAGTAAGAGTTTCACCCTTTTTATTCCCTGTGCTTCACCTTTTCCTTTAGATAGATGTTTGGTATTTTATTGTGCAGTAGGATTATCATTTAACTGTGGGGGTTCACTATAATGAATGAATGAATATTTATTAAAAGGTGATTATTTGCATTCTTTGAAGAGTGGAAGTTGTACCAGAAAATATGTAAGAGTATTAAAGACAAGAGGATGAAAGGTTTACCTACTTAATACTTTTCCGGTCTCTTTTCTAGTTGTTTTCCTCAACCTTCACCTTTGTAACTGTCTTACATTTAATGTGTTGATTAGGTTGTATATATTACGGAATCATATATATATTAACTAACGTCAACTCGAAACTTTTAACAAATATACATTTAATTCAAAGTGGAAAATCTGTTTCCATTGTTATTACACATTACACCACTAGATGTTGCTATAAGATCATTTACCAGTCAGTCTCTGGCCACAACTGGTATTCAGTACTCCGTATTTACTCTCTTCTAGAATTAATTTTTATTTTGTATTTGTTGAAGGCTACAGGACATTACTATACATTATTACCTTTGTATTATGTATCGCACACACAAGGCAGTTACACTACAAAGAGAATGCTTCATGCTTGGCTTTAGTTATGCATTTGCTGTAAATATTACTACTTACAGTATATGTAATTAAAGAGAGACCATCAAATCACAGCTTAAAATGAACAATTTGTTCGAGTTGGTTCGCCAGGGCTGTGATAATCAATATGAATGTTACCTTTGCCTTTTCTAAATCTTTGTACCTGGTTATTGACTCCAGCCTCCACCTTTACTATTAGCAGATTGTTTTTACTATACTCTTCATTGAAAATAAATCTTGTTTATCATCAAATGGAC
This sequence comes from Erpetoichthys calabaricus, assembly GCF_900747795.2. Classification (NCBI taxonomy): domain Eukaryota; kingdom Metazoa; phylum Chordata; class Cladistia; order Polypteriformes; family Polypteridae; genus Erpetoichthys; species Erpetoichthys calabaricus. Next base: position 57,340,126 of record NC_041397.2, on the reverse strand, counting down.
CTAAAACTTAGAAATGATTTTTGTAGAGCAAGCCTCAAACTACACAGGCACTGAGAGAAGTCTTCTGCATGCCAATGCAGGAACATCAACAGACCTTCTCTTCACACTTGTTCAGTGTTTTTAATTTAATATTTACATTGGAAAATCAGTCAAATAAAAGAGATACAAAATTGAAATATATATGTGTGTGTTTCATTCAAAAAAGATTTGTTATACAGTAAGTCATCAAGTGTCAACTTGACCAGGATGTGTTAGGCTAATGTCTGCAAAGTCTGTGGAGTCAGATCATGGACTGCTAAAACAATTCATTTAAAGTAAAAGTGGGTTTACTATACCATAACAAAGATGAATATCCATTTATCAAAACCATCCACCACTGGCAGTCTGCACATTGTAAGCAATTTATTTAGAATGACTGTGCTGGGTGTGGAACTGTGCTTGTCAAGAGTGTCCAAGTAATTTAAAACCATTGAAATGCAGCTACCAAAATGGCACTCTGGCAATAGTATGACACTTTATACAAGAAAAAAAAAAAAAGTTCAAATGTTTTTGTTTAAAAGATTTAAGTGAAATTCAAAGCAAACAGTTCACATAAAATATGGAAAAAAGTTGATAATACACACAAAAAAAGGGAAAAAGGGAAACTTCGTGTCCATGATATTCTAGTTGAGGCTTTATTATCTAGAGTAGGTTACATTTCTTAAGGCTTCTGTATGTTATCTCATTCAGCGCACATACGTTCAGAAGACCACACACCCTTAAGTCCTACCTGACTAACAGTTCATGTTTCCTTCGAGTGTCTAACTCCAATCTCACTGAGCCGAACATTATGTTAAAGTGACATCCATCCATCCATCCATTTTCCAACCCGCTGAATCCGAACACAGGGTCACGGGGCAGGAACCAATCCCAGGCAGGGCGCCAACCCACCGCAGGACACACACAAACACACCCACACACCAAGCCCAATTTAGAATTGCCAATCCACCTAACCTGCATGTCTTTGGACTGTGGGAGGAAACCAGAACACCCAGAGGAAACCCACGCAGACACGGGGAGAACATGCAAACTCCACGCAGGGAGGACCCGGGAAGCGAACCCGGGTCTCCTAACTGCGAGGCAGCAGCGCTACCACTGCGCCACCGTGCCGCCCATTGACATTATATTCAAAATCTTAACACTAAGGTAAATATACAGTTAACATTAACCTAAATAATTTGACTCTTATGGGGTGTTTTAGCAAAGGAAAACATTTCAAACAGCAAAATAGCCGTTCTGCTAACACAAGGAACTATTCACAATTTGGCTGAGAATCATAACATTTTAACTCCTTTTCAGGGCTGTCATTTTATTTATGGCAGAGCCCCATGCTCCTTTATTGTCTGACTCTGAAGTTATCTTGAGAAAACTCATCTCTCTGCTAATGTCTTTCCTTCCCTACTTTAGTACTAGGGTGTTGTACCGTGTTAGCCATTATGAATGTAGTGAGAGGTCAAGCAAAATGACACCTTTTAGGCACATTTTAGTTAGCTAATAAAAGGTGTCATTGTGCTTGACTTCTCACTACTTCCCTGCTTTGAACAGTCTACTCTTGTCATTTTGTCACTATAATCCTAATAATACTAACCTTTCATTCCACTTTTTATTGAAAGATATAGTTAGCTACAATGTGCACAGAGTTCCCAGATTTTTTTCTATTACAACCATTTGAAAAATTGGAAATATTTATACTATGACTACATAACAAAAAAGCCATATTTGCATTTACAATCTTTATTGTTTATGTATGTCAAGGCGAGAGTGTATGAGAGCACGAATAAGGAGGAGAGATGAGGAGATCGCTATCACGGCATGAACTAGCTTGTTGTGACCCTTTCTGTTTGCTCTGGCCAGTTTATAAGACTAGGCAAGTGTTTGACAAATAAATGCCTTGCTTATCTGTGACCTGACTGTTTCACTATTGTGGTCCCAACTGTTTGGGAAACAACCTAGCATTTTAATTGCACATGTTTTTTCTGTTAATATTAAATGTAAGCCACAGATATTTTCATATTGACTCCTAGAAGCTGGTATGGTTCTGGTTGTCCTTTTGCTGTTTTAGTTTTCTTTCAGCACTGTTTTATGCTGCACACTAAGCCCTTTCTTTCTAGCTTTTTTGGTATTTTCTGTTCAGCTTCTCATTACAAATAGACTAGGAGCTATAAATTATTGTACTTCATTTGCTGTGCACTGCATTTGTGATTTCATTTGGCATACAAAAGCAAATAATATATCAAGCAATCCAAATAACTAATCCACAAGTTTCTAAATTGAGCTCATATTACCAGCGCTTTGAACGTTGCTGATACTGTTTGTGGGCATGGTGCCGCTGTTGTCATTATCAACCTCTTTTGTATATTCAGAAGAATTACTTGCACACGCTTTGAAATCATTTCAGTTTTTTCTTTAAACTCACCACATATGACATACCATTCAACTTATGATGTATAGTTATTCAAAATGTGATGCTTTTTGGGGTCCTCCCCCACTAATTTTGACCCACTAGACCAGTGTTGTGCATGAACTATAGCTCAAAAGAGCGCATTCATTGAATAAGCTCATTTTTCTAAGAACGGTGAACTTAGCGTAATGTATTTTCAAGTGAAGAACTTGAACGTGAGCTAGTTCAGTTTAAATGTGGCATTCTAAATCTGGTTTAGGTCCAGGTTAAACGTTTTGCCTTACCCTGTAATGTAGGGCTGGAGCCAAATCCGAATATGGTATTTGGATAAGCACAAATAGTGGATTTTTACGAATATTTATTTCGTACAAATTTTTTGCCATTTATTTGTATTTGGAAAAAATTACGTAAAATCAAATAGGCACTGTCTGTGTCTGCCTGCTTGTGCTTAAGCTGCACCCCAGCTGACACGAGCACACGGTGAAGCTCCGCTTTCGCTTTTAGGAAAACGTTGTACTTTGAGAGGCCACTGTATATTTTTCCCTGTTGGACATGCAGTATGTGACGTGAATTTTGACCGGCAGCAAAATAGGTTAGGGTTTGTAGAGGTGCTCGCCCCCTAGAGGACGAGCATTGCACAGACACACTTACAGTATCTATGAAGATAGACACCTATCTATTACCCCTGCCTCAACAATTATTCCTAAGTAATAGAAGGATTTAAAAATCTCTAAAATATCATTTTAGTTCACCTACATACTGGTTCCACAGTCACCATTTATGTCACACAGTTGGAAATAGAGCAGTAATTATATGTATACTTGCGTTTGTTTAAATTCTTTTTTGACCAGGAGAATATTAGCATATATGGTTATATGTGTTTGTTGCAGGGTATAACTCAATAAAGTGTATTTAACTAAAAAAGTCTTAATTAAATAAAAAAAATAATTATTGTATTTTATTCAAGAACACTGTAACAGCCTAATATAAGGCATGCAAAATTGAAAAAAGTAAACTCATGGGTCATTTATTCTCACTCCTTAAAAAATACAAAATGAACTGAACATGAACTAGTTCAAAACTGAAATGGTGAACTATGAACGTGAATTTATTCATTTTAATCTGCGTGGACTGAAGTTTGAGCTAGTTCTTGTGAGGTGTGAACTTGCATGACACTGCACTGAACATAAACAAAGTAGGCCATTTTTGGACCATATTCTGTGCAAGAAACTACACCTTTATGATAACGAGTAAACCAATAGGTGTCTTCACCAAAGACAATCAGAAGGACTTGAAGTTGTGCATGCCACATCAACCTTGAACCAACCTAATGGGATACAAGGGGTTAAAGTTATTCCTTTTGACAAAACTTCAAAAAAATGGGAACTGGTGTTCACAAAGGCACTTTAAAATATAAGGTTCTTTTTATATTGATGGATAAGTTAATATTAGAAATACCTGAATTATTAGCTTTGATTTACATGTACACCCCATGACATCCTCCTATCACTTATATCTCAAGCACACAAATTGAGCTGAGCAATATGGCCAAGGCTGGCAACCTCAGCTTCAAAACAGAGCAAGCAAGAGTGTCTTTAAATGGGCCTTGGGCCTATCACTGCCATGGGCACACTTCAGAAAATCTTTGGCAAGAGCTGAGCTCCTGCTGGGACTTACAAAATAACCTCTGAAAGGGCTGCACAAATCAAACAGACCAATAGAGGCTTCCTTCTTCCTCCTCCAGCTGAGTGTCACCTGCTGCCTCCCAACCCTGACAGACCTCCAGACAAATGTCTACATCCTTTCAGCTTTCTCTTTGTTACCCCGAAACACCTGCAGAATTCTAAAAGAGCAAGCATGGTTCTTGAGTGAACAAACAAAAGTCATGCTCCAACAAGCTCATATTGGTACTTTTGAAAGAGCTAATAAACAAATGAACAAGTCACTCGAACAAACCCACTGGGGCTAGATGATGTCAATAAACAAGGCAGGTTTTGGTGAGGAAATATTCATAAATTAATCATTACTTTTGTTTTTCGCAGAAAAATTAGGCATTAAATACTAGAAGTCAAAGGAAAAGATTCATATCAGTGTCTGTGACAGCAAGCTTTGCCTCAGTGTAACCAGGAAAGAGAGATGTCTATGTAATTTAAAGAGTCCATTCTAAGACATTCCTTAAAATGATGCACCATTATGAAACAGGTATTTTCACTTTGTAGCTGGCACTATGCTTGAGTCCTTAAGACAGCATGTCATTTTCAATGCATGTTAATAACTCTCCTTTTCATTGCAGACAGTGTTCTCTCAGTGGTCTGCTTTCTTTTATACAGTGACTTGATAGCTATTTTTAGTAACTGACATTAGTCAAAAAAATTGGACAATTGAGAATGTCCCCTTGGTTTTACTCATCTGTCAACTCTAAGTTACAGTGAGCTAATTATGAGGCACAAGTTAAATAACAAAGTCCCGAAAAGCATATATTTCACATTTTCTTACAGTCATCTACACACTGGTTAGATTATCAGAGCTTAAACATAACAGGTAATACATCTTCCTAAGGTTTCCTATACATTTGCATATTTCTCCCAGAGTTCTCTGTATTAACATGTCATTTTATGCTATTTCGATGTTGCAGATCACGAACATGATAACATTTTTGAAATTTGATTCTTCACAGGTGGTCCTCTTCCTCTAAGACCTACTCTTAGAAAGCTAAATTTCAAACACAGATAATAACATAATGATAATTCTTTACTGTTAAAAGCACGTGAGAGATCATTTTAGACTATTTCAAGGTCACTGATTACGAATATGATATTATTTTCGATTTTTATCCTTTACTAGGGATCTAGACCTCAATCAGAGGGTAAATAATGACAAATTTCTAATACAATCGAGGATGTTAAGACTTTCAAATATTTGATTCAGCTATAGTACTTCTACCTCAAGAAGCAAATCATTACATTTCTTATGAACATCCTGAATTAGGCCATCTTATGATTATTTAGACTTTAGAACATTATTTTATATTTACTGTGCTGCCATTGTATTTTTGGTGGAGGCGAACATTTTCTGGTTTCTTTGCCATGACATAATGGGTATGACCATAAGGGGGTTGTCACTCTTCTCCAAACCTCAGACACAAAGTTACCCAACACAATTCCAGGATCAGATAACATCCAACCATCCATCCATCCATCCATTGTCCAACCCGCTGAATCTGAACACAGGGTCACGGGGGTCTGCTGGAGCCAAACCCAGCCAACACAGGGCACAAGGCAGGAACCAATCCCGGGCAGGGTGCCAACCCACCGCAGGACATCAGATAACATGGTTTTTATTTATCACCCATACTTATGAACACAAATGCCAGTCAAAACACTTCCAAATTAAATGCTGGAAATTTCTTCATCCTCCAGTTGACTATCACCTGCTGCCTCCCAACCCTGACTCCCTGATGTGAGGAGGTGTGCTCGTTTTCAAGCCAGATGCAGGAATGTTTCTTGTGCCTTTGGAAGAACTTCCAGTTAACATGGAAGGCAGAGAGGTCCTCGCCCAACAGCGCCAATTACCAGTACCCAGGGACCCCCAACAAGGTTGCCCTTCCAGACTCTAACACCCAAGCATCCCTGCAGGTGTCCAAACTGGGATGCCACAAAGAGGATCACTGCCACCTGCCATATGGGGAATGAAGTGCTCCTGACATCCAGCTTCCACCGGTCCATCAGTCATATTACACCGGACAGGCACAAAGTCATTTCCTCATCTAGCTCACAAAGTCATCTGTCCTTCCATTCTAGCCTTCCATCTGGGCAAGAAATTATCCTCCATCCTGGCCGGGATGCCTGTGGGCACTTAGGTGGGTTGGTGCTTGGGACACAGTTTTCATAAGACGGTTGTTGTGATGTCACTCAAACAATGCTTTTTAGGAAAGCACCATGTGTCAAAAGACATCCAAGAATGTGAATAATTTCTAAAAGACTTGAAACAATCTGAGGCATCATGTATAAATGGTGTGTATGCACAAAAATGTACAACCATTTCCCTGCTCACTTCAACATGTATAAAAACTAAACTTGGTGTAAAGCCACGCACATTTTTACAACAGCCTCACCATGAGTATGCACTTTTCTGCTCCGTTTTACAAATTGGTGGCACCCAGCATCAAAGCAGTGCTACTGTTTCTGTGTCGTTTACCTTTCTTTTTCAAATTCACATTCATGACGCGGGTGTTAAAAAATACGCTGAAATTAATTACATATCATTTACAAATTTAATTCACTTGACTGTAATCATTCTGTAACAATATAATGGTGCATGGAATGGCCAAACTTTTCCAATTACCATAGCTGATTTAGCGTTGTTAGAAGACATTGCAAATGGAAGAATTAGAAGAGTGTGTGTGTGCGCTGACTAGCTTCTAAATCGATTTTGATTTCCTAGAACTGTCTTCGTGGAGCTGTGTGCTGAACTGGTGCCAGCTTTACAAAGGCAGACTTTGAGGAATTGTGCTCTACCTGCTCCTCTGCAAGTTCTGTCCACTCTCGGGTTTTTAGCCTCAGAAGATTTTTAACATGAACATGCTGACAATTTTGTATTTCACAAACATCATTGAGTCGTGCCTTGCCAGCTGTATAGGATGGTATTATCTGCTTGTCATTCAGAGAGATAAGATTTCCTTACACTGTGGCTGAACAGGGAAACATCAAAGCTCAATTCGCAGTATCGTACAGTTTTCCAGATTAAATTGGAGCAATCAACTGCACACACATTGCTATTGCAACAGTGCTGGACAAGTTACATCAACCAGGGATAAATCACCAAAAGAATGAGCTGACAATACATCATCTATAGCAGGAGAGCCTGTAAAAATGGCATCTCTGCACAGTTGCAGATGTTTTTTTTCTAACTAGTACAGAAAAAGGCAAGCAGTCATTTTAAGGATAACAAGTCACATCAAAGGGCCATGTAAAGAGCAGAGAATTTATCCGTTGTGGTGCTCAGAGTTGACACTACAGTACACTGTAAAGGTGCCTTCAGAGAATGAATTTGCTTATGTAAATAGAAAGCATTTCCGCTCTACTAATGTGCTGCTTTATAGTTCACAGAAAGTGTGTTGCATTGTCCAAGCATGTAGTCTGCCTCATAATGTGGCACACAATTGTGCACCACCAAATGATCAGCCAAATTGGACAGTGTTAAAACTATGAATGCAATCAGCCTAACATTCATTGGGTTTTATAAAGAGGAAGTATGTGGAATTTACGCAGTTTTATGCATCTGGAATTTTTTGTTCCTATGCAAATTTCCAGTTTTGTCTGTACACCAAGTTTTAGTGTGAATTCTACACACAGCATTATACATGAGGCCCCTGGTGTCCAGGACAACCTGGAAAATGGTTTTGAATTAGCTCAGTTCCTTAATATTCTTTGAGAGTGTCAAAACACTAAAATGTAGGGTAAATAGTTGATTCTATAAACACGTAAAATATGAAAAGTGTAGGACACACAAGAATTAGTTAATAAAGTTAGTCAGATAAATACTCAATTTACATAAAAGTACCTAAAGCCTAAAATAATACAGCAGTGAAATTTAATACCAAATTGAGAGTTAAGAAGGTTAACAAAACTAAAGAAGACAGATAACAAAACGTGAAGGAAAGAAACTCTAGAAAAGCGAGAGAAGGAAACTCTAGAAAGTGAACACTAAACTGAATATATTTAATACAAATGACGTAAACAGGTCTAATGGAGAAGAATGACCTAAATTCAAATCGAGAGCACTAAGCCAGGCAGTAGGAAAAATAACCACTTGGATTGCCAAAGGGCAGAAAAATAACAGCAAGGACAATCGCTAGGTGTGCTAGAGGCAGCAGGCTGACCTAAAGGCAGTACTCCCCCTTTGATCACCCAGGACCCTGCCTAATAAGTACTCATTATTGGTCATTAAGCTCATCTGGGAGTAGTTCAGGACTGAGAGCCTGATCACCATTTAGAATTCTGTATAATATTTAAGGAATGTCCCCAGACTGTCTACCCACAGCTCATTCCAAAGCCCGCTATCCCTGCATGCCTGAGAGTCTCAATGCATATGGGATCCCAAGCACATGTCTAGGAACAGATGCTGCCTACCCTACAAAACATGCAGCAGGACCCCACCTGTCCTTTGCAGGACTCATCTACTGCTGCCCCATATGTTGGGGGCTCTTTCCCAGACTACTGCAAATCTCTGGTAATCTTCATGTTAGTCTAATACGTATGGTGTAATTACTTCTGATACAGCAATCTTGTAACTGTTTATCCTCAATGATGATTAGGAGGGTATCCATTTAAACAACTTTACGAGTTATGCAGTCCCATTATGGGCTCCTGTCACAAATCACATATTGTCTCCTTTTGTCTCTAAAATTCCTGTCCCTTCTGTCACTGGTCACCACCTTGCAAGTCCAGTACTTTGTCACATTATTTGCTTAGATAACACTTCACATTAGCTACCACCTATAATGCATCTATTTGTCACATACTGAGCAAGATATTAACAAAGGCCTCTGTTGGTCTCAGTCACACCTACAAACCATCAGTAAACTGGTTAGTTATCTCTGCATAAAGTGACGTACTAAACTAACTTGACTTTAGCAGACTAACTGGTGACAATGTGCCTCTCAGTATTTCATGTGAAAGCAAGCTTTCATATTCACAAGTGGCATTACCAGAGTATGACCAGCTCTTAATATGCCACTCAACTCAACTGATAACCACTCAACTGATGCTATGTAATTGTTATCAAAGCATTGTTAATGTCTTGTTAAATAACAGCATATGACTAACAGATTTATTATAAACAGGACCTAAAGTGTTACCACTACTTGCTTCTATTTCTTAGCTAGACAAAACCTAAAAAAATAACAATAATCCAAATCCCAAAGTAGAGACCACAAAAAGTATCAGTTGGGAGAACAACAAAATGTTATTCATCAGGGACAAGCACAAGTAGAAAAGAGAGAATTAAAATTGTTTAATGGGTCACATTAGGATCAAAATCAGAAAGTCAAAACTAAAAACACTTTTACACAAATAAGACCCCCTGAGCACTCTTGTTATTCTCATCACTAAATAGTTCTAAATGTCTCTTAAGCAGTGCCAGATGTTTCTTTGTTTCTGGTTATTTTACACATGTCATATCCTCTGTTCACCCTACTCCTGTCTTTGCCTGCGCTACACACTGCATAACAACATACCATTCATAATGAGTCTGATCCGACATGGGGTCTGACAAAAACAGAACAAATGAAACAGACAAATGTTGAAACAAGCTACAAAAACACTACTATATGTATACTCTGTAAGTTCTGGCTGAGGATGGCCATTCGGTGCCTACCAGTGGGTGACAGATTTTATTTTTCAATAGGAAATGGCAAGAAAGTGCAACAACATACCATTATGTAACATCCAGAACACTTCAGTCATGCAGGTCAGTCAGCTTCCACACTGCAAAAATTGGAATCCAAGCAAGTGAAAAGAATTTATATCATGGCATTAAATTTTGTTTTCCTTATTGTAAGAATTATTGAATTATCAAAAAAAATGTATTTACAATTATTTAGCTTACTTTAAGAAATCTTGTCAAATAAATTATGCTTACCCCATTGGCAGATTTTTTTGCTAAATAAAAGAAATGCAACTCCCAAATTATTATTTTTTTGTCTAGTTTTTGCATATGTATTTTTTGTAGTTTGTTGGTTAGTTCCCTATTTGTATTGCAAAAAATGCACATGCAAAAACTAGACAAAAAACTTTAAATGGAAGTTGTTTTGCTTTTATTTAGTAATATGCAAGCTTTTGAGGCAACTCAGGCCCCTTCTTCAGGCAAGATGTAATACAGAAACTGGAGTTCCCTGTGTTTATATACACATTAGGACAAGAAACAACACTGGTAAAAAAAATCTGCCAGTGGGGTAAGCAAAATTTACTTAACAAGATTTCTTAAAGCAAGCTAAATAATCGTAAATACAAATTTTTTGATAAGTCAGTAATAATTTTTACAATGAGGAAAACAAGATTTAATGTCATGATATAAAATATTTTTCACTTGCTTAGATTTAATTTTTTGCAGTGAAGGGTGCAGAAGGATTTGCTTGGTCCCTGTTACAATGCTCCAGGGCTTCACAGTTCTGTGACTTTGTCCCATTGTACTTAAACAAGTGCAATTCCCAATGTAACATCTGGAAGAATGTAGTTGGACCAGCACTGCTCCAAAGATTTCTCTTAGAACCATTTTTGTTGAAAGAGTCAGATGACCAGTTCAGCCTTTCTCCTCAAATTGATTACCAGGCACCACTCTCCTTGTTCAGAACACTAGTCTTCATCTGTGGAGATGTTCTCTTTAAGCGTCCATGCTGATATCACCTTAACCAATGGCAGAAAGTTGATTTATTTTCTTTACTAAAGCACCTACTAACTATGCCACAAGTAAGGTCTTGAATTTTGGCTGTGCTCACAGGAATTGCAGCTAACAAGTCTTCTATTTTATGCAAATATAATGTGGAAAGTCTTTAAATAAAGAACGAAACGTTCACAAAAACAAAGTGTTGGGGACCGTCCCCGTATATTGTCCTGCGGACAAGGTAGCAAAATAAATGATCAAAGAAAACCAAAGATGTAACATTTGACAATGTTTATCTGACAAAATGGCGTTTTTATACAGTATTGAATTGTGGGAACAGGAAATGGTTGGCAGGAGGTGACGTTGCAACAGGAAGCGGAAACAACGTCGTTTGATGAAACCGGAAGTGATATCTTTTGGAAGCGTCGGAAGTGACGTCCATTCATGTGGCCGGAAGTGACCTCATGGTGGCCATTTTGGAACCCGGAAATATTGGAAATTATTCTTCCTCTGTTTTTCTGTGGAGAGAAGAGATAGATAGATAGATAGATAGATAGATAGATAGATAGATAGATAGATAGATAGATAGATAGATAGATAGATAGATAGATAGATAGATAGATACTTTATTAATCCCAATGGGAAATTCACATTCTTCAGCAGCAGCATACTGATACAATAAATAATATTAAATTAAAGAATGATAATAATACAGGTGAAAAAAACAGACAATAACTATGTATAATGTTAAATATTAACGTTTACCCCCCCTGGTGGAATTAAAGAGTCGCATAGTTTGGGGGAGGAACGATCTCCTCAATCTGTCTGTGGAGCAGGACAGTGACAGCAGTCTGTCGCTGAAGCTGCTCTTCTGTCTGGAGATGACATTATTTAGTGGATGCAGTGGATTCTCCATAATTGATAGGAGCCTGCTGAGCGCCCTTCGCCCTGCCACAGATGTTAAACTGTCCAGCTCCATGCCAACAATAGAGCCTGCCTTCCTCACCAGTTTGTCCAGGCGTGAGGCGTCTTTCCTCTTAATGCTGCCTCCCCAGCACACCACTGCGTAGAAGAGGGCGCGCACCACAACTGTTTGATAGAACATCTGCAGCATCTTATTGCAGATGTTGAAGGAAGCCAGCCTTCTAAGGAAGTATAACCGGCTTTGTCCTTTCTTGCACAGCGCATCAGTATTGGCAGTCCAGTCTAATTTATCATCCAGCTGCACTCCCAGATATTTATAGGTCTGCACCATCTGCACACAGTCACCTTTGATGATCACTGGGTCTATGAGGGGTCTGGGCCTCCTAAAATCCACCACCAGCTCCTTGGTTTTGCTGGTGTTCAGGTGTAGGTGGTTTGAGTCGGACCATTTAACAAAGTCATTGATTAGGTCCCTATACTCCTCCTCCAGCCCATTCCTGATACAACCCACGATAGCAGTGTCATCAGCGAACTTTTGCACATGGCAGGACTCCGAGTTGTATTGGAAGTCCGATGTATATAGGCTGAACAGGACCGGAGAAAGTACAGTCCCTTGTGGCGCTCCTGTGTTGCTGACCACAATGTCAGACGTGCAGTTCCCAAGACGCACATACTGAGGTCTGTCTTTAAGATAGTCCACGATCCATGCCACTAGGTATGAATCTAATCCCATCTCTGTCAGCTTGTCCCTAAGGAGCAGAGGTTGGATTGTGTTGAAGGCGCTAGAGAAGTCTAGAAACATAATTCTTACAGCACCACTGCCTCTGTCCAAGTGAGAGAGGGATCGGTGTAGCATATAGATGATGGCATCTTCCGCTCCCACCTTCTCCTGATATGCAAACTGCAGAGGGTCAAGGGTGTGTTGAACCTGTGGCCTAAGGTGGTGAAGCAGCAGCCTCTCCATGGTCTTCATCACATGTGATGTCAGAGCAACAGGCCGAAAGTCATTCAGCTCACTAGGACGTGATACCTTTGGGACTGGGGTGATACAAGATGTTTTCCAAAGCCTCGGGACTCTCCCCTGTTCCAGGCTCAGGTTGAAGATGCGCTGTAGAGGACCCCCCAGCTCCGATGCACAGACCTTCAGCAGTCGTGGCGATACTCCATCTGGACCCGCTGCTTTGCTGGCACGAAGTCTCCTCAGCTCTCTGCTCACTTGCGCTGTTGTTATTATGGGTGGGGATGTTTTTCCTATGCTGGTATCAGCAGAAGGATGTGTGGAGGGTGCAGTACTCCGAGGTGAGAGTGAGAGTGGGTTAGGGTGGTCAAACCTGTTAAAAAAGTTGTTCATTTGGTTTGCTCTCTTCACGTCTCTCTCAATGGTGGTACCCCACTTCGAGCTGCAGCCAGTGATGATCTTCATCCCATCCCACACTTCCTTCATGCTGTTATTCTGCAACTTCTGCTCCAGCTTTCTCCTGTACTGCTCCTTCGCCGCCCTGAGTTGGACTCGGAGTTCCTTCTGCACGCGCTTGAGCTCATGCTGATCACCGTCTTTAAAAGCCCTTTTCTTCTGATTCAAAAGGCCCTTGATGTCACTTGTAATCCATGGCTTGTTGTTAGCATAGCAGCGTACTGTTCTTACTGGAACTACAATGTCCATACAGAAGTTGATGTAGTCAGTAGTGCAGTCAACAACTTCCTCAATGTTCTCATTATGAGATCCCTGCAGGATATCCCAGTCTGTAGTTCCAAAAAGTTCTCTCAGAGTATTCTTAGCCTCCGGGGTCCACTTGCTGAATGATCGTGTGGTTACAGGTAGGACTCTAACTTTTGGTTTATAGTGAGGCTGAAGCAGAACCAGGTTATGATCTCCTTTCCCAAGCGCAGGCAGCGGGGTGGCGCTGTATGCGTCTTTAACGTTTGCATACAGTAAATCAATAGTCTTATTTCGCCGGGTGTTACAGTCCACATACTGGGAGAATGCAGGCAATGTTTTGTCCAGCGTCACATGGTTAAAGTCTCCAGCGATTAGCACAAGCGCCTCAGGGTGCTGCGTTTGTAACTTAGCAACAGCGGAATGGATGATGTCACTCGCTGACTCCACGTCTGCCCGAGGAGGAATGTATACAATAACAACAATGACATGTCCAAACTCTCTGGGCAAATAGTAGGGACGTAAACTTACAGCCAACAGTTCGATATCCCTGCAGCAAGTGGAGATTTTGACGTTAACATGTCCAGAGTGACACCACCGTGTATTAACATAGAGAGCGAGTCCTCCTCCTTTGTGCTTACCACAGGTACTTGCATCTCTGTCCGCTCTAACTGTGCTAAACCCGGGTAGCTCCACGTTGGCATCTGAGATGGTGTTATTTAGCCACGTTTCGCAGAAACACAACAAACTGCATTCTCTGTAGGTCCTTACATTTTTCCCCAGCGCAGCCAGTTCGTCGATCTTATTTGAGATTGAGTTTACATTCCCCAGAATCACAGAAGGCACCGAAGGCTTGAAACGCCACTTTCTCGCAAGCCGCTTCTTTTTTAACTTAGTGCCGGCTCTGCTGCCACGATACCGCCTTCTTACCTCGTCGGGTAAATATGGAACCACACCGGCACTGGCATTTGTTCTCAGCGCCCGAAGTTGAGTACTTGAATAGGCGAGTCTCGGCGTGTTAAAATCCATGCCCATGTTGTAAAAGTAAGTGTGTCCAGGGAAGGAATCCACATAAAATAAAGTGGTAGGAGTGATCAATAAATAAAAATAGAAAAATAAATGTAGAAAAGTACACATACATATACAGTCATACACGGAGCTGCTGAAAAGGCTGCCACTCACGGCGGCGCCGGATGCATTGCTTGATTTCGGTAAGTACCACGTGACAACCCTTCATCTCGCGCTGTTTCACTCACCTTTAGGCTTTTTGACTGCCTCCTAATCGCACGTGTGTGACAATAACAAGCGCATTATACCAATATCAATATTACATCAAGCAAAGAGACTCCAACTGCAATGTGAATTATTTAATCAAGTCAAGAGATGCAAATGAGTAACTCAAATTTAGCAGTGTTCCTACCTCCATTTAAATAAATCATCTATCTTTCCATATCCAAAATTGTTTAATTCTGCTTACTTTGTGAGGGTGCAAAGCCTACCCTGGCAAGACTGGATGCAAATTAGGAACCAACTCAGGATTGGGCACCAGTTTCTCTCAGGATGGACACGATCACATGCACTGGGCTGATTTAGTGTGGACAGTTACTGTAACTTAATGCATAAATCTTTGGGATGTGGAAGAAAAGCCAGAGAACCAAGACAAGCAACTTCTCAGACACTGGAAGAAGTTCCACACAGACAGTGCCAGGACTGGGTTTCTTTAGGAGTTCATCACTGTAACTTTTATACAGCAATCATACCACTGGCACTTTAGAACAGGGAATCCATCTGAAGCTAAGCAACCAGGAAAATCTGGGGTTGCTGCTGGAAGATTTGTTGGCGAGGCCAGTAGGGGGCGCTCACCCTGTGGTCTGAATGTGGATCCTAAAGCCTCTGACAGGAGTACTGTGCTGTAAAAATGGTGCTATACTTCAAATGAGATATAAAATTGAGGTAATAAAAGATTCCTGAGCATCCTCCATAAACAATAGGGTATATCCCGATGTACTAGCTAAATTGCCCACATCGGCCTAGTTATTCTATCCACCAAATCATCACCTGTCTCTAATTGGCTAATTATTTCTCACCCCTTCACCACCTAACAGCTAATGTGTGGTGAGCATACTGGTGCAAAATGGCAGTTGTCGCATTATCCAGATGGATGCTACACATTAGTGGTGGTTGAATTGGCTCCCCATTCATTATGTAAAGCTCTTTGAGGAGGAGACAAGCACCATATAAATGCAAATTATTATTATTATTATCATTATTATTATTTTACACACTTTATAAATAGTCTGTGTTTAGTGTTATTGTCAAATTTCCATTCTCGAAAAAAAGTTGACAGTTTCAGAAGTATCGATCCCCAAGGTGATAAAAGAGATTTTTTTTAGAACATTCACTATCTGCTCGTTTTATTTTTGTGACTTTGAAAAACCTATTAATTGCCATTTTCACACTTCAGATAAAAGTAAATCCAGTGAGTCCAAATGACATATTGTGAACACTAATGGTGCTGTAAATTCATAAACTGTGTTTCATCAGCACACCATAAAGTAAGAGCGACCTCCAGCAAATCACTCTTTCAAATTGCTGCTCTTTTCTTGCCTGTGCAGGGCGGACCACTGACAGCTCCTGATGATAAACTTTAAGAGGAATAAATAATGACGGCCAGCCCTGTAGAGGCCCCAGTCAATATTGTTTTACTGCATTGTAAAAATGGATAATTACACTTAAATTAAAAAGGGAAATCCAGTGACAACTTTCTCTGGGGGAAATAGCCAATGCCTTGAATAATCGGAGTGATTTGATGAGTAGGTTTTTGCTGGTGCTTTATTTTGCAGTATTCATTTAGAGAGCTCTTAAGGATTATGCATGCAATTTTTGATTTCTGACAATAGCAAACATAACAGAATAAAGTTTCTATCAAATATGTACTAATGCATACAATAGCTCCCACATCTTTATCCATCTGTTCGTTCATTTTCCAAACCAGCTTGTCCAGGGCATGGTCTTTGTGGGAAAGCTGGAGCCTATCTTAACACATCTTCATGGCACACATACGGTATTGACGGACCCCTTTAAATAAATTGAATTTGTGGTTACTGATCTGCAAGATCATTTTTCAACAGGCCAATTCTGGGAATGAAGTAAAGTATTAGATCTTACAATAAAATTGAAGATCTTGGATTAGACAAGCATCCAGAATGCTGCTAAAGATTTTCACTTATTGGAAAACAGACACCATAACAGTTGAGGTGCCAGCCTCGTCATAGGCAATGGTGACCAATTTCAGTGTTCACACACAGGCTGTACAATGGCTGCTAGCATACAAGTAGCACTGGGTGTGCAAAATAAAAAAGAATCTTTCTTGAAATAATTTTGCTATTTTGCATTTCAATTTAGGGCGGAGTGGTGGCTCTGAGGCTAAGGATCTGCGCTGGTATCCCGAAGGTTGCCGATTCGAATCCCTGTCACTACCAAAAGAGATCCTACTCTGCTAGGCCCTTGAGCAAGGCCCTTAACCTTCAATTGCTCCAGGGGCGCTGTACAATGGCTGATCCTGCGCTCTGACCCCATGGGGTATGCGAAAACTAACAAATTCCTAATACAAGAAATTGTATAAGGCGAAATAAAGAACAAAAAAAAAAAATTTAAAGTACAATGCAGAAACAGACTGTAAGCTTCCGCTGCCACACCTCGGCCTTACGCAGGGGCCAACCAGCTGACTTGGTTAGAAGACTATTTCAGTAGCTCAGCTATTGGCCCACTGGGAGCTTGACTTATATGAAAGGTCATCAGGAGCATGAAGCTGCAGGGGCAAAAACGCATTATGTTACAACGTTCAGATTTATATATTGCAAATCTGAATTTCATTTTTTTTTCAATATATCAAGTTTTAAAGATTTGGCAGTGTCACTATGCAATGAATAGCATGACCTCAAATTCTGAAATGTGGGTTCAGGGTTGTAGATAGTGATGAGCAAAATGATTTGTTCAAAAGAGAATTTGTGAGAAAACTCAGCATTTTGCATCACAAAAAAAATTGCAAACTGAGAAACGGCATTTTGCTTTCAGTGAAATTTGTGCTATGGACACAAGGAGAGTAGCATTTAGTTTTTTTTTGTCTGGCTGCATTTTCATGTATGAATTCCTGTCATTTAGAATTCCAATAAAGATTTCTAGGGAAAAAGAAAGATATCACTGGAAGTGTGCTTTACAGTTAATGTACATTTATTCACTTAGCAAACACTGTTATCCAAAGCTTTCTACAGAAGATGTCAACATAATTGAGTAAACAGTTTTAGAACAGGACAAGGTTACAAAATTGATCATCACAAGTGAACAGAATACAAATCTAGTGAATCTTTCCTTAGTTAAAAGAACCTATTAAAGCCTTTTTCAAATAGAGATATATTAGTGCATAATCTCAACTAGGATAAGACGGACACTAAAGGGGGTGTAGTGTAAAGAAAACACAGTAATGTGCATGGTGGTGTGTTTCAGTGCTTTCAGGTCGAAAACAGACATCACGTCACATTTTTTAAAATGACTTTTTCGTTTACTGAGATAGAGATAAAGGTCATCAGAAACACTTCCAGTTGCACAATATTTCTCAAATATCATATGTCTTTGTTTCTCATCATAACTAATTGATAATATCGATACACAATCATTTATCTCTATTTATAATCACTTAGGGAAGTCGAAAACGGTGGTGGAATTTTTTCATGACTACATATACCATATACATTACCTAGATTACGTGCAAAGTAAAAAGAGTTATAGTCACCTAAAAGCAAAAAAAAGTGTTAGTATTATATAATATTTGTTACAATAAATTGCTATAGGTAAAACCGCATTTAGCTACATTTAATTATGATAATGACGGCAGAAATAAAAAAAAAATCATTAAATTAAATGTATTACCAGGAAAACGACAGGGATGTAGCAGCTTATTGTTTCCATTACATCTTCATTTTTACATGGCATGTTCAATGTTTACACGTTATTGTTAAACTGATGATGTATAAATTAAAATAAAATTAATAATAGTTATTGAAAGAATATGCTTTATACTGAATATAGTTTTTAATATCGTGTACACATTTCCATGATACAAATAATTTGGATGGTTGTTTAAATAAAATGCTACTTCCGACTGAGAAACTTTTCTCAAATTTCATATCTGTTTACTTTTTATCATTTTAAGTATCTATACAAAATTGAATCATCTATCTCTAATTATAACTATAGTTTACTTGAGAATTGCAAAAGTATTCAGTTAAAGTACCTCTCCTGTTGCTGGAAGTGGCCCAAAAGTTGATAGGATTTCTTATTTTTGATATAAAGCAGGTGTACAAAATCTCATTGGCCGAGGTCAAATCTTTTTCGAGTTATTGTGTTTACACAGAGGCACAGAGACACACAGACAGACATAATTTCAAAAATAGTATTTTCGGACTCAGGAACGTCTAAAAACATCAAGATCTATCAAAATCTTGAGGTTGAATTTTTTCACGATTCCTATACTTTCTCTATACTATATATACAAGAATGTAAAAACATTCTGCACTCTTCTGTGATGTAAATGAAAGGCATACATAGAATTGATTTTACCAATGAGGAAAGAATTACATCAGCTATGCAGCTTCAGAAAAGAACACAGGTAAACACAGAAGTGTGAACAGGCTTTAGAGAGCAATATTTGTTATTTTCCACCCAACAACAAACCTTTAAAACTTCCTAAAACTCTTTAGTGAGTTCCAAATTTCTGGACTGCATAATCGCCTGAAAAATTATTCTAGTTCCAGTTTTGCAAAATTCTATGTGAATCGAAACTTGCTTGTTTTACATATCACTAGTGGTTAGGAACAAGAGTCTGTCCCGGCAGTGTTGGGATGTGGGTGCCAGTTCATTTCATGCACGTACACATGATAATAAATAATAATTCTTTACATTTATATAGCACAGTTCAACTCAAAATGCTTTACATAGTGAGAGGGAGCCACTTCAGCCACGACTAATGTGTTGCATCCACCTGGATGATGCGATGACAGCCATTCTTGTGCCAGTATGCTCCCCACACATTAACAAATAAGTGGTGAAGTAGTAAGAGTGATACTTAGCCAGTTAGTGGCAGGGGATGATTAGGGGGGCAGAATGACTAGGTCATGAAAGGCAATTGATCCTGGACATTAGGATACATCCTACTCTTTATGATGGATGCCCAGGGATTTTTTATGACCACAGAGAATCAGGACCTCAGTTTTAGATAGATAGATAGATAGATAGATAGATAGATAGATAGATAGATAGATAGATAGATAGATAGATAGATAGATAGATAGATAGATAGATACTTTATTAATCCCAAGGGGAAATTCACATACTCCAGCAGCAGCATACTGATACAATAAATAATATTAAATTAAAGAGTAATAAAAATGCAGGTAAAAACAGACAATAACTTTGTATAATTTTAATGTTTACCCCCCCGGGTGGTACTGAAGAGTCACATAGTGTGGGGGAGGAATGATCTCCTCAGTCTGTCAGTGGAGCAGGACAGTGACAGCAGTCTGTCGCTGAAGTTGCTCCTCTGTCTGGAGATGACACTGTTTAGTGGATGCAGTGGATTCTCCATTATTGACAGGAGCCTGCTGAGCGCCCTTCACTCTGCCACAGATGTCAAACTGTCCAGCTCAGTGCCTACAATAGAGCCTGCCTTCCTCACCAGTTTGTCCGGGCGTGAGGCATCCTTCTTCTTAATGCTGCCTCCCCAGCACACCACCGCGTAGAAGAGGGCACTCGCCACAACCGTCTGATAGAACATCTGCAGCATCTTATTGCAGATGTTGAAGGACGCCAGTCTTCTAAGGAAGTATAGCCGGCTCTTTTTATGCCTCATCTGAAGGATGGCACCATTTTCACAGTTCAGTGCCCCCCTGCTGGCCCCGCCAACATCTTTTCCAGTAGCAACCCAAGCTTTTCCTAGATCAGGGGTAGGCAGCATCAGTCCCGGAGGGCTGTAGTGGCTTCGGGTTTTTGTTCCAACCCAGTTTCTTAATGAGAGGTCAATTATTTTTGATGAAGCACTTATTGCTCAAGTGATATTTTGATGCTTCACTTTAGTGATCTCGCTTGTTAAAGTTCCCCACTCTTAATTGCTTATTTCAGTCTTAAACAGCTGCATTCATAGTTTTTAATGGCTCCTTATTAACAATAAGAGGCAAATGACAAAGTAGCCAGCAGTTCTCTGTCTAACTTGTTTAAAATTTACACTTGTGTGGATTCATCATGCACTATTTGCTTTACTAAAACACTTAAGAGAAAAATGTGACAGACTGAAAATGATCCAGTTTAGGCTTCAGATCATTTAGATGATATCCTTGGAAAGGAAAAAAAAATATGATATAAGAACCTAACATTGCAAACTAACAAGCCATAAAATTAAATAAGGTCTGAGATTGGCAAGGATTGGTTTCTAATTAAGTAATTAGGTTGGAATTAAAACCTGCAGCCACTGCGGCCCTCCAGGACCGACATACTGTATCCCACCCTGGTCCTAGATGGTCTCCATTCCAAGTACCTGTCAAATCAGAACACGGGTGGAAGTGCATGTGGCTTAGTATGGACGTCTTTGGAGATTAAAGACAAAAGCTGGGCTACTCTGAGAAAAAACCACCCATACGTGGGGTAACAAGAGGTAGAGAATAGGCAACTGAAGTTAGAACTTTAACACATTGATTAAATTCCTATATTCTCAAGAAGCTTTAATAGCATTTGACGACTTAGTCTTCATTAATTTCAAATCAATTTTAACCTTAATTCTAGAATGTTATATTTTCTGTCCATTACTGCACACAGTCTTAGTCTGAGGTAAATCTTATTCAGGATCCATCCGCGTTCTGTCTCCTGCTTGATCCCCAATGTAGGTTCATGAATGCAGTTTGTCGACACTGTAATTTAGTTTACTGTAAGTGGGACAAAGTTGTGGAAAGAGGTCAAGTTTACATGTCAAACTGAAAATCCACGTATTTCAATTGGCCTACTTTCGGAAAAATAAAAGATCAGAACATGTGCAGCAAGATAATCAGAGGCAAGACAGGGGGAAAAAATAAAAGAGGAGTCATGAGGTAAAGAATGAAGAAAAACTCCTGTTATCTTGGTTATCAACTGAATCTTATCAGGGCAATATATCTGTCCTTTGATCCTTTGTCAACAAGGCTGCAGTATTTGGAGACAGCTGTTAGCCCCGGAGATCACTGCCTTCCCCTGTAAATCATAAACGTTTATGGCTTCTTTAATAACCCCGTGATAAGAAGTGAACCTCAAGATCTCTTGACTCAGCAACTTATGAGACTGGAGCACATTTTTGTCTCCAAGGTTGTTAAATTTAAATAAAATCTTCTCCCACTAATTTTCCTGCAATGATAAAGAAATAAAGCCCTAAGAGCCCTGTGAATTACTATTTTGCTGATGGCTGAATGCGTCTGATCTTTTTGACATTTATTTTCCTGATAAAATCCTGGATGCGTCACTCATTACTCTAGTATATACTGAATGGTAAATATTTAATGCTGGGGCCTTAACTGTTATTGTTTACAGGTTGTGCTTTGTCAAACAGTAAGATACGAGTGGGAGAGCAGTGAACATCATGGCTTGTAAAGTGTGTAAATATTGTATGAAATGCACTTAAAATGTAATTTGCAACTCAACATGCTCCTATCTAATAATCATTCTGCTAAATCCACAGGACTGTCAAAGATTTATTTGCTCAGGTCACTTTTTATTCCATCATAATAAGCATCCATCCATTTTTTTTTTCATTACGGGGTCACAACAGGCCCTATTCCTACTCCAATAGCATCAGACATATAAAACTGGAAACTGCCCTGGGTGGGCCGCTACAGAGCCCACTCATCTACTCACTCATGTTCACATGTACTGAGCCGACTGAAGAGCAAATCTTAAGCTAATGTCACATTGCGTGATTTTTAATTGTTTAGGTATGTCAGACTTGCTGAGTGCTGCTACTGATCTCGTCGCCAGGCCATGTCCATTGAAGAGACTGAAAATCTCTGGCCATGGCACATTTACCAACCACGTGCTAACCTTTCAGCACCTTTTTGTGACTGCCAGTAACATACTGCCTGACAAAGCCCAATCTACTCTCTATATATAAAATCCTAACCCTAAAAGTACAACGATTTTATGTCACGTTTTTTGTCATGCTTTAAATCAAGCTTATTTTAAAACCTACATATATATGTTTGGTATCATTCTTTTCAGAATTTATCGAACTTTAACGTGATGTCATTAGATTTTAAGATTCTTATTCTGTTTTTAAATTATAAACTAAAATATCAAGAAATCACATCCTGGAGACAAGATTTTGTGCCAACAGATTTAACCACACTCGGGGCCGGAAATAAAAGACAAAGAGTAGATGACAAAGACAGCTGCTGTACAGGCTTGTAAATGTTCGAAGCGCCGTGCGAGATGTGCATCAAGCAGCAGCGGCAGCATGCCAGCAGCTGATCGAGCAAAAAACTGCATTTGTTTCCCATTGTATCACCGTTTAAGAGGGGGTTTCGGAGGAGTGACCACGTCTCCTTGTGGTGCGTTCAGCCCCCCTCTTCACAACGCAAGCGGCAGAGAGGTGAAGTGGCTGGCACGTAGTGCAGGCAAGGGGGGTTGGCAAGCAAAGCGAGCAGGGGGTAAGCCCCCTAGTACTTTATAAAGATTTAGCGGGTACGGCGACTTCAGCCACAATCTCCAGCTTGTTTTTTTCTTTTTTTCCATTCAGTTGTGGTACATAAAACAGAGACATCAGACAGACACGTTTTTCTTCTGTTTGTGAGGTCCCAAACACCTGTGTTCCTTACTCCTCATCGTTGAAATATATGCATTGACTTCCAGGTGGGAGTTCATTGGTTGTCACCTCTCTTATACACAGAGGGCACCTCGATGGCGTTGCTGTTAGAAGCACGTTTAAAGCCCTGGTTGAGGTTGATGGACATCTCACCTCGCTGTCCATGGTGATTAGTCAGTATTATTGGTCATTGACAACATGCTTCACCTCGATGTCCGAAGTGTGCGCCCCTTTAAAAGCTCAAATGGTGCTCCTTTATGCATACACCACAAACTTTAAGGAGCATGCCTCTTGGTGTACATAGCCTGCACACTATACCTTTAATAAATGGTGCCCACTCAGTATCATCGGAGTTCATCGATGATGGAGTCCCCCTCATGTTTACTTTCATTAATGGCACCCACTCATTATCATCCTAGTTTCATGATTGAGGGAGTCCAGAGCATGCATGCCTTCAGAAACACAAATGGCGCACCTTTGTGTACACACTGTGGACACTATTATCATACTTCTACAACTCCTACATGCCCCTAAACTTTCAAAAAATGCTGCCTCTCAGCATATGTCGCCTGATGGATCGCACGACTCTGCTTATGACTAAGGACAGACAAGTAGAAACGGCTCACCTGGTGAGGAGAAAGAGAAGGCCAGGTCAGGTAAGAAGCACTCTGGTCATGTGGTGAGTTAGTCACATGTTTAGCAAGCTTGGGGGAAACCAGCACTAACCAGTGTGCTGCCACGCCATTCACATTCAGATACAGTCCTTCAGTAGTTGATAAAAAATTATTCTAAAGGTCTGACTTAAGCCAGCTTCACATTAAATGACTTTTCCAGTCTTCACCTTCATTGATATAATCTTAGTGAGTTGTGGACAGTCTTGGTGCAAGCCCATGACCACCAGTGATGTAGTGTGACATCAGTCATAACAGTCTGTGATGGGTCATGACAAAATCAAAAGAGATGAGGACCTGTGTGTGTCAGAGTTGACCACCAATGAGTGCTAAGCTCGCAGTACAACATATACAATTCTGCCACATAAAAGAAGAAAGGTGGGGGCTTTGGACCAAACAGTCTCACCTGTCCGATGACTTGTTTGTGTCACACCATGACAGAATGCAAAAAGGTGAAAGAAAGAGCCGCATATTCGTCTGGCCACTGGCAATGTCAAGCACCACATTTATTGATTGTCAGTGTGCCCACAATACTTCAGAAATTTGAAACCATAATGTGAAGTTGTAATCCGTACTCCCGTGCAAATCTCGGTCTTGTAATCTGACATCCTCAAAACAACACAATCCAGCAACAGCAGTCGTTTTCCTGACATGCTCTCCGACTCGTAGTCATGTAGTGTGATGCCGTCCTTACCAAAATCCAAACTCTGCAGTCTGGGAATGAATGTGGCCTGTAATGGATCGGTTTAGTTACCGCCTTGTATCAAATGTCTTCTGGATAAACCCTAGCACCCCATTGGCCTATAATAAAAATGGCGAGTTTGTGCAGTGGCTGGATGCTGGATATTTTCCATTTTTTCCACTTTCCTCTCGCATCTTTATTATGCTCTCTGCTGTACCTGATATCAAACTGTGCAATTTCCATTAAAACAGTATAAGATTTTTTTTGTATTTTTACCTAATTATTATGAATATTTTTGTATTTAGCTTACAACCACTGATCACTTTAATGAATAAACATTTTTCATTATTTTACTTATTGTTACAGAAATTTATTACTTATATTACAGAGGTTCAATAACCTCTGCATTCCAAATTCTGTCTTCATTACTGCAGAAATAAAAGGAAGACAGTCCTCTCCTTTGGTGTTTCTATGATAAGCATTGAACTATGATAACAAAATATATATATATAAATATATATATTTAATCATTTACTAGCACTTCAAATTTCAAATGTCTTTGCACAACGTTGTGTTTAGTCCTGCCAACATATAGTCACATAATTAAAATTATCTACCTTAGAAACTTCCATTATGAAGTGTTTTTATTGCCACTGGTATCTCACTTGCAAGGTTTATGACTTTCATCCAGTGACATTCCTTTATCTCTTAACTTTCAGTTTTTGCCTAAATATGCTCATCTGCCTTTAGAAGTAAACCTATACTTAGATTGCATACGAAATCTTTGTTTTCAAACGCACATGCAGTACATGTTGTATGGAAGTGTATATGCACTAATTCTGTGTCTGGTAATGTGCAAAAGTCTTAGGCCAGCCAAGAAAATGATTGTTATAGCGAGTTATCTGGCCAGTATCTATATACTCCTGAGAATAACACAAAAAAACACAAATAAACACTGATACAAATAAAAAGTCACATGAGTGTCTACTGTTTAAGTGTTGCATTCAGTAGAACTCAGAACTAAAGCTGCTTTGGTCCACTGCAGTAGAACATTTTTTCAAAGAGTCCTGTGGTAAATTCTTCCAAGCTTCTTGCACGGCTTGCCATAGCTCTTTTTTGACGTCTGTTGCTTTTTTGTGGTTCTCCGTGTCCCAGTGATCACACACAACTTCAGTTATGTAGAGGATGGACAAGAGAGCTCTGAGGTGGACAATCTCATTTTGCAGACTTCTATTCCAAGTATGTCTTAAATATGTTTGGGGCCATTATGCTGCTAGATGAAGTCTTTGCTAATGAGTTATTCACCACAAAGGCACAGCATGATGAAGCCAAATCTGTTTATATTTCCCAGCACTCGTCACTTCCATCGAATCTGACCAGATTGGTCGCTGAAATGCACCCTCAAATTATGACACGGCTGCTAC
The DNA here is from genome assembly GCF_900747795.2 of Erpetoichthys calabaricus. Lineage (NCBI taxonomy): Eukaryota > Metazoa > Chordata > Cladistia > Polypteriformes > Polypteridae > Erpetoichthys > Erpetoichthys calabaricus. The sequence continues at coordinate 57,314,072 of NC_041397.2, read as the reverse complement.
TGTGCTTCACAGAAGGCTGCACACAGGCATTGATATTCTTCTCACCATCTCTTCTTCTGACATTTATGAACTAAATATTTCAATTTTGGCATTGTTCCATAATGCCTCTAGTTGTCACTCAATAGTTTATGGTCTTTCACATACTACAATCTCTTCTGCTTATTGACTTTCCACAAGAATAATGTATTGGCTGCAACATGTCCTACAAGACCATTTCTTTTAAGTCTTTTGTTGTGTTTTCTGTCTTCAGATTAGCCAGTTACTTTAAATATCTTTATGATGTCTTGAAAATCCAGTCTGGTGTTCTATTGTTTGATCAATCAAAACTATGACTTTATGTCTGTCAACGTATCTTAGCTTAGCCATTTCTTTACCTTTCCTGGAGGCACTCATTTATGTTTTAAAAGGCCCCACTGATTCAGGCAATCACTACCTCCTTAATTACTGTTGATGGAATTTAACAAATACTTGAAATTGATTGGTTGCCTTCAGGGGTAGAGATCAGAGAACCAGACCTGTGCTGTTGTAGCCATCTCCTAAGATAACACAATGTTTTTTGTAAATCACAAGAAATCCTTGATACATTTTGTTGTATTACAATTTGAGAGTGTACACCTACATACTACTACTACTACTACTCCTATCTATTTGAGTTTATTCTAGTGCTATTGTTCTTCACAAGCAAATAAACTCCATCCAGTTTCCAACCCGCTGAATCCGAACACAGGGTTACGGGGGTCTGCTGGAGCCAATCCCAGCCAACACTGGGAACCAATCCCGGGCAGGGTGCCAACCCACCGCAGGACACACACAAACACACCCACACACCAAGCACACACTAGGGCCAATGTAGAATCACCAATCCACCTAACCTGCATGTCTTTGGACTGTGGGAGGAAACCAGAGCGCCCGGAGGAAACCCACGCAGACACGGGGAGAACATGCAAACACCACGCAGGGTGGACCCGGGAAGCGAACCCGGGTCTCCTAACTGCGAGGCAACAGCGCTACCACTGCGCCACCGTGCCGCCCCAAATAAACTCTTACTGTCTATATTTTTTTAGGATGGCCTAAGACTTTTACCCAGTGCCATGTATATTGGTTGACATGGTGCCGCTGTGGTCAGAGCTGCTACCTCAGAGATCCAATATCCTGTATTTGCCTCTGTACTGAGTTGGCCAATTCTCTCCATGTCATCGTGGATTTTCATCCAGGATAAATGATATCTGGGACTGATAAACTAAGAAACAATAAAAATACAACATGAAAAAATGTGAAATAACAACTCTTATATAGGCCTTCCTTCTTCAGTTGGGTGGCTAATTCCACTTGTGCACTCCAAGCACCAAATCTGAAAGGTTAATAGTAGTCTCTGCTATAAAGACAGCTCAGCTTGTTGATGTTTCATGAGGAGCAACATCTGAAACCTGGCCACACTAGTCATGCTGTATCTGTGTCAGGACAGAGAAAATGTTAAGACAAAGTCAGAATGTGAACAACAAAAACTTGGAAAAATAAATAAAGAAACACATTGAAGACAGAATTCAGTAACATGTGAAATATTTATACATCCTGATTTCCCCCAGTTACTGACAAAGATATGACCAGTGTTAATGGTGTAACAAATAAAGACTCGTAAGAAAACTCTAAGAAGAGTTGGGGAATGACCCCGTATAATGTCCATCAGACAAAATAGAAAAATATGAGCAAAATTGATCAAAAACAAGAGCATTTGACAAATATGAGATCGGTACTTGGAGTTTATATAGAAAAATAGTGGCAGGAAATGAGTAGGCAGGAAATGACATCCAAAAAGACAGACGGAAGTGATGTCATCAGGGCAGAACTGGATTGAGGTCATCATGGATGGCCGGAAGTGACATCATTATGGCCGGGCCGGAAGTGATATCATCACGGGGGAGCCGGAAGTAATGTCATCAGTGGCACTCGGTGATGGGATTGTTGGGTAGTAGCCATTTTGTGGAACAGGAAGTATTGTGGGTGAGTTATGATTTTTCTTCTTTAATTCTGTTGAAGGAGAGAGAGAGGCATTAGTACACACAATCAACCCTTTATCTCTTGTAGTATCACTCACCTTTGGGGTTGCTGGGTGCCTCCTAAATGCACGTGTGTGACAATGGTGTTAAACAAGAGGTTCAAAACTAACACTTCATAAATATGTATTATGAAAGACAGGGGGCATCGTTGAGCTGCAAATCCTGAAAACAACAAACATGAACACAGTCACAGTTTTAAATATAATAATTTTATTTCATGCAAGTACCTTTACACAACACTGTGTACACAGGAACAATAAAAGTGGGTGGATGGCTAGGGAAGAAGTTATCAAGACCCTGCACGTCCCATAAGTTCGGCCAACTTTTTGGCAGAAATGTTACGTTTAGCAAAGTCTTTTACAGCTAGTGCCTCAGTTGTTGTCTGATTATTAGACTAGCAGGCTTGTCACTAAAACTGTCTTTAGAAACTGAAGGAAGGAACTGACAGCCTGCCTCCAGGTTACTCCCATTCCAAGGAAGAACTCTAAGGAGGGAGCTGATTGAGCGCTGATAACATCAAATATAAGCAACAGACGTTTACCGACTTACTTACAGTACATCAAAGACATGGAGGAAGTTATTTCTGTGTTTTTGCTGCATTTTTACAAAGAAATACAAACAGAGAAATAAATCATGTAATTAAGACATTGACTGCCAACTACAAGAATTTTCTGCTCTCTGCCCCAACTACGAGTTAACTCGTCGATTTATTTAGAGAAAGTCCAGTTTAATTGTGTGCTTTGCTTAATAACAAAAAGCTTTTAATTTGTATATTAGAATAACACCATGATTTTACAGTTGTGCCAGGAGCAAATTTAACATGTTAAACATGAAGATTAATTAAAAATTTAAATACAGTAATTTAGGATTTATTTGGTGTGCCACAGGTAACATCTTTCTTAAACAGAGAAAACAAAAGAAAAGTCACAAGTTGAAACTGACGTCTGTTACCCAAGTTTCTTTTGTGATTATTACCAAAACCAAGATAGTGACCAAAACCTGTAATCAAGACCTAATTAAAATGATCTTCCTCGATCTTGTCCTTTCACTCTGTTTGCTTGAGCGCTAGTCTCTTGAAAGTCTACACCAAAATTTCTCAGAGTTGGAACTCATCCAAATGTGTGCAGTCACCTTTTACAGCATGACTGCCATGATGTTATGGGTCATGTGGCATGTGTATAACGTGCCTAGCAGCCATTCTGTATTGCAGTGACCAGACTTACAAAATGGCGGCATCCATAAAAAACAAATACACATATAATGGTGATGTTACGGAAATATCAGTAAAAATATTTAAACAACAATTAATAATGTTTAAAAACAAATATCACTAGCTTCCCTTTCTGAAAACATGTTTTCACTTTGTCAGTATAGGTTATCGGGTACAGACTGATGGGCAAAAAGGCAAATTTGGTAATTTAACTGAAAAGTGTGCAGAAAGTGAAAGGGTCTGAATGCTTTCTAAATCCTCTATCTCTCCCTTTCTCATATCTATATCTAAATCTAATGTACATTTATCTATATCAGATTGCAATTCAGAACTACAAATGTAATACTGTACTCCGATCTTCTCACTGTAAAATAAGTGAACCAGCTGCAGTAGAGCAACGTCAGAGTCACCTCAGGTGCTAACGTCAACCGGTTCAATCCACACAACAGGATGCAAAAGTGTGTATACCTGATGGGCACCAATAAGGGCAAAACATGTGTTGTGTACTCTTTGTATGGTTTGGCAGATACTGTATCTCACATATACAGTATATATAACTGCTCAAAAAAATGAAAGGAACACTTTAAAAACACATCAGATCTCAATGGGAAAAAAATCTATACTGATATGGACTGGGTAATGTGTTAGGAATGAAAGGACGCCACATCATTTGATGGAAATGAAAATTGTCAACCTACAGAGGGCAGAATTCAAAGACACCCCGAAAATCAAAGTGAAAAAATGATGCAGCAGGCTAGTCTATTTTGCCGAAATTTCATTGCAGCAACTCAGAATCATACTCAGTAGTTTGTATGGCCCCCACGTGCTTGTATGCATGCCTGACAATGTTGGGGCATGCTCCTAATGAGACAACAGATGGTGTCCTGGGGGATCTCATTCCAGATCTGGACCAGGGCATCAATGAGTTGGTGTCCCTACCATAGATGGGAAGGATACCATGAAAACCTAGAAGGACTTGTGCAACAAGGAAGAAAGAGCAGGACAGTCTGAGGTCTGATGGACCGAAACATGATCCCAGAGGTCTTCTATTGGTTTTAGGTCAGGCGAGCGTGGAGGCCAGTCAATGGTATCGATTCCTTCATCCTTCAGGAACTACCTGCATACTCTCGCCACATGAGAGTATTGCAAGACAATATATACTGACTAGCTGTACTACCCATCTAAGATGGGTTCAGATCTAAGTAATCAATTTATCTATTGGAATGCATTTTGTTATGAATGTAATAAAAAAATGCATTGCCTTTGCCATTCTAAAAGATGTCATGTCACAAACCATTGCAGTGATAAAATGCATTGCTACAGATGTTTGTAATGCACCCTTCTGCTGGAATCAGAAATGCAATCTTTGTCTCTGTTATATACAACTTGGTATGTGATTCATAAAAGCAGTGTTAATGTTTGTGATGCGCCATCTGTTGGGATAACAAATGCAGTGAATTTTATTACTACATACGTTTGTGATGCACAATCTGCTGGAATGAAAAAGACATAGCAACCGGACAGATACACAGGTACTTGTCCTTTTATTAAGGAGGAAAAGAGAACAAACAAAGGGCAACACAAGAGGTTGGGGTGTTCTCTGAGCACTCTATTTAATAGCCCAAATGCAAATAAATGGGGAAAAACTCAAAAACAGAAAATAAATAGATCTAGGCCTTTCAAGCAGGCAAAGTCTTCAACTAGACAGCTTCTGCAGGCAAGTGTGGCTCCTGGTTCAAAAGGGAATGCAGAGTTTGTTCCATCATCCGGTGCTGAACAGAAGAGGTAGTTTCTTAAGCATGCCAGAAGTGAGGTTACCCAACAGGAGTGAGATTGTCTTCCTCTCAGGGGAGAAAGAAAGAAGAGAAGTTAAAGTCCCATAACGTGCATGAAATGCTCTCTCTAGCTCCAGTAGACATCATGGTGGCACAGAGCAGAGCTACTGCTCACCTAGAGTGCTTGTCTCATGCACCTCATGCCTCTATGCCTATGTTCTCTGTTTTATTCTCTACATCCCACATGTCAGGATTTTAAATACCATTCTGTGCAATTCTGGACAATTTTATTGCAAATGTTTGTAAGTTGTGTAGAAGTTGGAAGTGGCCCTTGGAGACCCACGGACTATAATACCAAGGACTCAAAAACAATAGAAACCACTTTCTAACCCTCATGTAGTGAGAAGTCAAGCAAAATTACATTTTTTATTGGCTAACTAAAAAGATTACAATATGTAAGCTTTCAAGGCAACTCAGGCCTCTTCTTCAGGCAAGATGTAATCAACCTTCAGGCAAATTAACTTCCCCATTAAAGCTGGCTAAATAAGCCTCTCTACGCTAAATAAGATGAACAAATGACTCCAACTCCTCCACCTCTCCCTACTGTCAACATTTCATTCCTGAGTTCAGTTTCCCAAGAGGGCAAAAAAAAAAAAAAGCAAACAGGTTTTCAGCCACCTCCACGAATGGCTGTTAATCAGTTTCCTATACAAACAGAGCCCAAGGCTGTGCTTCTTGTCACCCATGCAATAAAACCCCGTTAGGCGACAAAGCAGATTCCATATCTGTGTATATGGCAGCACTGGCTTAATGATTAATGGGATTCTGAGGAAAGCGCCTGTTGTTTTCTAGTTGCCTGAGGTGAGTTCATGCTTGTGAGAGATGGACCACTGAACACCTAACTATTTCTAAAACTGCATATCAGGGGAACGATTGAACATTTGCCTTAAATTGTGTGCTACTGAAATGTTTAAAGAGTGAGCCCTCACTTAGTGAGTGACAATCTTATCATAGCACACAACAACCATTAACAAGTGCAGCATGCATGAAAAAATTACCAAAATTTCCATTAATTTCCTAATCAGGAAAAACAAGATATTCTGTAGAGATTTAATCAAAGCAAACGTAACAACACAATGGATGGTCTATATTCGAGTTTGACTGTTTGTACAACTGAAAGTTTAAACATCTTTTAGTGTATGGCTCAAAATTCAAGAAGAAAACAACACAAAAAATGTTAGAATAACAGAAAAAGGCAGTGCCATGTACATCAAGTGGACCAACATCAGGATCATTGATGTCTTCAGCACTTTTGAGCACTGGGCCTTATGGGTCACAGAGTTAATAGTGTCACATCCATCCATCCATTTTCCAACCCGCTGAATCAGTGCAGTGAAATTCTTACTTGTACGTGCTAATCAACATGCAACACATCGCCAGTCTCTGTTGTCATGATCAAATCAAAATCAAATCAAATCAAATCAAAATCTTTATTGTCATTGTAGCAATGAGACGTTGTACAACGAAATGTTAGGTGCAATTTTCCAGTGAGTATTGCTGAATTCGGAAATATGAAGGGTGATTTTACAGATACATGTACAATACAAAGAAATCAACAACAACAACAACGTTTATTTATATAGCACATTTTCATACAAACAATGTAGCTCAAAGTGCTTTACATGATGAAGAAAGAGAAAAAACACAAAATAAATAATTAAAATTAAGGAACACTAACTAACATAGAATAAAAGTAAGGTCCGATGGCCAGGGAGACAAACAAGCCATCATAAAAGAGTGTCCAGAACTGACCTAGAGATGGAAGCATAAATAGTGAGAGCCAGGAAATAAAGGTGTAGACAGCTATAAATATCTTTGGTTTGGGAGATCAAAAGAACTGAGGAGCCAAATCCAAAACACACAGCCAGGAAGGAAGTCAACGAAGACAAAACAGACGTCCAAAAACTGAAACTCGAAGATAGAGGAAAAGAACAACAAAGTGTGAGAGGCTTGGTGTTCTTTTGGCCTTGGAAGGTTTATTTTCAAGTCAAGTCAAGTAGCTTTTTATTGTCATTTCAACCATACACGGTTAGTGTAGTACATAGTGAAATGAAAAAGCGTTCCTCCAGGACCACAGTGCTACTTATAACACTATAGGACTACACATAACAGAGTAAAGTGCCTGTGTGCAAACATTGCAAGACAGTGCAAAGACAAACAGTGGCACAGACGAAGACAGTGCAGTGCTGGACAGTACACAATTGTGGTATCTAAAGGTGCAAAATATAGCAGGGTGTGTCAAAAACTGACAATATCTTAGTAGAAGAACATATGTAAACATGACACTGGAAGTAACAGTAACAGTATAATAATAAATATAATAATAAATATTAAGACATGATCTACTTGAGTGGAAAGGTGTATGTCTATTATCGGTCTATTTTCTGAGTGCTTAAGAGTCTTGTGGCTTGACGAAAGAAACTATTACATATTCTAGTAGTAAAGACCCGAATGCTTCGATACCTTTCTCCAGACAGCAGGACGGTGAATAGTTTATATGAGGGGTGCCTCAGGTCCTCCACAGTGCTGGTGGCTTTGTAGAAGCAGCGTGTGGTGCACATGTCTGCGATGGAGGGAAGAGAGACTCCAATAATCTTCTCAGCTGTCCTCACTATCCACTGCAGGGTCACGTGATCCATGACGGTGCAATTCCTAGACCAGACAGTGATACAGTTGCTCAGGATGCTCTCAACAGTCTCTCTGTAGAAGGTGGTAAGGATGGTGGTGGGAGATGGGCTTTGCTCAGCCTTCACAGGAAGTAAAGACATTGCTGGGCTTTCTTGGCTACGCATTCTGCTGGCTGGAGTTTTTGTTTTCCTGCATTCCAGCCACCTGACCAAAGCATCTGACTGTCTTTTGACTTTTTAACTATTGTCAACTTAAAAACTGTGTTTAGTTAATAGTTATTTAAGCTGGGCTTAGGGACACATTCACTCTTATTATCTGTACATTTGCGTTGTGTATGCATGTATGTAGTGTCTCGCGTATACACTTGGGAGGCCGCTTAACATTTTGAAAGTGAGGTATGAGTTAAGTCATATCTCATTTTTCTTGTCTTGGCGCAGAGTTTGATTTAACTCATATCTCAGTATACAGCCACTATTGATGCAACCAACTTGACGGCGAGTTTAAATACCATGCCTCAGTTATCTACTATAGTGCTGTCATCTAGTGGCCATAGAATTTTTTTTTAGACACAACAGCTTGCGGAAAATAGTGTTATAAATAGACAGTCCACAGTTATGTGGTCACGAACAAAGTATAAAGCTACTGATGTTTTGAAACAAGTAGATTTGTTGCAAAATTAAAATTTTGATGATAATGACTGTGATCGAGGTTTGGATGGATTGGATGATGTGGATCCTGTAGGCCGATAGTTGCCTCAATGGCATTTCTTCATCACGAGGAGCCCAACTCACAACTTAGACATTCTGCCACCTACTGAGTGCAAACAGTCACCAACTACCAAATGTGTTTTATGCAACAGGCATGGGCAGTGCAAAGAAGCGTTAAATTTGCGGCACATGCAGTTCTAAGTCTGCACTCTATGAGGTGATGTCCTTAAAGGACTCTCATTCAAATGAAGACATTTAGTCGTATTGCTGGTCAAAATAAAGTAATTAACAGTTTCTTTAAATTTTTGACAGAGTTACTGTTGATAATAAACCAGTTGCTTCCTAATGCATTTCTTTACATTTTTTCTAATTTTGATTGAGTTTATTATTTATTATATATGCATTGACCAATACTGCAACGTCCTGGTAATAAATGGCCCATCAGTCAATGTGTAAGGGCTTTGGTGATGGTAATTATCCCCCAAACCAGGGGTTGGCACTGTGTTCTAATGCCTTCTCTCTTCCACCCTCTGCAGAACTGAAAACAAATTGCCATTCCACCACTGATGTCACTACCATTGTCTGCACTCCTGGACCATCCCCTTCCTGCCTGGAACCCATAAAGCTTGAAGATGCATCTTTCCTCAGGTCTCTATTGAACTTGCAATTGACAAGAAGTGAATAAAATCTTTGTTAGAAAGATCATCAATTTTATTTATTTTATTTTATTTTTCGACTTACATTATAAGGGGTCATAGTCGTACCCCAAGCCTTTTTCTGTACCAGTTTCCTCTCTTACAGTATGCATGCCTTTAGAATCATGATTGTTCCTTTTACTTCTCACGAAGAACTTTGAGCAACCCTTTTTGCACGAAAATGTACTATATAAATACATTCGCTTTTCAATCCGACAACAGGATGCTTGGTATTGCTTACCATTTACGTAATGTGCAAGCTGGCATAATACCATGTGATAGATACCTTAAAACAATAAAATGTCCACAGCCATTACAGAAATGGATAAAATGGTGTTATAATGGAATTAACATAAATAATAATAATAAAAAATTACTGTAAATAACTAGAACTAAGGGCAACATTAATAACAATTTTTCCAACTTTCAAAGAGTGATCATGACACTGGTGGCCTAAAAATGTCACCAAAAGAGAGCAGCATACAGAGGCGTACCATCCAGAGTTCTGCTTCCTGCTTTTATATGTTGATCAGCAGTTCTTTCTGTTTATATCATGCATGATGGCTTCCCTGGTGGGCAGAGAATGGTGACACTTCAGAGAAGGAGCCCAACAAGACCCTAAAAGACAAGGAGATTCTTGATCAAGTAAAAAGCAGGAAACATTCCTATAGGTGATCCAGCAAGGGCTGTGAATGCCTAAAATTCCCGCAAAGTTATAAAAGAGGCCTCAGAAGTCTGGAAGAAATGTGTAACATCTTTTGGCTAAAATGTCAATGTCAATGTCAATTTATTTATAAAGCACATTTAAAACAACATAGTAATGCTGTGGCCAAAGTGCTTTACAATTATAGAATAAAAGAAAAACAAAACAATTAACATAAAAACATAAATAGAAATAAAATATATGAACATAAAATAAGATACATAATAAACAGAAGTAATGTTATATAATCGCAAAGCGGAAGCCATCAGTATTACAGAAGGTCACGGAATGCAAGTGAATAGAAATGAGTCCTTAATCTTGTTTTAAACAGTTCAATTGTAGACGACTCCTTTATATGATGAGGTAAAGAATTCCACAGGTGAGGCGCAGCAGCTGCAAAGGCCCTGTCCCCCTTAGTTTTATACTTGGTATGAGGGACAACAAGAGACAACTGATCAGAAGATCTGAGCACTCTGGATGGCTGGTGTAAAACACACAGATCAGATAAATAGGCAGGAGCAAGCCCATGTAAAGATTTAAAAACTAGCAGCAAGATTTTAAAATCAATTCGAAAACTGACAGGCAGCCAGTGTAAAGAAGCTAAAATAGGAGAAACAGAGTCATACTTTCTTGCCCCAACCAGAAAGCGAGCGGCAGCATTTTGGACCAGTTGTAATCTGTGTATCAGAGATTTGTTAATCCCTGAAAAAGAAGACAGAATATGGCCCCTAGTTTAGGAAAAGTAAAGACTTCTACGAGAATATTTGTACCCCCTGTACTCTGTTTGATTGCAGTCTACAGCCCCTCTGCAGAAAGAACAGGAAGAGGTTTGGAAGTCTGGCTCTTTTAATATAACATAAGTCTCAGGAATGAAAGGACATCAGACATCACTAGAAGGATTTGTAACGTGGTAGTCTTGTAGCCAAAGTGGTCACCACCCATTGACTCTAGGCCTAGCCAGAAGTGAAAAACAAACTGAAAATTAAGACAAGATCAAAACCAGAAACATTTCTGTATGGAACATATTTATATTTGGATCAAGTGTTTTTCTAAAGACTTTCCTGTAAAGTTTTAAGTTTATAATATGTTTTTTTATAGAATGTGACCATCTTTTATAGCATTTGTGTGACATGAACAGAGCAATGAAGGAATAACTCCAGAAATAGCGGGGCTTATGCTGAAAACACACAAAATGATGATGCAGTCAACAACAAAATATTCAAATAAGAAATAAATATCAATAGAGGTCAACCATCACTAATCTGGATACCGGTAATCCGGTCCTACCATTAATTTGGACATAGTTTCCACAAAGGCAATTTCCAGTCTCCCAGGTCAGCACATCGACTTACTGTTGTGATGGCATTGGTTACACTGTCAGCTGTTGATGCAAACTAATCAACATGAATGATGCGACAGCAGCCGTTTTTGTGCCAGTAAGCTCACCACACATGAGCTATTAGGTGGTGAAGTGGTGAGACAGTTAGCCAGTTAGAGACAAGGGATGATTAGGGGACCAGAATGACTAGGTTCTGGGGGGGGGGCAATGTAGCCTGGGCATCGGGAACACCTTGCACTTCATGAAGGATGCCTAGGGATCTTTAATGACCAGAGAGAATCAAGACCTTGGTTTTATATCTTATCCAAAGGATGGTGCCATTTTTACAGTATTAAGTCGACATCACTACACTGGGGCATTGGGATCCACATTCAGACCACAGGGTAAGCGCACCCCCTGCTCTTCACCTCTTCCAGCAGCAACCCTTGCTTTTTCTAGGTGGTCTCCAATCCAAGTACAGGCCGAGACCGAACCTTCTTAGCTTCAGCTAGATGACCTGTTCTGAAGAGCATATGGTATGGGTGCTGGTTCCTGCCTTGTTTTCCATGCTGTAGGGATAGACTCTGGCTGACCAAAACCCTGAAATGGAGTGAACAGCCTCATTAAATGGATGAATGATTTACCACTCTGGACAGTTTAGATTAACACTTCACTTTGAGACGACTGAAGCAATAAACCTCTGCATGGAAGAAAAGGTGAGAGAGACAGAGCTTTACAGCTGTCTCATTAACAGTCTCTGGTTTACCTGATAAGGATCAGGATTTTACTTTCTGGGCAAAGTTGTAACAATTTAGCTTATGTTAAATATAAATCTTAGGGAAAATCTGTGGACAGGGAAGACCTTTTAGCTCCATCAAGATAATAATTACTGTAAACAGGCTTTTAAATTGGGACCATAAGGTAGCCATCCTTAGAGTTCATCAGTCTAATGTGGCACATGTCTGAGTGAGACTGAATTTCTTGATACCATTTGATTAATCAGGTTGCCATGTACAGAATTTCATCCTCGTTTTCTCATTCTCAGTCACTTTACTTTGACCCGAGCTTTTCTTAATCTCTAAATTGTTCTCCTCAGACTAATTAGGTTTATTTAATTTACTACAGGCATGTTGTGTTGCATATTCTGTTTATTAATTTGGAGAAGGCTTATGTTAATGTTAAGAGATCTGGAGGTGCATGAGAGAGAAAGGAGTACCAGAGAAGTATGTGAGGATTGTCCAGGATATGTAGGAGGGAGTGAGAGCTCATGTTAAAAGCAGTGTAGTGGTAACAGACAAGATCCCAGTTAGAGTTGGTCTGCATCAGAGGTTTCTTTAAGTCCTTACCTCTTTGATCTTTTTATGAATGTGTTGAGTCACGGGATAAAACACCAATCCCTCAGTGCAGCTTTTTGCTGATGTGATTGTACTGAGTAGCACCAGAAAAGAGGACGCTGAGAGGAAGTTGGAAGAATGGAGAAGAGCTTTGGAAGAGTGTTCTAAATATATAGGAAAAGAACAGAATATACAGTATAAGGTTTAATGATGATCAGGATTAGAAGTTAGCCTTCAGGGAGAGCTGTAGAAAAGAGTGGATACATTTAAATAAGATTTAAGGTTTCTTTATTTAGTCATGTTTAGTGTACTTGAGATGGAAAACTAGATGTAGAGATAACCTACTGAGTGCAGTGTGGATGGAACAATTGGAAGAAGGTATCAGCAGTATTGTGTGATTGAAGAACTAAGACAAAGATTAAAGGTAAGAGTTTTAAGACAGTCATAAGACCAGCTATGATGTATGGACATGGACAGTAAAGGGAGTGCCAGAAAAGAAGTTTAATGAGGCAGAAATAAGAATGTTGATTTGGATGTGTGGGGATACAAAAGAGGACAGAAAAAGGAATAAAGTAGGTTGAAGTGGTATGGAAATGTGATGAGGAGAGACAAGGAACATGTAGACAAAAGATGTTACGTCCCTCAGGCAGCACAGCATGCAGAAACAGACGCGATTTTGTAGTGGAACACAGTATGGGCCCAGGAACACTTCCGAAAACCATTGTTTGGGAACATGTGAACATTGTCTGGTAATCATTGTCCATCAGTGAATCTTCAGCAATCTTCCACTATGATTTTTCAGACTAATAGTATAGTATAGTAAGTAAAAGAAATGCACTGAACTAAGATACTGTATATTTTTGTTGAATTTGCTTTGAATTGATGTGAATCTTTTAAAAACACAATAAAGCAACCAGGTTGGAGAAGAAAATGTCAGTAATCAGGGACGGAGTGGGAATCAACCATGAGTCGCACAGCCATGACCCTATTTAACTTTTGCTGTTGCTTAGCAACTCCAGTTAAGCAGGAGTCACATGATGGAGGTGCTGAGAAAATCAAAAATGGAGCAGCAGTTGTTATCAGCTCCTTCATTTGATTTTGTGAATTTAGATGTAATAACTTAGTATTTTGTGTTTTTGTCTTATTTTGCTACTTGTGTCTTTTTTACTTTCCTGCATTCTGTTTCTATGTATTTTATTTGACTTGATCATGGCTCCTTTATGTTCTCCTGTTCATCTTGATCAGCACCACCAGGATGCTCTTAAACTGAGAAGAAGCTTCTGAAGAACATACACAAAAGGGATGTTTGACACAAGAGAGAAGAAGTCTACCAAGCTTGTTTGTTTAGCTAATAGCTCGGCTGTCCCTAATACTTCATCCAGATACTTCTTAAAGTATTTTGACTACATAATTCAAGAGTTTGCTCCAGATTACCACAACTCTTTATGTGAAGACATACTTCTTGACTTTTGCCTTAAATTTATAATAGTGTCCTCAAGTACAAGATTTGCAATTTAGTTAAAAGTATTCTGTTGAAACAACTTTATCAATGCTTTTGAGACTTTTGAAAAACTGAATTAGGTCCCCACACTGCCATGGCCCTTTAGCTCTGGGATGCACCTGGCTGTTCTCCTCTGCACAGCTTTAAGTGCCACTTTTTAGTAGCTTGGTGGCCAGAACTGGGTGATATGGTTGATTGAGATTATCACCACAGTGAAAAGGATTTAGAGATCTGATGCAAAAAGATGATTTAGCATTAGATGTCATGAATGAGAGATAACTGAAAGTTCCTGCATCACCTTTGATGATAATGCCATGGATCTGAAGATCAACCCTCCATTGTCTACTATATGTGTAACAATGGAAAAGGAAGCAATAAAATAAGGCAGAAACAAAAGGAATGGGAGTGATGCAATGGGAAGGAAGATACCTCAGATGGGGCTCAGTGAAAACTTCAATGCGAGTGTGCTGCACAGTGTGTGGATGGTGAAACAATTTATGACTACAAGATATATAAGTGAAAATTGTCATTTATGTGTGCAAGTTGTCACAAATGTGTGCCTTGATGACAGCTCAAAAGCTCTGGTGATGGTGAATCCACAAGATGGCAGTATATACTAACATCTCTTCTCTTCCTTCCTCTACAGACTGGATGATTGACAACCTGACTACCTCTGATGTCACTTCCTGTGTCTGTCCCACTGGACCCACGTTTTCCTGCCTGGCCTGTACTTAAGATGAAGTGTCCTCATCTTGGCCAGTCTAATCTGAGACGTGTTTCCTTAGGGACATTTTTTTTTGGCTGAAAAGCCTTTAATATTTTGCCTTAATAATATACAGGGTCACAGTGTCACCCCAACTCTTTTTCTTTTGTCTTGACATCTTTTTACACAGTATACATGTAATCAGGACTGACTTCACATATTTATTAAGCTGATAGTGTAATTCAACATTAACAGTGCTGTACTCCAGTACAAAAACTGCTGTTATATTTACAATCCCATTCTGCCCTTGAGCAACTACTGTGAGCTCTGGGGCCTCATGATTTCCAAATTTAGCTCTGTCTGTGATAGTTTGAAAATGCCCAATTTGTAACTGATGGTGAGGTACTGAACACTAAATATTCTCACTGCATTATCTTAACAAAGAATTCTTTGGGAATGGATGCCATAGCATTGTGGTGGAATAAATTCTGGAACAAATTTAGATAGATAGATAGATAGATAGATAGATAGATAGATAGATAGATAGATAGATAGATAGATAGATAGATAGATAGATAGATAGATAGATAGATAGATAGATAGATAGATAGATAGATAGATAGATAGATAGATAGATAGATAGATAGATAGATAGATAGATAGATAGATAGATAGATAGATAGATAGATAGTGTGATATACGCCCGGACACCACCAGTCTGAGACCACATCTTTATCCAAAAGACTTCTTTATTTCGCTTCTTCTCCACACAACAACACTCAGTCCCGCACAAGCACAGTGCCTTCAGCCCCAGTCACCTCTCTCCTGGGCTTTCTCTCTCCTCGTCCCTGGGCCACCTGTCCTCTCTCTCCAGGAGCTTCGTCCTGCTCCTGCTCACGACTCCAGCTCAATGACAGGAGGGAGGCGGCCCCATTTATCCTCACCCGGATGAGCTCCATGTGCTTTACCTGACGTCACGTCCTGGTGTGGCGGAAACGTCAGGAGATCACCCGGAAGCACTCTGGGTGACTCTGGAAGGATTGTCCTCCATCTGTGTGGCGGACGTACATAAGTCTCGGACTCCCTGAGCCTCGGGGCACCCCCTGGCGGTGAACAGAGGCCCCAACGGTCCTGAGCCTTCCTGCTCCCCTTCCGTGGGCCTCTTCTACTCCAGGGCGGTTGCCCCCCTCGTGGCCCAGAGGACAAATGTGCCCCGTCTTGGTCCTTCCAGGCGTCCCAGCCGGGTCTGACCCCCAGCCATGTATGACAATAGATAGATAGATAGATAGATAGATAGATAGATAGATAGATAGATAGATAGATAGATAGATAGATAGATAGATAGATAGATAGATAGATAGATAGATAGATAGATAGATAGATAGATAGATAGATAGATTTGAGATATTGAGTCAGTATTTCAATAACTGGTTAGCAGTTTTTACTTTTAATTGTAATATGTTTGCTTTTATCCAGTAATCACTTACTCATTTCCAGTCTTCTTCTTGCCTTTTCCATTCTGTCTGATCGTGTCAGGTGAAAACTGTCCAGCATTAAAATAGCATCTGAAATAAGATGTTTAAGCAGGTTCTCCATAATAAACAAATGCCACAGTACCTGAACTTGCCATGATTTACCATGACTTTATTTGTCTCCTTGGGTAAATTTGTTTTTTTACAGAAGCTCAAAAAATAAATAACATTATTTCATTATGACAAACAACATATCCCACTCAAATATACACCAGAATGACTAAAAAAAGACAAAGAAAAACTTCTGACTTGGCTGTTATACTTACACTGTACAGATTATATGGGGAAGTACTGCATGTCACACATGCATGTCTGTGGATCAACCTCCGAACTCTTCTGAGGTATGTACTTCCACCCCGGCTCGAGAGTGGGTGCTGCTGCTAACCTTATCCTTTGTTTCAACCTCCACAGGGCAACTGACCCGCCCCTTGCAGTTTTCCTGCTAAATCTTCCGTGGTTGATGGAAGAGGGCGTCACTCATTATGAGAACACACCACAGGACAGACCTCCTTCTGACCGTGAGTTTACGAGGCTTGAAAAGAGAGTGAAACATCCTTTGATGGGACACTTATTTATTATGTGCCATCAATCATGTATTTTTTTGGACTTGCATTTATTAAACGAGGACAACCGGGTTTGCCCCCCAATATTTCCTCTTCTGTGAACCTACAGTTCTTTCAACAACCACAAGTAGTACTTGGTTTGTTTTGTTTATATACTTTGAATAAACACACAAGTGTACAAGTCCATGTTACTTTAGTTTTTAAGTCCCCTTATGTTTTGAGGCAAATTTAAGAATAGAAACAACATACCAAAGAAGACTCAATTTAGGTATGGTACAGGTTAGACCAAATAAACCTGGGTGCAAAAATTCAAGAAGCAGCACTGAATTTCCAAAAACTGTGAGAGGAGGAGGCTGGAATTACACATTCATAAGAGACCAGTATATACAGACTGTAGATATGGACGAAGAGGCAAGTCTGAAAAAGAAGGAAAATCGAGAGACTAAGAAACATGAAGTCCTTATGAAGAAATTAAGGATGCATCCTCATATTTCAATAACATGAATTAAAGATTTGCATGAGATCTGGCTTAAGTAGCCAAGTGTAACTTTTATGACAAACTTGAATAATGGAATTAATGAATAAAGAAGAGCCCTCTTTGTCTTTCAAAAGGAACGTCTCTAAATATAAGAGGCAAGACCCTCCACTTTCAAAGCAAATCTGAATTTCATTTCCTTCCCCTTAGTTGCCATTCATTCTGCATTTCTGTCTACATCTGTGCATGAGTGAATGAAATGTCTTTTTAATTGTGATATAATTAGAATTAAAAAAAAAATCTCATCAGACTAAATACTATACACATTAATTCTATAAATATTTCTGCTACTCTTTTCTTCCCATTTCTTTTTCAGAGCTACAGTAGCTCCCCACCTTGGGCACATTAATAGGAATAGATGGGCAAAATCCCATTGTGGATTTATGACTTAAGAGGTCACGGCGCCATAGGGGCTTAGCATGGGCCATTTATCTCAATATGAACACAGCCATTAATTTAAAATCAGATAGAGTGCGACACAATAATAAAAGCTTGCAATACGTTTGTTCTCGATTATTTTCCGATGACCATGATTCTCCAGGGAGTCTCTTATTTGCACTGCAAACATTACATAAAAATTAACTTACCTGTCACTAACATCAGTCATTCCCAGAGCTAGTAATGGCGTCTCTGTCTCTTTGCTCTTGGTTTTGAGAAGTGGCAATACTTGCTGTTATCTCATACAAATATGGAATACCAAACAAACAAATACCAACCATATCAACATAGACCCTTCCTGCAGATTAGAAGAGTTATAACTTGCCATTTTATACAAGAAAAGTTCAATTTCCTCATTTTAGATACTAAAAGATAACTTAGAAGAAATATTTGGAAAAGTTTATGACAGAAAAATTAATATTTTTAAAATCAAAGTAACAGTAATTGAAAGGTATTTAGTTAAACAGTTATCAGTCTTTGAATAATATAATCTGGCACATTTTGTTGTCTAGATCCAATCAATTCACTGTAAATTTTGTATTAGTTCTAAATCTCATTAGGCCATCTCCAGGTAGACAAACTCAAAAAGATAACAGACTTCACATTAATGTTAAACTAATCATAATACGACGCAAAATAGACATGGTATGTAAAAAACTCAACACACTTATTCAAATATTCAATGTAGAAAATCAGCACCAGACAGAGTACCCGTCCTTTGAGTGGCACACTGAACCAGTGCAGTCTTAGCCCTAGTGAAAAAAATTGCAATTAAACACTTACTCTTAATTTTTTTGAGAATTTGCCACTTTCAAAGCAAATATGTTCCCTGAAAACTCCAAGTTAAACTTTTTAAAAAAGAATCTAGGAACTCCAATTAATCTACAGCAGCCTGCAATACTTTTAAATGTATAAATGAGTGCTGTGAAAGTGTGGTGCTCTGTTGTTAGTGGGGAATTAATTATAAAACAGGTGAGGGGGTCTTTCCCTTCAGAAAACTTATTTTTATATGTTGTCACATTTTCTTAGTTTTTTTTTTTTTTTAGAATATGCTTTTTGTGATTATATATTTTCAATTTTGTTACTTTTGTTCTATTTTTTTAAGTGTGACACAGAGCTGCAGTAAGAAGACTAGGGTACACATCCCATGTCCTCACCATGTGGAGTTTGCATGTTCTCTCTGTGTCTGTGTGGGTTTCCTCTGGGCTCTCTGGTTTCCTCCTACAGTCCAAGGTCATGCAGTGGAGGTTTTGTGAGATAAACTCCATTCCCAAAGTCTCTCCAGAATGCAAAGGAGACTCCTTGGGAAGGGAAGAAGTCTGGAACTGGCTCATGTGTGTGCGTGTGGAGTGTGTTCACCCTGCAAAGGACTGGCATTCTGTCCTGAGATTGTTCCTGCCTTATGCCTGACGCTTGGTAAGATGGGCTCCAGCCACCCAACAGACCTGCTCAGGAAAAAGCATGGTTAGAAAATAGATGGATAGATTAATCTGTTGTTAGTGTTCTCTTTAAACAAAGGAAATAAATCTATCTATCTATCTATCTATCTATCTATCTATCTATCTATCTATCTATCTATCTATCTATCTATCTATCTATCTATCTATCTATCTATCTATCTATCTATCTATCTATCTATCTATCTATCTATCATATGGTGCCTTTCATATCTATCTATCTATCTATCTATCTATCTATCTATCTATCTATCTATCTATCTATCTATCTATCTATCTATCTATCTATCTATCTATCTATCTATCTATCTATCTATCTATCTATCATAAGGTTTGCCTACCCAAGCAGTACTGCAGTACTGGCAATGTGCAAAGAGCCAGACCTCGGCTCACTTATACACACAGAAGTCCAATTTAGTGTCTCCAGCCAGTCTTACTCTGCATCCTTTAGACATTGGAAGAAAACTGCACTATAAGTGAAAAAATCAATGGGAGAATAAAGACAGACAACTTCCAGGAGCTCTGAGACAGTTGCAGTGACCACTAAGGCATTGTGCCTCCCTACAGATAAACTGTCTAATATTTCTTCCTGTATTTCAGTCCCCAAATGAATTATTTTAAATTGACCTTGTATGAGTGTGTCCTGCCTTTTAAGAACAACGGTGCCAGAGTAGTTCTTCAGAACGATGCCATAGCAGAACTATATTTATTTCTCAAAAGACCCGTCCACATGAAGGTTCCAGAAAGAACCTTTATTTGTTTGGATCTGTAGCAGGCTCCATGATAGATTTGTAAAATACCAATTGGTTACTGATTGCAGAAGGATTCCTGTTCCCTACAATAACACAGGCTAAGTTCAGGTTTTCTTAATCTGTTAGTATCCTGATAGGTAGTTTACAATACGTTGACGATTTCAGTTTGTTTCTCCATGTTAGGAAGTTTTTCAAAGCACAAAGAACCAACTTAATATGCAAAGAACCTATCCCAAAACAAAAAGGTGCTTTGTCAGGCAATAGTTCAATAAAGAACCAAGTATCACTAAAAACACATTATTTTTAAGAATGTACCATAATCTGGCATCCCACCCAGAATCGGTTTATCCTGCACACTCGTGCTGCTGGAAGGACCATCTAAAGGGTAAAGCATGTTAAATAAGCTTGGACATTGAAATCAGATATTACTGTAAAATTAAGTGGCTGATTGGAGAGCGCAGCTCTAGAGATCTGAATCTGAAGATTAACCCTGTGATGATCTGTGTGAAGTTCAGCAGGTATTTCATGGGTGACGCCATACTGGTCCAGTGAAGGGTTGCTGCTGTGGTACACTCACTGGCCTCTGACTCTTCGCAGGATTTGTAGGGGATAAAACAGGGTTGAAAAAATAGATTAATGGTTGAAGGTATTGTTTCAAATTCTAAAATAACTGACAGTCTTTTGCAGATAGCTTGGTTTGGTATATTACATTTAATCAATATAAGTTCAACAGAGCTACAATTAAGCATTGATTATTAAAAATACAATACTGCAGTTGGATTGGTACTGTAATAAACAGATTCATTCATACTTAAGTGCAAAATATAATGCTAAATATTTGAAACAATACCTCGGTTTTCTCTCATGTCCCCAAAGACATGCCAGTTTTTTTTTAATTGGTGGATCCAAACTGGCCAACTGTGGCTTTTTATATACATGTGGGCAGTGCAATGGCTATAATGGTGGCTATAAGACCATCTCCAAGAAGACTGATGTTCCTGTGACAACAGTTACAAATATTATTAAGAAGATTAAGATGTATGGGACTGTAGCCAATCTCCCTGGACATAGCCACAGATGAAAATCAACCCCAGTATGGGCAAAATGATAGTGAGAATGGTAGACAAAAAGCCAAGGACAACTTCCAAAAGAGATACAAGCTGAACTCCAAGGTCAAGGTCCATCACTGTCTGATCACACCATCCATCACGTTTTGAGTTACAGATGACCCAGGAGGACTCCCCTGTTAAAAGAAAAACATTAAAAGCTACACTGGAATTTGCGCAGTGCTTCTGGGAGAATGAACTTTGAACAGATGGGACAAAACTCAAGTTTTTTGGCAAGACACATCAGCTCTTATGTCCACAGATAGAAAAATTAAACTTTTAAGGAAAAGAACACCATCCCAGCTGTGAAACATGGAGGAGGCTCGGTTAGGTTTTGGGGCTGTTGGCCCCTTGTGGCTTTATAGATGAGTGGTCACTGCAATGGACTGTTTCCTGCCTTGTGTCTGGCACTGTCTGGGAACTCTCCAGCTCCCTGCAATCCTGAACAGGACTAAGCTGACTTCAGAACAACATGCAGTGCAGTAGAGCTCTAGGGAATACATTAACAAGACCACATTCCTGGCAATTGCAGTGTAGTACTCAGCTATACACAGTAGATGGCAGTAGAGCCTTAAATATGAATGTAAAACAACTTGCAGCTAAGAAGGCCTGGCAGGTAATTTAATTTTTTAAATATGTAGCTTATCTTCAGTGTTCTAAAATGATTGTAGATATAACATTTATTATTATTTTTATTTATTTAATAGTTTTGTTGCAAGAATCCGACCATGCCAAAGACTGTAGAGTCTATCACTGTAAAAAGTCAAAACAATAAGAAGAAATAAAGTTCATTAAAATGTATGTTTCAAAGGCATTTACAACAGCATTCATTTTGTTTTACTTGTGTTGTTTCTTTTTTATTTTGATTATTCTGTTATGTTAGAGGTGCCCCCTTGTATTGAATAAGTGTTAGGAAAAAAAATCATCTTAGCTGTCATTATATGAAATTGCTTGACAAGAAGTAAAATAATTATCCTGGATTTAGCGTCACAGTATCAGAAGTCTGAGGCCTCGCAGTTCTGTAGTCTTGAGTTCGATTCTCACCCAGGTGGACATTTCAGCACTGTTAGTGTGGAGTGTGTGGGCTTTTCACATTTACATTTACATTTACTCACTTAGCAGATCGAGTCAAGATCAGTCGAGGCTCTCCTGGTGACTCTAAATCTGCCCAATATGAGTGGTTGTGTGGGGTATGTGTGACTGCCCTGCAATGTACTGGCAGTTTGTGCCAAACTGATTCTTAACTTTCTCCCAATGATGCCAGAAAAGGCTGTGGACTCTTCTGAACACACAAAGGACTTAGTGAGGAAAGGCTCTGTCACAATGCACGACCTGCTCTGAGATTTCCAGTCGCAGCGTTCATTTACATCACCACATGCTCCCGTGACGGCAACTCATGTAGTGTGACCCATCAACAGTGTCTCGGTCCAACTAGTCTGTAACTCACCCTGACAAAACCAAACAGGTTAAATTTTATCTTAAGTTGTAGGGGCAGACTATCTGTGCATGAGAGCTGACAACCAGTGAGCGCTCCCCTGGAAGTACAACGCTTAGAACATACTGTAAGAAATGAGAATGAGGGTGTTATAGGCCTGGCAAACAGAAGAGAGACACGTCTGTTTGATGTTTTGTGTTTTATGTACCATGACAGAATAGAAAAAAAGAAGAAAAAATGCAGAGGAGGCAGCCAAAGTCGCCATACTTGTAAACCAACCAGCTACGTCACACACCATGTTTTTGGCAGTCAGAAAAAGGAGCAGAGCTCGTGATACTTTGGAACTGTGAACCAGTGCTGGAACATTGTCACAGAGTCAGGTAATTTACACACGCTGTGATTTCTAGTTGTGTATACTGACATGCTCAAACAATGAGATCAGCAATGCCATCGTCAAGTACAACATCCCCTCTAACTAGAAGTCGTGCAATGTGACATTGGCTTTAGAGCAGGGGTTCTCAAAGTAATTAAGGCTGCTGTTGTTCTTGGATTGATCTTCACCACCTTTATAGAACTACCAGTTGGAGATTTTATATTTTCAATGACCGTCGACGTCTACCCTATTGTATATTGGGACTTTCTCCCTTCCTTCTTAGGATTACTGACCTTTCCATTCTCTACAGCAGCAGTTCTTAAAGTCTGTCCTGGGGACCCTCTATGGCTGCAGGTTTTTGTTCCAAACAGCTTCTGTTTTTAATTGGACTCCTGGGATAATTAAGTGAACTGCTATTTCCCAGATTCTGTGTTTTGGGAACAATATACATTATTCCCATATAACTGCTTAGTACATTTAAATAAATATATGTATATTTTTTTTACCAAACTTAGTTTTCTAATTTCTATATTGTTTCTCTGTGTAGTTCGCTCCCTTCAGTGTATCTTAATCATGACAATTAAAAATGAGCAGAGCAGACACCCAGGCAAACAACACTGAATCAAGAAAGGCTGCAACTACTGTAGCGCCAGCCCCACTAATTAGTAAATAATGGATTAATTAAACAATTAGAACACCTGGAAAAGTAGAATAAAAATCAAGATTAAAATATTGACAAAATATACATTATTCTCATATAACTGCTTAATAGATAGATAGATAGATAGATAGATAGATAGATAGATAGATAGATAGATAGATACTTTATTAATCCCAAGGGGAAATTCATACATTTAAATTAATATACATATATTTTTTTTTTTTACCAAACTTTGTTTTCTAATTTCGATATTGTCATTATTAAGATACAATGAAGGGGGCAAACTGCACAGAGAAAGGGCAAAATATAATGAAATCAACAAAAAAGAGTTAAGCATTTAATTAACATCAAAATAAAATATTTCTAAATGTCTCATAAATGTAAAAATTATGTTGCTGTGCTTTTCTGAATGTAGAATAAGAGAAGAGGATGAAAAAAAAAAACAGCTAATTAAATGAGCTCAGTGTTGTCAGTTGTTGTCACTGATTATGAATCTGGTTGGAACAAAAACCTGAAGCCACAGTGGGCCCCAGATAAGCAGTCCTATGAAGGCAGGAAGGGAGAATGTCCTAATGTACAATAGGGTAGACACTGAAGGGCATTGAAAATATAAAATCTCCAACTGGTAGTTGCATAAAGGTGGTGAAGATCAGTCCAAGAACAGCAGCAACCTTGGTTACTACCCTCTTTTATAACATCCTGACATTGATTGAGGGTGTTATGTTATGAATGACCACAAGATGGTAGAATTGCATGGCAGAGCCTATGACGGAAGTTCCCAAGATGGTGAGCCTTGACCTGATTATTGGACCAAATCTAATAGCCTGTCAACATGTGAAAGAAGTGCAGATGTGCTATTTCCTGGACAGGAGGAATGTGACTTTCAGATACAGAAAAGAGGGTAGCTCCACCGACATGAGAAACTTCATATTTCTTATATTTTGTCTGAAAGAGATAAAATATTGTAAGATGTAGGTGGTATTTTTTTCCTGGAAAACTGCATTGTATATAATAAAGTGCCTACTTTTTTGGTTAACATGTCTGGTCTGGCACCATTTTTGTAGTACTTGTGGGATCCTTGCTGATACCAGCGTTCTGCACTCAAAAGACTGTTAGCCCTTCCTTAAGAATAAATCCACAAAAACCTCCATAAGGATCAGAGTGTGCAACTGACCATCTCTGGAGTTGCACATGCACTGTTAAAAACAAAGGTGCCAAAGTGGAGTGATGACACAGGGGAACCATTCACCTGAAAATTCTGGAAAGAAGCTTTTATTTAGACCTGTAACAGGTCCCATTAATAGACATAAATAGATGATGATAGATTTGTGAAATATCAATGGATTCCTGATTTTTAAAGGGCTGCACACAATAACACAGGCTCAGGTTCAGAATTTCTTGATCTGTTATCTAATAACTAGCTGTGTAACCCGTGCTGTAAAAAGCCCAGGCTCCTAGAAACCGTGGATACTGGCACTTTAATCAATCAGTCGCATCAGTTGTGCATTAGTGGTTCAGGCAAGGTTTTTTTTTTTTCAGCGGTTTTGTTTTGCCGATGTGCTCGCCTCCATTGTCTATCAGCGGCTAAGCAGATTTCTCTCTCCTCGGAGGATTCGTTTTGCCAATGTGCTCACCTCACTTGTGTATTAGTGGCTAAGCGAGTTTCTCTTTTCTTGGTGGTTTCACTTTGAGCTTTAAGCTGTAGCCTTGCATTTCCAGGCTGGACAGACAGACACACACACTACCATGCGTATACGTTTATATATAAGATAGGTAAGCCTACTATGTGTTTAAAATTTTTGTTTTGTACACATACTGTATTAGGAATCTTATCAAAACCCCAAAGAACCAAATTTATATGCAAAGAACCCTTCCCAGAATGAAACTGTTCTCTGTCAAACACTGGATCTAGGAGGAACCACACACCCCAGTAAAGTCCCATTAAAAGACATTTTTAGGAGTCAATGTTATGTCCCTATCTTTGCAACTGTCCGCATTATCACATTGATCATCATGCCCCATATCTAAATATTTTTCTGACCACAGACTTGTTGTTGCTACTCTGATGATCCAGCTTAGGTCCAGTAGGCTACAACTTACTAGGAAAATGAGGCTGGACCTGACCAGACTCCAAGATCAGGCTGTTTCTGATGAGTTTGCACACAGTTTGTGCGAGGAACTTACAGATCTGGGTGCAATTGCTGATCCTAATGTGATGTGGGAGACCTTCTATGACAAGACCCGGAATGTTACTAAGGGTTCCCTGAAGGAGGTGTTTCATCTCACAGGGCATTCTGGATATCATCGACATGAGTCGCAGTGCATGGCTTGATGGCCAGGAACTGAGAAGGGCGGTTGCGAGGGCTCTGAGGGCAGATAAGGAGGCATTTGTTAGAGGAATCTGTGAGCAAGTGACACACCATCTGTGGTCTAGCGACTCATGCCCTGCTTACAGTGGAATCTGTTCCTCAGAGTAGTCAGAGCAGCTGATGGAACAGTCCTTACAGATAACACTGCAGTTGTGACCCGCTGGGTTGGCTACTTTGAGCAGTTGTTTAAAGCTCATCCTCTGGCTTGGACGTTAGACATCTCTGGATCCACGGTTCTTAAAGCTGATCTTCCAATTAGCTGTGAACCACCCAATCTCACTGAGATTGCACAGCTGGTGAACCAGCTGTGGGTAGGGAAGGCTGCAGGGATCTGTGGTATCCGGGGTGAACTTTCCAGGCTGGTGGTAAGGCTGTCCTCCTGGCATTGCAAGCAATCTTTGCTTCCATTTGGGAGATTGGTGTCACCCCATATTACTGGAAAATGGCATCAGGAAGGTCTACTAGGATAGCTAACAGGATCGTTGTAACACATTATTGTGGATTACAGTTTTCTAACAAGCTAGAGATACTACATAAGCACATAGAGCCGTATGCCAGGACACCTGCTGTTCTGGTTGTCTGCTGTTTGAGAATGTGTTGCTGCCCACAGTGTTGTTTGTGTTTCCTCCCTGTGTGAATCCCTTCAACTTCAGGTCAGAGACAGAAGGCAGACTCACATTAGTGTATGTTGTCTATGGCAGATGTCATAACAGACAGCGTTAATGGAGTCTCAAGTCTGTGAGGCATCAGTTCAACAAGTGAGGTGTGATCCGGTGCAAATGGCAGGAAACATTAATGTAAGTGCCACAATGGCCTTTTGCAGGATTCACCTGATGTTATTTGTTACCATAAGGCAATATGTCAGATAAAATGGGTTAATGAAAAAGATGAATTAACAACTTATTTATTTTGACCATGCACCAGCTAAACAAATTATAGTCATATTGACACATGAAATGCCGGACTAAACTGTAAATTAACTTTGCTAGAGGTTTTTGCAGTTTATTATTTTTTTCTTTTTCACTTCAGTGTGTGTAGGAGAAAGTGGGCATTGCCCCACTTTTCCAAGGTTTCCAGTGGAACACAAGGCCTGTTCTATGCTATATAATCAGCTGCCCCTCCCTGATATGCATTGCACAAAGAAACTTATTTGATTGGCTGAAATGTTCTGCAATGCCACATTTAGCCAAAATTTTTTCGGCTTCCTTTCTGAAATTCATCTGATAACAAAATTTGAACCGACATACAGTATCTGCAGATCAAAGAGGTACCTAAAAAGACACTGATCTTAAGCTTGTAACCACTTACTTGGACAGACACACTCAGGAATGACTTTGCAAACAGCGGTTACACCGTTCCGTAAAAATTAGCTATATGCATCGCTTCACTCTCTTTTATGGACAGGAAACTCAGCCACTCTCTTTGAGTACAGAATCAATTCCCCTTAGAGCTGGACACTTTCCTAATACATTCCATGGATTGATCTTTATGTTTAAGGCCCATTCTTTCATCTCAAGCACTGTATATGAGTTGACTGAACTCAATCCAGTGTGGGCGAACAAGCTGTCATTCACGCTTTTCACCATGAAGCATCTGAACATTCCAAAAAAATGGACATATAAACACATGGCAAAAAACAATTAGTGCATTTCTTTACTCAAATCTGAAGCAATAACACATAGTTATACTCAGCAAAACATCATTTTGATTAATTAAATCTGGTTGGCTTAAAATCTACACATGCTCCTGGGTGAATTAGTACCATAGACCCTCTTTCACCCTGAGCAGCCCGGTACTGGGCCGACTGATCATTTACAAATGTTTTGCTATATCATTCAGATGAACTATGCCACACACCAACACAAACAATACCTTGTTTGAAAGCAGTGGGTGTCGATTTCACAATCCTAGTAACCACATTGTTACAATATTTATGGTTGAGATTTCAACCAATGCAATGAACCAACCAGGCAAACGTGAGCTATAGGCGCTGAAAACCAGAAACAGTGTTACACCACTCTTCTGATTTTTCGTGTGCTCTCATATATTACTTCACAAAACAACAAATATCTACAAGTGACACATCAGCACTTACAGTAAATTCTCCTGATCAAAACATGTCCAAGCACATTATTGTGTGATGTATCGATCATGCGAGATCTTTCAAATAAGAGGAGTCGTGAGGCCACCTTTGGCAAGTACCACCTCATATTTCCAGGTGAGTAGCTCTGACTCAACAGGTCACACAATCGCAAACTTTATACTTCTGGATGGCAGCAGCTGTGATGTCTCCAACAATTTGCAGATATCTATATCTAATTTATAAAC
This sequence comes from Erpetoichthys calabaricus, assembly GCF_900747795.2. NCBI lineage: Eukaryota > Metazoa > Chordata > Cladistia > Polypteriformes > Polypteridae > Erpetoichthys > Erpetoichthys calabaricus. The sequence goes on along the minus strand of NC_041397.2, from coordinate 57,285,832 downwards.
ATCTAAGTGTGCAAGTGTGTGTGTCTGCCTGTCTGACTGGCCCAGAAGTGCGAAGCTACAGCACGAAGCTCAAAGAGCCGGCAAGGCGGCCCCAAGTTAACGAGTCGGAAGAAGAATGAAGTACAAGGCTACAACATGAAGCTGAAAGAAAGCGACTCTGTCACCAAAGGGAAACTGCCGAGGAAAGACAAACAAGAGAGAAACTCGCTTAGCCACCGAAAGACAAAGGGGGCGAGCACATCTGCAAAACGAAACTCCGACTCTGCATTTCAATTTTTTTCTGACAATTTCAACAGTTTTTAGGAGTCCGGGCTTACACAGCTAGTATGGATATAATGGGACACAGCTGAGGGCGTACAGAATGAAACAATACGCTATTTTGAAGCAGGAGCAAATAAGGAAATTGTGAATAGTTTTGTGTAAATGTGTGGGTAGGGTAGGGGGGATACTTGGATATAAGAGTGTATTAGGGGATGGGGTTCAAAGTTTTTATATGATTCACTCTTTTATGTGCAATAAAATCGTTCAGAACCTGGATCCCTGTTTGGACAGGTTCTGGATAGGGTAGGGGGTTCCATGGCACCAAATGCAGTAACTATTTATTTCTTTGTGTTATCAACATGAAACTTTAGACAGGTACAGTTGACATGTCTGGGAACACCTTGGATGTGCAAAAACTGCCCTGGCATTGCTTGCACGTGAGATATATTGTATCAGAAAACAAAAAAATGTGAAAATATTACTCTGAGTGCCTGTTTTTTGATTTTTTTTCCTAGATTAGCAGCAGTTTGTAAGTAAATGAATGTTTAAATTTGACACAAACACAAATCCACAGAGGGATGGTTTGAAAGTACATATTCTGTCATATTTATACACAACATCCAATAACAGCACACTCACGTCATCAATGTCAGAATGCTGTGCAAATAATGACAGATGGTACAAAAATATAACTTTCTGAATTTCATTCTAAACACAAAACAGGCGTCAGAATAGAATAAAATACTACAAAAAAGCATACCTAATAGTGCATGTATATTACAGTGTTTCATGTTAAGCTAATTTATATGTTTAGAGGTGTACCTAATTTCATTGTTATTTAGAATATTTCTCTGACATGCCAACAGTATCTTGAAATCAATTAAGGTTGATGTCTGCTGTTTTGACATCCTTGTGACTACACTTAATGATCTGTCAAGTGGTGTATAAAATCTATGACTGAACACCAAGTGTTGTGGTTTAGGAGTCACAAAGCACATAATTCCCAATAAGTCCCATAAACATTTCCAAAAATGCCCAGTTGGGGGTTAGAGTGCCAAACCCCAAATTAGTTATAAGGGCAACACATAATCTTTATAAAAATTTAAAAAGGTTTATTTCCACAGAAATGCTCTGTCTCACTATGAAACTCCAAAGGGCACAAAAGGCATAAAGGTGTTGCCAGCAAGGGAATCCAAGGCAAACAAAACAAAGTAAAAAAACTGAGCATGGGTTCAAAAATCCAGTACAGGAAAAAACACAAAAACTTGCCAAATGCTTAGCACAATCGAAATGAACTGCCAAGAACTGTGGGAGACCCTCCAGATTAATAGGGTGGAGGGCAGGTTCTAGTGCTGATTGGCAGTTGGCCCCGCCCCCTGGGGGACCACCCACAAGACACATGCAGCTTGCATACATAGACAAAACCAAAAATAAAGAAAGATGTACATAATCAACATACAAATAATCCAAAATGAACAAAAGAAACATGAACTATGAATTTAAACCCTATCCAGGAGAGGAACCCTGAGACATGACACCAAGAACACACAGTCTGAAATGGCACCTGATGAAAGCACAAGGTTTGTAACAATTTTTAAACAGTTTTTACTTGGCTTCCAGCAGGAAAAAATGATAGGAATTGTTTCTCACAGTGCCAGTCATTTATTCTAAAATGACAGTGACAACCATTGACATGAAAAACTGGAACTCTTTAGTCTCATTGGAATAGTGCAATAGGTGACCCAGTTTATATTATTTTCTAGTCGGGATATGTAAAAAAGATAAAAAAAAACAAGTTATTATGTCATATTCATGAATTAGTATGGACTCACAGAAGAAGGTTGCACAGTTTCCCTCCCTGCATAACAAAAGGAAAGGAGAGTTTTTTCATTTCTATCTCAATGAGAAGGCCTTGGTTAGTTTCTCTTCATCTCAATTCTTTCACTCCACATTGTCCGTTGCTCTGAGAATTGTCAGTAATTACGTGGCAGAAGTGAAGTTCAAGACTGCAAGATTAGACAAGTTGTCAGTAAATCATCTGTTTCCAGGCGCTGTACTGGCAGCTGACTTTTTCAAGAGTTCTCCCTCTCTCTTTTTATGGGCTGACTTTCTCTTTTTTACAAATATTAACCAATTAATTTAATAATTATTAATATGATGATTTAGCTCATGACTTGTTACAAATAACTGAATTTTTTAAGATATGCTGCTGTCATTTTAGACACAGACCAGAGCGGTCAGCCCTTATGAACTGACTTTTGGTCAAGCTGAGAACTTGAAAGTTGTCACAGAGTGAGCAGAGAGGAAGAATTTGGTGGCTACCTACGTCTATAACGTCTGAGAATGTAAGGGACTCTGAGAACCTAAAGTGGAATATTTAGAATGATCACAATGCTGGTAAAGCTGTCATTAGCATGTCGCACCTTATCACAAGAGCAATTCATCCAAAGATGGAAAGAATACAGAGCAAGGATAAAAGTAACATGGAAAGAACTCAGAAGTGGCCTGTCTCCATAAATGTGGACTGTTTAATCACTTTTAAATAAGCTGGATGAACTTTTACATGTCTTGGTAAATCATGGCAAGTTCAGGTACTGTGGCATTTGTTTATTGTGGAGAACCTGCTTAAAGATCTTATTTCAGATGCTATTTTAATGTTGGACAGTTTTCACCTGACACGATCAGGTGGAATGGAAAAGGCAAGAAGAGGACTGGAAAAGAGTGAATAATTACTGGATAAAAACAAACATATTACAATTAAAACTAAAAGGTGTTATCCAGTTATTGAAATACTGACTCAATGTGTCCACGTTACTGCCTTGGAAGATTAGTTAACTCATCCTGGTATTTAATCCTGATTAAAATTTATTAACTCAGGAAGAAAAACAATTAACTCTGTGCTAATACTCTAACGAATGAGTCATTCTGACCCTAAAATGCTGCTGATTTAGTCAGGGGGTCATCAGAATGAACAAATTTTAATGTGCATGCTGGGTTTGTGGACAAAACCAGCTGGACTTGCTTTGCTTGAATGTCAGACCCTTCAGATGTAAACCTGCAGTACAACTGGGCAGATCTGACCACGTCTGACTGACACCTACAGGCCTGTGATCTCCATCAGCAGCTCTCTTATTCAAGACGGAAGTTCTATCTATCTATCTATCTATCTATCTATCTATCTATCTATCTATCTATCTATCTATCTATCTATCTATCTATCTATCTATCTATCTATCTATCTATCTATCTATCTATCTATCTATCTATCTATCTATCTATCTATCTATCTATCTATCAGATGCCCAGGACCATTACCAGGCTGGAATGCCGTCTGGCTGGAAGGACGGAGGGAAAGAACCTCTTTGGGACAATGTCTTCCCTGAGACACTAGAGGGCAGTCGCCCTGGGTGGCTACTGCACCAATTGCAGTGTGGAGCAGCTCTCTTGGGCTTCAAGGGTGCTGCCAGGGGGCGCTGCACCTACAGCTGAACACTTTGGGGCACCACTTCCACCCCATCTGGAAGTGCAGCCGGAAGGAGGTCAAGAAGCATCTAGGGCACTTCTGGGTGCACTATAAAAGGAGCCGCTTCACCATCAGTCAGAGAGCCTGGAGGTGGAGGACAAAGCTTGCAAGGAGTAGTGAAGGTGAAAGAGGAAGAGAGACAAAGAAGAAAGGACTGTGTGTTATTTGGTGCTTTTGTAGTGGAGAGCCAAAAGAAAAAAACGCTTCCCCACTTAAATAAAGGTGTGTTGTCTGGCAAGCCTTGTGTCTCAGCCTGTCTTAGTCGGGGAGCCATATACCCCCTGGTGGTTCACACTATCTATCTATCTATCTATCTATCTATCTATCTATCTATCTATCTATCTATCTATCTATCTATCTATCTATCTATCTATCTATCTATCTATCTATCTATCTATCTATCTATCTATCTCAAGCAGCTTTTCTTGCTGGCAGTTCTTTCCTGTGTGAGTTTTGAATGAAATACAGTAAATGATACAATATCTGCTTTTATGCTTGGCTATGTTCATATTCAATCTTCTTCAGTATCCAGCCATGGATCAGAAGCATCTACATAGCACAGCTGCGTTATTTCAAAACTAAACAAGCACTGGAATGTCTACAACAATGATAAAAGGACCAAAAGCCATGAAGACTACAAACTACTGAGCTCAGAAATACATTCGTCTATAACCTCAGCATCATGTCTTAAATAAGGCTTTAACAAAGGCTGACTTATGTCAAAAACAGCGTTGACCTCTCCACTATAATTCTTACAAATGGATTTATGTTACAAAAAAACAAAAGTTTTTCACCATAAATATTTTGAATTGGGGTCATTGACTCACATCAGCCTCCCATAAGTTTTCTCCTAAATGTTTTCTCAGCAGGCAGCTAGAATTATCTGTGACCCCAATACATTTCTCATCAGAATTTGAGTTGCTTGTAAACGAGACGATATTTCTGTCATTTTAGACTGGATCAGCTGTTTATGTAGCTCGACATAACTGTGATTCACAGTTAAAAAAAGAACTTAAAAGTTATTTTGAATCATGGCCAGATAGCTTGAGAGTGCATGAACCATTAATTATCAATACAATATAGGCTAGAAGATTGCAAAACACAGCCAAGTCTTATTATACATGTATACATGTGGTAAGATGAGATAGGGATCTGTGGCAGTGTGATAGTTTTTAATTAAAAACAATGTGCTCAGGGTCTGGGGAGTTTGCAGTGTAGTTATATCTGGTAGTGTGGATGAGAACCCTGTGGTATCGATGGGGAATTGGTGGGGAGCGCTTTCAGAGTGAAGCTCTCTCATTAGCACTCTGTGGTACTTGATTAGACATCTGTGCCCAGTAAAGTACAAAAGGAGTCTGAGTGGGTCAAAGGGGGTAAATGAAAAAGGAACAAAATAGATAGATAGATAGATAGATAGATAGATAGATAGATAGATAGATAGATAGATAGATAGATAGATAGATAGATAGATAGATAGATAGATAGATAGATAGATAGATAGATAGATAGATAGATAGATAGATAGATAGATAGATAGATAGATAGATAGATAGATCCAAGGGATGGTGTCAAGGCATACATGCTGGTGTATGGGTTGAATGTGCCTGTTGGAGGACAGCTCCTCCTGCTCATGAGATCATAAAGGTAGTGAGGAGGAAACGTCAGGTTTTAAAAGAATCAGAGAGCCTCGTATATGGCTTTAAACCAAGATTTTAACTTTGAATTTATTTAATAAGTAATCTTCATGCTCATAACTGTTTTTATTAGGATTATTTTTGGAGGATCTCTGATTTATTGTTTAAAACACTACGTTGTCATAAACCACTGAGCACTGATTGCACTTCACTTGCTTGTTTGCATTCTAATTGCCTAGCTTACCGTAGGACTTGACTATCAATGGCCCTGGGTTCATTATAACTAGAGGGTGCCCTTGTGCAGTCCCCAATCCAAAATGACACCAAGAAGACCACAGAAGCCAATTAAAAGAGATTTATTAGAGAAAGAAATAAATAGTCAAAATGGGTAACAAAAATGACACCTCAGTATAATGGTAATAACAGGCACAACTAACACCTAATACCTTTCTGGAGCTTCAGATCTCTATTCTGTGTTCTTGCACATACTTAAACTCAACATGGTGTGACTCTAGCAAGGAAATTGACCTCATTTTCTCTTCCTTCCTTCCCTCTGACTCCTACTCTTTCAGCCACCAAGTTTATTCTCAGCTCTCCTCTTGGCTGTACATTCATTGTACAAGAAAGGGGTCAGACACCCCTGCCAAGAGTTGGGACAACCTGTCCTCTAGAGGTGTGGAGGATCACTACAGGATTCACTTCAGGCTCTCTCTTTGTCTCTCTCTCTCTCTCATGATGGCACTCCTGCCTACTACCCTACTGGGGCACTCAGCAAACATACAGGGTGCATGTTTCCACACTGCTATGTTCCAGGCTTCTTCCTTGGAGACTGTCTGCAGGACTTACCTCTGCTATATGGTGTCCAATTGCTAGCTGGTCACATGGCTCCCTGACATCATCAATAATATGATCAAAGCAGCTAACACAATGAGGATGTTGAGGGGTAAATTTCCCAAGTCAATGGCAAACTAACATCAAGTCCAGTTTTGAAGGTCCCTAAAGTTCTATTGTCTTCCAAACTATTTAATAACTTAATAAATGTGTTTATGGTTCTTTGTGTAAAGAAAAACTGCATAATCTTTTTGCAAAATGTGCTCTTAACAAGTTTCCCACTTTGCCCTTGTGTTATTGTTGAAGTCATTTTAAAGTAGCTGCCTCACTCTATGGTACTAATTCCCTTCATAAATTTAAACACTTCAATCATGTCACCTCTTAATCTCCTTTTATTTAAACCTTTTTTTTAATCTTTCTTCATAATTCAACCCCTGTAGCCCTGTAATAAGCCTAGTCACTTTTATCTAGACCTTTTCTAGTCCTTTTTGTAGCTTGGAGACCACAACTGCATCCAGTACTCCAGATGAGCCCTCACCAGTGCATTATAAAGTTTGAGCAGAGCCTCCTTGGACTTGTACTCCACACATCAAGGTACTATATAACCTAACATTCTTGTAGCCTCCTAAATGGTTTCTGAACACTGTCTGGAAGTTGATAGTGACAAGTCTGCTATGACTTCTAAATCCTTCTCATAAGGCATACTTTCAACTGCCATATCTCCCAGTCTAACATTTTTACTTCCTATGTATAATACTTTACATTTAGTTTCATTAAATGTAATCTACTACAAATCCTCCCAAGCCTGTATGCTGTCTAAGTCCCTCTATAATGATTCAACAAATTTGTGATTACCTGCCTAGTCACCTAGCTCAGTATCATCTGCAAAACATTTCATACTGAATCCTCATGACTGAGTGTGACTGCCAAATGGACAGAAATCATCTTTGTATGCACCATATGGTTGGGAGATATTTGAGAAGAAAATATGGCAGCGGTGAAGCTGGTGTGACAGAAAGTGATGAAGTCTGTGGTACGTGCTCCCTGCCTCAAAGTGTGTGATGTGATGTGCAGCTGACAACATGAATTTGTAGCATAAAAAAATCATTGGAAGAAGCTAAAGAAGATCAGTGACATGAGGGAGAGACACTGCACTTCACAATGTATTAGGCCACTTGCACCAGTGATGATTAAATGTCAATCCAAATAATGCCCTTATCACTCAAAATGAAGATATAACAGTTTATCATCAAACAATACAGCCCTAACATTAAATACTAGGTGGTGTGGACGTTAGGTGGCACTTTTGCCCCTTTAAACCCAACAGACAGATGCTCAGGACACAAGGTGAAAGCACTAAGATGATATTTATTAAAGACTAGCAAAATACCCGCGCTTCGCAGCGGAGAAGTAGTGTGTTAAAGAGGTTATGAAAAAGTAAAGGAAACATTTTAAAAATAACGTAACATGATTGTCAATGTAATTGTGTTGTCATTGTTATGAGTGTTGCTGTCATATATATATATACATATACACATATACACACACATATACAGATATATTATATATACATATACACATATATTTTTTATATATATATTTTTTAAATATATATATATATATATATATATATATATACACATACATACATACATACATACATATACACACATAGATGCACTTACAATAACATAGAAATCAATATAAACAACATTAACATCATTATCATATGAGAATATGAAGTAATATATAAGAAGCACATTTCATATAAATATAAATTATTAAACAGTAAAATCTTCTTCTATAATTTGCTACCGTGGCTTTTCGTTGGTCTGTCCAGGATTTTAAATCACCTGTAGCTTGCAAACCGTTTCACCTATTGACTTGAAATCTGGTACACATATAATACGTCACGTCTGCTATCCGCTTTATGGGTGATGATTGTATTACTCTTTTTATCTTTATTTTATTTTAGAATCAACTCCTATCTGCGCACAGCAGGGCGGCTGTGGGCGGATGCGTATGGTGTATTCACTCCATGTTATCGTGCATTGCGCTGTCAGTGGTATTTTGATAAAAGAATTTGAACAACATATAAGAAGCGTATAAATTATTAAACAGTAAAACATTAACATTTAAGAAGTAAAGTTACATTGAGTACTACTGCAGTGCCTTCGGGTATACCTCATTTTTTGTTTGCCCATTACATGCTTAAATGTATACATTTTTTGGTGTACCTACCCGAGAACACGCGACATATAACCGAGCGTGGGAGAAGCATGGATTTTAAACACGCGTTGAGTTCATCTGCTGGTCTCCCTCGTGGAATAAGTGGTAATGTTTGACTAAAATGTACAGCGAGTTAAACGACATTACCTCCTTTTTTTTTTTTTTACGATCTCTGAGATCTTGCTTTTTTCGGTTCAAGGCTTCATAAGCTCTTTTATGTTGTATGGTGTACTTATCCCAAACCATCATCTTTGAATGTTGCAAGACTTTCGCCTTGTATGTAGATCGGGGTAATTACATTCATTGCATTCCTAGTCTGAATCACAATCTGATTGTATGGGTGGTTACCTGGCACTGTAGGGTTGCCACCCGTCCTTTAAAATACGGAATCGTGCCGCGTTTGAGAATGAAGTTGCGCGTCCCGTTTTGAATCAATACTGGACGGGATTTATCCCTTATTTTTTTATCATTTTTTTTTTAAAGCAGCGTGTCATGCAAATCATCCCACACGCATTTTATGAAGATGCCTCCTTTCCTACTTTTGATTGGGTAATACTTGATGTCATCGTTAGTTTGATTGGTCTTTTTAACTGTCCAGTGAGGAGGGCGTGTCTTTTAAGTAGAGTCTGCAAAGTGTTGGTACTGAGATGTGGCGTCAGCGCCATAGTTGAAGCCCCTAACGTTGCGGTCAGCAAGTCGGCTAACATCCGCCATGTGCCATCTTTCAGTTGCGAGAAGCAGATCATAGAATGGTTGAAACTGTTGCCCCTAACGTTGCGCCACGGCGTGTGGTTCGTTTATACCTCGTGTCTTCTCATTAAACTTTTATCTCGCGAATATGTTATTGCAATCCGCAGCGGGAGCGTTTCTATAAACTTAATTTAAACTTACGTTTTACACCGTGCTTTGTTTCCCTTATGAACATGCTTGTATGCTTCACTCGCTCCGTTCTCAATTGTTTAATTAATTTTTTGCTCTTCGCTGTTTCCGGCTCTTCCTCCATTTCCCCCTACTTCGTTCTTTTATCTCGCGAATATGTTATTGCAATCCTTAACGGGAGCGTTTCAATAAACTGATTGAAAATAGTTTTGCATTTACCTTTTTAGTAAAAGGCGAGCTTTTAAGCCTGAGAAATCACCCCGTAAATGCACACGTTTAATTGCACATGTGTTAATATGTATGGTTACACAGTATTAAAAGACAGTGAACAACGTCAGTTACCTTTGTTCCCGCGTTTGATAAAAGGTGAGCTTTTAAGCCTGAGAAATCACCCCGTAAATGCACACGTTTAATTGCACATGTGTTAATATGTATGCTTACACAGTATTAAAAGACAGTCAAAAATTAACGTCATTTACCTTCGTTCCCGCGTGTGACTCGTGCTGTAAATCTCTTCCTTGTTTTTTAGTTCACGTGATTACGTAGGAGGCGTGATGACGCGATACGTGACTCCGCCTCCTCCATTACAGTGTATGGACAAAAAATATGTTCCAGTTATGACCATTACGCTTTGAATTTCGAAATGAAACCTGCCTAACTTTTGTAAGTAAGCTGTAAGGAATGAGCCTGCCAAATTTCAGCCTTCCACCTACACGGGAAATTGGAGAATTAGTGATGAGTCAGTCAGTCAGTCAGTCAGTGAGTGAGTCAGTCAGTGAGGGCTTTGCCTTTTATTATTATAGATTTCTTCTTTCACACTGCCCTTCAAGCACCACAGCCACCAACAGACAATTAAATAAACACAATAATATTCACAATTCTCTACTCCACACCTCCCAGCAAGCTTTGCCTACCTCCACCCGACTCTGGCTCACCTGCTGTGTCTTCAGCAGTCCTTTAAATAGTCCTTCACCCAGAAGTGTTTCTGCTCCTCCTCTCATGTCACTTGCTAGCACTTCCGGGTCATAAGGAGAACTCAAGTCATTTAATAAGTCCGGAAGTACTTCAGGGTTTCCATCCTCATGACTTCATAATACTTCTGGGCTGCAAGGGAAGCATCACTCCCCAGGTCCTTTCACAGCTCCCCGTGGCAGCACCCATGGCACCTAACAGGGCTGAGAAACCGAACTCCAAGTCCCAGGATGCCTTGTGGGAAACGGGCCACCGCTACATTCCAGGGGACCTGTCATTTAATGTTTTGGGGGGGGGGGCAGTGTCCATAAGTACCTGTCTTCCCCCATTCTTCCATTTCAGGAGCGTCCTGGCCCGGCTGAACTGCCAGCCATCTCTCACAGTGGTCTTTTTAGAAAAACTTAGAAATGTACTTTGGATGCAGGCAAAAAAGCTTGCAATTAGCAGTTTCTGGTATGAAATAGCCCATTCATAATTCCAGGAATATTCACGCGGCTGTGTATTATAATTTCTACTTTTACTCACGCTTACAGAAGGAAAATCACAACACCTCTGTCTTTTAAATTTTCCAGTTTCATTTAGTGTTTGTCCATTTTGCACACTAAGGATTTCATTTATCCCTCAGATCGTATCTTGTTTTTAGTGTGTTTGTTAGTTCATCAATCAAAAGATGAGCTGATTTTCAAGGAATTTGGCTTGAAGGGTGTCTTTGGGAATATAGGTGTTTCAAAAATTTTATTAGGAAGGGTAGGTATAGTGAAGGGTTTACAAAAATGCATCACTCCAATATGGCTGAAACTAGATTCTAGAATCTAGATTTTATTGCCTTTCTAAAGTTTTATCAACAAATGAGGTTTGTTGCCAACCAAAATCGTGTTGTCACACTAAATCAGTTCAGCAGATGGTAGTGAATTTTGCATATTGTTTGAGCCTAATAAAACAAATGCCACATTACATGTTAATGATTCAATGGCAATGACTTGGGGGTTGTTAGTGGTGTGATGGGGGACAATTGCACATCACTCAAGAACAGCTATGTCTACTTGCAAAAGGTTTTGTATATTTATATTATTGTTCATGCAATTTAAACTATAGTTTTCATGGAGCTTCAAGTATTTCAATGGAGAGTCATAATGAGTGGGCCAACACAGTAATACTCCAAAAAGGCTGAGTGGATGAAATTCTGCATGTATACTTAACCTATATAGTCAGAGTTTTCAAAGATTCAATGTCAATAAGGGTTCAATAGGTAGATCAACACAAAAACCAGTAACTTTTGACCAGCTTACATGCTGTTATCAATGATTCAATGATTTAAAAAGCCATCCAATTTATTAATGTGGGATTAAACATCATGAAACAACCAGGAAATACTTAGAAGTAGCATTTATGGATCCAACCCAGCATGGAGTTACAGCAATTATGGAATTCAACCATACACAAAATGAGCAATATCTTGACTCATGAGTGAAACTGATGGAGAGGTAATGTAGGTAACGAATGGGCAGTGTGGGTGCAAATTGCTTTTAAAAGTAACTTAGTTATATTATTCATTATGGGCAAAAAAAGTATCTAAACATGTTATATATTTACTTATTATAATACATAGTGTGTTACAAACAGTTTGCTACTTTTGTATTACTTTTTTATTCTTTTGTATGAAAAATTCCACATTTGACTGCCAAGCATTTGTTATTAAATCCTAAGCACACATAAACCTTCATGAAACTGCTCCAGAAACACAGGCAAATTTGATCATTTCTTGTGTTTTCTAAATATATTTAGTCTTTCATGTGCCGTGAAGTGAATAATGTCCATCCTCTTTTTCCATCCGCAGCCCAAGCCCCCGAAAATTTTCATTATGAACACTGGTGGCTTCATCACCAGATCACACTGTTTCCAAATATCAAGAGCAAATAGCTGGATGAAAACTAAGCTGATTTTTTATTAATAGGCTCCTGTTACTGGATTACATGCAGCACACTTTTTTCTGCTTGGCTACAGGATTGAGCCTCGCTAAGGGCCAGCGTACCGAGAATTCACAGTGAAACTTACGACGCAAAAGAATGTGCTGAATGCACGATGTTTTGCTTCCATACCATTGACATTTAAGTTTAGAGTGGGACTGCTTTTGTATTATTTCCTCAGGCATCTACCTGTCATTTAGTATTTAAATAAACATAACTGGTAAAAAAATATTAGATTCATTTCCTGTTCATGTTTAGACATTTTGGTAAAACCCCAGGTAGTACAATGTCCACTTTGGCAATTATGATGACAATCTTGGCTAGTGCCACCCTAAAGATGCATCAGAGACAGTAACAAAAGTCAACGCTCTACACCACTTGGAGATCATAACTAGAAAATCATTTGGAGAACTTAAAAACTTTTAAACAAGAGCTGAAAACCAAATTGTAAAGGATGAGCAAAATTGTTAAAGCAGGAAATCAAAGCAAATAAAGATTCTTTTATGCAGGACAAAGAAGTTTACAATATCTGATAAAGAAAGGTCGTCGATGGTGACCTAATACCCTTTTGCTCCAATGAGATCATGTGAATGGTGGAGCTTGTGAATAACAGTGAAATGGTGCAAATAAATGATAAACATCTTGAAAAAATACCAAAATGAAAAAGCAGTGCAGAAAACATAATCTGCATGGTCAAAAAACCCAAAGTGGGTGAAAAGAAATTAAAAGAATGTCCACTTAGAAGGTCAGGAAGAAATAAATAAGAAAAAATATTATAAGAAGAACTGCACGCAGCATTCCAGATGAGGCTTTTCCAGTGCATTATAAAAGTTAAGCATAACCTCCTTTGACTTGAAGCCCACATTGCGATACACAACATGACATCCTGTTAGCCTTCTTAGTCAGTTCTGTACCTTGTCTGAGTGTTCAAAGTGACAAATCCTAAGTTAAGTCCTTCTCGTATGGTCTTCCTTTCAAGTTTCAAACCTTGCATTATGGATTCAGATGTAACTTTTTTTATTTCCTACTAAGGGGCTCTGCCCCCTGCTCGCTTTGCTCGCCAACCCCCGGGTTTGGTTAACTGGATATACAATTTAAACAGATTTTTATTTTCATGGGAATTGTTACATATTAATTATTTTCACTTTTACTTTTAAACTTCAGTTAAATCAATATTTGGAATTAAATTTTCTCTTAAGATTGCATTGAATTTTGATTCTGTGTTTGGATATACATTGTGACAATGCAACGTATAACTGCCTGTGAGTGAATATTGTTTCTTTCTTTCTACAAGAAATGTGTCTGACAATATCTCGCGGGACGTGAAAGTGGCTCTCTGAGAAAATCACATCTTGTCTCCTTCCAAGATTTTTTTTATAATAGAGAGATGTTTTCATTCAGAACAGAGAGTAAAAATGTAATGATATAACAGAAATTTGCTTTTATTATATTATAAGCTTTGCATGAAAACATGAGATTATTTGGGAATAAGTAACATATCAAAAACACAATTTTTGTTAGCGTACTCCTTGGAGCCATTATTTCATAAGGATCAAAGTAGCGGGTTTGACACTGAAATAGCTGCAGCCTTTCAGCATACAAGATCATTTGCCTGCGTGTCTGCTCTACTTGTCATTGTCATTACAAGGATTTAATTAAGGGTGTAAACTCCACTGAAAAAGGTGAATTAATAGGAAATGACAAAAGAGTGTTAAGTATAAGGAGACTGTGGAAGATTGTGGGTTCGCTTCCCGGTTCCTCCCTGTGTGGATAGCGCTTTGAGTACTGAGAAAAGCGCTATATAAATGTAATGAATTATTATTATTATTATTATAAATATAACACTACTTTTCTTTAATAAATTCAAAATGAGAAAAGAAAAGGATAAGCATTAGCGGCCCTGATCTGGTTCATAAGAACTGTAATAATTTACTTAATGAGGCAGCACAGAATAAACAGGAATAGTTCAGTCAAATATTTGAAATATTAAAATATGTGCTTCAATTTAAATGTTTAAACAGTATACTTTGTATACTTTATAACAGAAAAATTTCAAAAATAACATCACATTCAAAATCACTGATCTTGAAATAGTCTAAAATGATCCCCACATGCTTATGTTTGAAATTTGTCATTTTTAACCTTCCGGGAGTGGCTCTTATAAGGTTAGAACCTCTGGCAAAGAATCACATTTCATATTCAGAATCAGCAACCTCAAAATAACATAAAACATTACTCCACATGTCTATATTGCCAATCCCCATATTTCTGAAGGTATGTGAAATGGGGTAACTTTGACCCCTCTTATGCCACCAAGTCCTTCTGATCATTTCTGCTGAAGACACCTATTGGTTTAGTCTTGGTCATAAGGAAGTAATTTCTTGCACAGAATATGGTTCAAAAATGACCTAAAAATGAGGGGTTTTCAGGTCTAGAGGACCAAAAAAAGGGGGAACCCCCAAAAGTTGCATGTCTTGCATAATAGACATCATGTCAAACAGTATACCATATGTTCTTGTATTGGTGAGTTTAGAGGTGCTACACCAAAAAACTAAATTGATTTCAAAGCGTACATAAATAATGTTTGTCCCTGTGATTGTTAATTGTCATAGCAAAAGCTATTCTAATAGGAAACTGTAAACATTTTAATACAAATGGCATATCAAGATCTCCTTTGGTGTCTGTTATTCGCGGAATATGTACTACATTACTTTTCTTGTCACCTGTTAAAATTTTACATGTTAGAATTGCTCAACCAATTTTTAATACAACTAATCTTGCTCCATTGCATAGTCCATTACTCATACATAAATTACGCGATAACATCACAATACATCCTTCTTTCAACAGTAATTTGGCTGGTGGAAGACCAGACGGTGTTAACGGTTGTAGTTATTCTTTGGGATATTGTAAATTGATGTTTTCATCTTCCGCACGATCACCACCAACTGCTTCAGCATAGTCTATTGATACACATTTAATCAATTTGCTGTGTAACCGTTCGACAATTTTCGTATTAATTCGTTTGACTTCATCATTTCTCTTTGCCATATTTAAATGAATGGGTGATTCTAAACTGGATCTTCGTAAGTGTGTGTGTTCATAAGTAAGCTCTTTAATGGATTGTTGTCTGTCCAGGTTAAGTGCCGGAATGCACCTGATGACTGTGGTCTTGTTTAAAAATAGTTATAAGTAGAGCATGACTTGAAAGAATCTCATGGCAAAAGTCTCCGTCTAATGTGACTTGCTTCCAAAGGTTGTCAGTATGGCATAACATGAAAGAATCTCATGGCAAAAGTCTCCGTCTAATGTGACTTGCTTCCAAAGGTTGTCAGTATGGCATAACATGAAAGAATCTCATGGGAAAAGTCTCCGTCTTACGAGACTTCCCTCCAAAAAGTCTCTTCCAATAGTCATGTCTTGTCCCAAGATTTTTTCATTATAATAGAGAGACATGTAATATTCTAAATGTATTTACATTATATTTTATTTGACACAAATTTGCCAAAGCTTAAATTCTATCCAGGCCCCTCTGCAATTAGTTGCCCGATTATTTGACATTTCCTGAGTCTTTGCCAGCTTTTTTTTATATTCTTGTCCAGATCATTCATGTTTATTAAAAAGAGCAGCAGCCTCAGCACTGATTTCTGGGGGACACCAACTTTAACATCATTCAAGCTCCTCTCACCATGACTCTTTGTTCTCGGCGTTTAAATCAATATTACACTCGTCTCCACACTATACCCTGAATTCCCATTTATTTTAGGTTGATCGCTAGCCTCTCTATACTTTTGGTGCATCCTCATAAATGATCATTTGTGACTGGAAACCAGCTTGTTGTGAGAGTGTTCTGCCACAAACTATCATCCTTTCCAGGTTTGGTTCTTGCCATTACTAACGTAATATGCAATATCATGGACTGTTGAAACTGGTGTAAGAAAAAGAAAGAGAAAGAGGCACTTCAATGGGACTAATGTGCTATATGAAAAATACATTTAAATTAAAAGTTTAATTAGTTAATTTGTAATGTATTTTGATCTCCATTTTCTGGATTCTGTTCAATTTTAGTTTTCGCAGGTTTGACCTAACCAGGCAGCAGCAAGTTCAAGTTAAGATCTAACTTACCACTACAGAGCTCCACTCACATTCCCTCAAGTGAGGCCAACTCCACCAAGATGGTAACCAGTAAATCTTCTGAAATGCTAACAATTAAAATGAAAAGTATTGAAAAAGATGGATAGATGGCAAAGGAATCATACTGACCCATGTGAACACTTTTCATATTTCTTATTCACTCCTTCTCACGCACACAGATAAATCATACAAACTTCACTTTCATCAGACATCTTCCGGAAGTGAGTGTCAAAGATAATCAGATATCCTGTAACGTACGTACCTGGTGACGTTATCCTCCTACAGACACCACCATTCTTTTAAAAGAAAAAGCAGCTTGGAGGCGTGAGAAGAGTTTCAAGGACCTCATGAATCAAACCTTTAGAGCAGTTCACTCTGCTGATGTTCTACTGGCAGGATTCCCCCTCTTTCGGCTGCATGGGTGGCTCGGCTTGACTGGATTCATTACTTTTGTTGTCTCTGGTCTCTTTTTTTATTTGCACCGGATACTGGAATTCCTTGTCATCAGGATCCTGGAATTTCTTTAGCTAAAAATCCCTGTCTTTGGGGTTCTATGTCTTCATTTGCCTGGTTAATTTCACAACACTAGGTATCTGCTATTGCAATGCTACAGTCAGTTTTGCTTTAAAGTCATTGCCAGTAAATACATCGTAAAACATGGCTAGTGCGTCTTTTCTAAACATTCACTATCAAGGCTCAGGATTTTGGCTGTTTTTGTCATATTGTATTTGTGATGTGACATTGTGTTTTTTTTTTATTGCTTTTTGGAATGGCAACAATGATGATATTTAAGGTTTGGAGTTCAGCCATTTATTTGAATAATTAACTCAATTATTCATTCATTTTCTGAACCCACCTATTACAGCAGACAGTCATGGGAGCAGAGCCTATCCTGTCATGACTGGACACAAAGCAGATCCAGCTCTAGCAGCAGCAGTAGCTCACTGCAGGATAAGCTTAGAGTTGCCAGTTGAACAATAAAGAAATTCAAAGCAAACTATGATTTCTATTAAAGCCTGACTAGAAACTTACAAAAAATTAGCAGATCTAATTGTTATCTTTTAGTCAAGATGGAAATTTAATTTTAATATAAATGTGTTGATTGAAATTGGAAGATCATTTGAGTGTGTACAATCTTTAATATTCAGATAATATACAGCAGTTTAGATTTTATTCATGTTTTCCAGTCACTGATGATATATTTTATGTATGACACTCTTGTTTAATACTGTGACTGCACTAAAACGGTGTGAACAGGACGGCCTTTTGAAGGATACAATAGAGCTCATAGAAATGTCACACCTAGTGTGGTAGTTCAATTGTTCCTCCCTGCTATCCCACAAGTCACTGCAGCCTTATTTTTGAAATGTTCTTTATCGTGACTCTTGCATTTCCAAATGAAACCACTAAATGATTGCTAGTTTTACTGCTATGTCTCCTGCAGTGCTAAAATGTAAAATAAGTAATAATTTAATTGAATAAAAATACAGCAAAATGTACAGTTACTCACCAATAATGAATGATATTGATGATGATGATGAATTAGCTGTGCAGTACGATGCAGAAGATTTACAACTCCTCGGGTGGCGCCTCTTCTTCAGGCGCTTCAGGAGGAGTCGTATCTTCAGATGGGTATTTTTCTGGTGTTGTTTTGTGCTGGCTTTTCTTCATAGGTTTGAGGAACATTGTGATGGGAAGTTGCTGTCGTTGTTTCTTCATAGTGGCAAGGAGGGTTTTATATGTCTGAATGGCAGCATTGATGCCATCATTAACTTTGAGAGCCGGACCCATATAGGGATCCCATGTTTCAAGCATTCCTTGAAACTCCTTCGATGTCCGAATAATCTGGGACAGGCGTTCCGATGTCGGGCCCTGCTCCTCCTCCTCTTGCATTGGATCTGTCTCTTCCTCCTCCTCTTCGCTGGCAGACTTTGTTAACTCCAACAAATCCTCGTCCGTCAGGGGTTCAGAGTGGGCATTGATAAGGTTGTTGACCTCATCTTGAGTGATGTCATCAAAACCTTCACCACCAAGTATCTTTTCCAGTCTCACGGCCTTGTCGACAGCCTCATGCTGAATTTATTCAGGTGATAAGCCCTTCTAATCATGGACACACTCTGGCCACAGATTCTTCCAGCAGGCATAGAGGGTTTCCTTTTTCATCTCCTTAAGGCCATCTTGGATGAGTGACAGGCATGTTGTGATCGTAAAGTTATGCCAGTAACCCTTTAGTGTAAAATTCTCATCCGTGTCCATTGCATCCACAAGTTATTGGAGAGAAATCCATGTATAAAGAGCCTTGAAGGCACGGATCACGCCTTGATCCATAGGTTGGATGAGGGAGGTGGTGTTGGTAGGCCTTAGGGTTGTGCATCCAGTGGACAGGCAGCAGGTTTTTATTTTTGTTTTTGAGGGCCCTAGGGTTCACTGATTTGTAGATGAGGCCAGGTTTCATCATGTAATCAGCAGCATTGCCACACATAATAAGTGTCACTCTGTCCTTCTGTGCCTTAAACCCTGGAGCTTTTGGTTTGTCCTTCATGATGCAAGTTCTGGATGCCATCTTCTTCCAGAACAAGCCAGTCTCATCCATGTTGAAAACTTGTTCAGGATTGTATCCCTTATCTTCTATGATGTGCCTAAAGGTCTCGGGGTATTTCTCCGTGGCTTCTTTGTAGGCAGATGCTTCCTCTCCATGTAGAGAAATGCTTTTAATATTGAATCATTTCTGAAAATGATCAAACCATCCCTTACTGGCTTGAAAATCTTCAGGCTCTGGTGCTGTTGATGGTCCTGGTTGTGGTTCTTTGGTTCCTTCTACATTGACTCCTGTAGCAAACTGCTGGTACAATTTCCATGCTTTCTCCATGATGTTACTGTCCAAGGAGATGTTCTTCTTCCTGCAGTTGGTGATCCACAATGCCAAGGCAGATTCCATAATGACGATATTCTTATTTTAGTTCCAGGAGCAAATCCAGTAGTTCAACCTTCTCCTGGAGTGTCTTAAACTTCTTCTAGCACTTAGGCTCAGTGCCAAAAGCCTTAGAAGGTGCAGGGCATTTTGGCAACATCTTGGGGCTTTAAGAAGAACAAAATGGAAAACACGAGAACACTCAGCCGGAGATGCGTCTAAGGGCAGCAGTCAATCAGCAGCAAGGAGAAATGAATTACGCTCTTGGATTGGCTACTTTCACCATCCCAAGCCGCGTTTTCCTCTACGGTTATTTCCTGTTCTCTCTACAGTATAGTATTGCCACGAAAAAAGCCATAAAAAATTGCAGAGGATATTTGCGGTTTCCACTAACAATTATTATATCCACGTACGACTGAGGCTGCAAACTCTGAACCGCAACTTTGTGGGGGTCTACTGTAATAAAGGGCTCAAACGGAGCAAAAATAGTGGCTTAAAAGGCACTACCTATGAGACAATGTCCATAAACACAATTCATTAGAATAATCCAGTAACCAAAAGAGAAAAAGTTAAAAGTCAGAAGATTAACAACCAAAGAAAACAAAATGATTACAAAGTGCATTAAATTCACAACACACCTCTGCCTAAGATCCTCTTTTCTTGGACTTTTATAGGCAGTGGGTTGTCTCAGGAGTGCTGATGTCAGTGCGACTCCGCCTCTTGAGGTGCCACCCACAAAGCACAGGGAATCTAACTACATTTGAGCAGACAGTACACAATTACAAAAAAATAAAGAAAACCAACAAAAATAACTTAAAATCATGAAAATTAATAATTAAAATAATAATGAAACAACAAATTAATACAAATCAGAGGAAAACCCTGACTGTAACATAACACATCTGCCTGGAATAACGTAAACCATTCATACTCATCAAAGAAGATTTAACACTTGTATTGCTGCCGAAGGTAGTTCTACAAAAATAAAAAATTTTAAAAATGCTATATTTTTTATTTTCCATTGATTATTCTACAAACATTTCTTACTGATTATTTCTTAGAATTACAACCTTGTCAACTTTGTCTATCTCATGATGATCTAGACTTATTTATTTTACTTATTTTATTTTTATTTATGTGTTTGTTTTTATAGCCTTTTACTTGCCATTCATAAATAATAGAGGTAGAGTTTTGGGGTGTTTTGGAGTTCAAGGAATTTATTAGTTGGGTGTGTTTTTTGATTTAGGATGTTTTTAAAGATGCTAACTTTGAAATATGTCTTCCCGAGATGCCATTTATTATTTGCTGTTTGTGATGTAGGGTTGCCAGGCGAGACATTGTGCTGTGTGCAACAAATGAATAATACCGTAATTACCGCGACAGTTTAAAGGTCAACGTCATACATTCCTTTACTGTCCGAGTTTGCAACTAATTTGAACCTTAAAACTCTAGTGTCTTCTGTGTTAAAGATCTTTCTGCCTACAAATTGTTTCAGTTTTTTTACTTTGATTTACGTCTTGTGTTTTGACTTAGGCTGCAAGAAGTGTTCTGGGTTTTGATTCTCTTGCTATGTCTTTCGATTTACAATTTCGTTTCACATCTCAGCCATCGCTTATTTAAATCCTATTGGTTTCAGCCTTAGCTCGTTGTTATGGTCAATCTCTTGATTCCATCCTATTTAAAACTGCTGCCATCTTATGCATTCATTCCAGTCTACATTTTTCTTAAAGTGCTCATTATCATAGGTGATGGTTAACATCATGATGAACTGATCCGCTTCTGTTGCACTGTCCAGGCCAGAGGTTTAATGGTTTAGTCTTGGAACACCATGGCTTTTCACTTCAGGACATTTTCTGAAAAGTTACCAGTCCTTATTTAATTATATTATTTTTAAATTTTTGTTCAGCATTTACATCATTCATCCATGCATTTCCTACCCCTTCTTTCTTCATTATATGTCATGAGGAGCTGCATTAGTTACAAGGCAGAAACCAACCTTTTAATGACTGACAGTCTACTGAAATGCCAACATA
Source organism: Erpetoichthys calabaricus (assembly GCF_900747795.2). Lineage (NCBI taxonomy): Eukaryota > Metazoa > Chordata > Cladistia > Polypteriformes > Polypteridae > Erpetoichthys > Erpetoichthys calabaricus. Next base: position 57,264,458 of record NC_041397.2, on the reverse strand, counting down.
CAGTTAACCGTGAGCATAGCAGGCAGTTGTTTAAGATGAAAAAGAAATTAGAGTGCTGGGAGAAAAAACATGAACACTCCACACAGAAAGTGGCCAGGAATTCAACCCTTAGGCCTGATCCTGTGAGGAGGACATGTTTTTAACAAAGTATTATGACTCAACAATTTATACATCATCTGATAATAATGAATCCTCAGGATGTCCCACAAGGAAGCTCGATCAACTGAGTCGAACGCTTTGCGAAAATCAACAAAGGCTACAAATAATCTCTGCCAATATTGCGTTTGCGCTCCATGAGAACCCTCACTGCCAGGATGCAGTCAATGGTAGACTTCTTAGGTGTAAAACCAGACTGCTCCAGTCGCTGGTAGGTGAGCAAGTGATCACAAATCTTATTGAGGATGACCCTAGCAAGGACCTTACCCAGCACCGAGAACAGTGTTATCACCCTTCCCTTTCCAGATAGGGAAGACAAGTCCCATTTTCCAGTCAGTTGGGATGATGTCAGTCTCCCAAATGGAAGCAAAGATTGCTTGCAATGCCAGGAGCACAGCCTTACCACCAGCCTGGAGAAGTTCACCCCAGATACCACAGATTCCTGCAGCCTTTCCTCCCCTCAGCTGGTTCACCACCTGTGCAATCTCAGTGAGACTGGGTGGTTCGCAGCTAATTGGAGGATTAGTCTCAAGACCTGTGAACCCAGAGAAATTCAACATCCTAGCCGGAGGATCAGCTTTGAACAACTGCTCAAAGTAGCAAGTCCAGCGGGTCACAACTACAGTGTCATCCTTAAGGTCCATTCCATCAGCTGCCCTGACTGCCACTCTCCGAGGAACAGATGCAGATGTGCATAATGCTTCGATTCCTCTGTAAGCAGGACATGGGTCGCTAGACCACAGATGGTGTCACTTGCTCACAGATTCCTCTAACAAACGCCTCTTTATCTGCCCTCAGAGCCCTCGCAGCCGTCCCTCTCAGTTCCCGGTACAGACCAGAGTTGCCATTGAACCGTGCGCTGCGACTCCTCTCAATGATATCCAGGATGCCCTGCGAGATGAAACGCCTCCTTCTGGGAACACCAGTAACACCAACACAACCCTTAGCAACCTTCAGGGTCTTGTCACGGAAGGTCTCCCACATCACATTAGGATCGGCAGTCGTACCCAAATCTGAAAGTTCCTCACAGAAACTGTGTGCAAACTCATTAGAAACTGCCTGGTCTTGGAGTCTGGCCATTTTCCTAGTAGGTGGTAACCTACTGGACCTAAGCTGGATCCTAAGAGTAGCAACAACAAGTCTGTGGTCAGAATTCATAAACTGGGCACTTCTGTAGACCCTGCAGTTTTGCAAGAGCCTCCAGCGTCTGCCCATGAGAATGTGATCGATCTCCTTCACCGCACCACCAGTATTGGAGTACCAAGTCCAACGATGCGGTTCAGGGCACTGAAACCAGGATCCTTTGATTCGCAGCCCCTGACCTTTTGCAAAGTCAAGGAACATGGAGCCACTTTCACCATGGTCACCAGACCCATGGGGACCGAAACAATCCTCATAGCCAGCCCTGTAAGTGCCAGTGGCTGCATTGAAGTCACCCATGATCAGAGGAGTGTCACCTCGTGGGCACCCATCAACCACCAAGCGAAGCTGCGAATAAAATGTCTCCCTCACAGAGACATCACTCACCGCGGTTAGAGCATACACTGAGACAACAGACAAGGCACCCAGAGAGTGCCGTAATCTGAGTCTCATAATACGCTTGTTGAAAGGAGTGACATCGGACACCAGCGGAAGAAGCCAATCTGCTACAGCAACAGTTACTCCCCCGAGTATGACAGGCATCAGACTGACCAGACCAATAAAAGGTGTATCCACCTACAGAGATCTGGCCAGTTCCTGGTCTGCGCACCTCAGAGGGTGCCGCCACTGAAATGTGGAGTTACGCAGCTCCTCCGACAGCAGAGGAAGATGATTGTCTTGCCGGAGATACAAGGCGTTTCATGTGCCCACCCGTATGAGCTGCCTCAAAATGGGACCTGAGCACTGCCATGCAACGGGCGACGCCTCAACACCACACCAGTTCCGATCCCCAACAGACCTGACCATATTGGCTCTCCAACGGTTTCGACTCTTCCAGGGATGAGGCTCCCGAGGGCTTTCCCCCATTCCCTTCATGATGCAAGTAGCTTTCCTATGGGTGGCTGTAGCAGAACTACTCCCACGGAGAGCAAAAAGGAGTCCTTTCTGTAATCTCGGAGCTTTGTGAAGTTTTTTTATGGTGGTTGGAGTGCCAATCCTGAGACCAATCCCCATAATTTCTCTGCAAGTTGGAGGACCGCTTTCAGGGTCAGATACAGCTTAATGTCATACCCAGGACCTCGAGGTTGTTGGCTATCATGGCCGGCCTGTACATTGGTACTGTGAGTGCTGTGCAGAGTGAAGGCAGGACCTCTGCGTTTTTTCCCAGTTGATTCTGGGGTTCGTCAGGGGTGTGTTCTTGCTCCTACTCTGTTCAATGCTTGTATTGACTGGGTGTTGGGCAAGGTCATGGGGTCGTGGGGTCCCACAGCTGTGGTGCATCTGTTGGTGAAGAAAGGTTCATGGATCTTGACTTTGCTGACGATGCTGTGATCTTCGTGGAGTTAATGGAGGTTCTGATCGGGGTGCTCGAGAGACTGAGCGAGGAGTCTGAGTGTCTGGGCTTGCGAGTGTCCTGGATAAAAACCAAGATCAAGGCTTTTAATGACCTCTTGGGCACAGCCATCAGCAGTATGTCTGTTTGCTGAGAGAGTGTTGACCTTGTTGAGAGGTTTACTTACCTTGGCAGTGACATTCTCTGGTGACCCTTCTTATGAAGTCAGTAGATGGATTGGGAGAGCATGGGGGGGTCACAAGGTTGCTAGAAAGGGGTGTATGACAATCCAGATATCTATGCAAAAGGATGAAGGTCCAAGTCTTTAGAGTCCTGGTGCTTCCTGTCTTGCTATATGGGTGCGAGACATGGACGCTATCCCGTGACCTGAGACGAAGACTGGACTCCTTTGGTACTGTGTCTCTCCGGAAAATCCTTGGGTACTGTTGGTTTGACTTTGTGTCGAATGAGTGGTTGCCCATGGAGTCCCAAATGAGGCACATTACCTGCATTGTGAGGGAGTGTCAGTTACGGCACTACGGCCATGTGGCGCATTTCCCCAAGGGTGATCCAGCTCATAAGATCTTCATTGTTGGGGACCCAACTGGCTGGACCAGACCGATGGGTCACCCACATAACACCTGGCTGCGGCAGATAGAGGGTCATTTCCGGAGGCTGGGATTGAACCGTGTGTCTGCCTGGGGGGTTGCAAACCGGGATCCCAAGTTGTTTTGTTGTATAGTGGGTGCGGCAACACACTGTACCAGTGCATGCTCCCCCAACTTGGCTAACTTGATAATAGCCCTTGTAATGCAGGCAGGGATGAACTGGCTTCCCGACCTGAACAGATAAAGTATCTTTTTGCCTCATTGAAAGGCCCATAAAATGGATATCCTGACCATGATGGCTAGACAACAAAATGGAAGGACAAGAGGAGACACCCTATAAGGGCTGTATACCCCCCCTACATACGCTAGGTGGCAGTAACCGTTTGTTGGACCACCATTGTGCACACCTGCAGGACAACCTGGGAACTGCAGCCCTGATAGGCAGCCCTGCAGGGTGCTGCTAAGAATGGATGTCCTTATTCTGAAAGAGCTCTGCTTGACCTTTCTCAGTCGAGGTGTTGGTAGTACTCCTGGATCTGATATAAATGGAGCCATCTCATCTCACTCAGGAGCCAGAAGAGGAAGTGGATAATGCAAAAGAAGGAAAAATAATATTGTATTATTGACTGTGAACACACCTTGTGCAAGGTATTTATTATAAAATTAAACACTCGTTTGAACCCTGAACATTTGTTAATATGGCTTTGTCTGTAGCTGGGGATCTGGGTTACCCTCTAGAGGCCACACCTTATACTAAATAATTAATTTTGTTTTGATTTTCATATCAGAATCTTGAATTTAGACAAAAGGTTTTCAGAGCATGACAGAGCAGAGGAGTCCTCCCGGAAAATCACTTAACCAGTCCAGTGACTGTCTGGCCTGGCCTCATTTTATCTTAGTGTCAACATTCCTCAAACATATTGTGTGACGGAGATTATATGCTTTAAATCTTATTACTGCCAAAATAATTTTGCTTGTATAAAAAGTAATAATTACCCTGTCATGCTGTTCTAAAATCTTTAAATTAGTCATGCATAAATGTAGAGACGGTTGCACAATGTATTTTAGTTCATGTAAGTCAAATGGATTATCTTGTCTAAATAAGAATTTTGTCCTTTTTGTGCAATTTTTAATACATATTTGATTATTTTTGCAAATATTATAAATATTATTATTTAATTAAAATATAAAGATCCCATCCTGGGACAGTAGACCAGCTTTTCTCCCTTGTGCAGATGCTGGAGGGTGCATGGGAGTGTGATAACCCCATCTACATGGGTCTTTTAGATTTGGAAAAAGCATATGACCATGTCCGTCATCATGTGTTGTTTGAGGTGCTGCAGGAATATGGGGTTGCATTTCAAGTTTGTTAAACGGCAGGAGACAATGAGTACAGATAAGGGGAGAGTGCTCCACATGGAGTGAGTTCATCAGTGGAGTCCCTCAGAGGTCTGTCCTGGGACTGTTACTTCTTCTGATTTATACTAATGACACTGATTCCAGTATACAGTAGATAGTAAATGTGTGAAATATGCAGATGATACTAATATTGAAGCAATGGGAGACACTGAAAAGGCAGCAAAAACAACTCAGAGTAACTTGACCAAGTGCAAAGTGCCATACGTGTGCAACAGGAAGAGCAATTATAAATACAAGATGGGAGACAGTATGCTAAAGAAAACATTAGAAAGATTTAGAGGTTTGTGTTGACACATTTTCATCAAAGCAATGTGCAGAAGTGATTAAAAGGTCAAATAAAATGTTGTTTTATATTGTAAAAACTATTTAATATAAACCAAGAGACATTATGCTCAGACTATATAATGCACTGTTGAGAAAACTGTTAGAGTATTGTGTTCAGTTCTGGTCACCACACTACAATAAAGACATAGCAGCACTTGAAGCCGTTCAGAGGAGAGCAGCCAAGTGCACCCCAAGACTTCAGGACATGTTGTACTCTGACAGACTCAGAGAATTAAACCTGTAATGTCTCGAGCACCGGAGATGGTGTGAAGACCTAATCCAGGTTTTGGAAATTCCCAAAGGTATTAATAAAGTTGATCCAGTAGAATTCTTTCAGTTTAAGCATGAATCATGCATTCAAGGACACCAGTGAAAATTAAGTGGAAGTGCATTTAGGACTGAAGTCAGAAAGCACTTCTTTATGTAAAGAGTTATGGGAATCTCAAACAGACTATCAAGCCTTGTAGCCAAAGCAGAAACCTTGACAAACTTTAAGAAGTACCTGAATGAGGTATTGGGGCAGCTTAGCTATTAGCTAAAGAAACAAGCTTAATGGACTAAATTGTCTTTTCTCTTTTGTCAAAGTTCTTATGTTCATATGGAGCACTCTTGCATGCTATTTGTTCAATATATGTTGTACCAGAGTACTTGCAGTTAAGTTAAATTCCCTGAACGTTTCAAACTCTGTGAAGGATGTACCTTGTCACCACTCCTGCTTGTGTTTTTCATGAACAGTAGATGAAGTCGCAACCAAGGATGTGAGGGTGTCCAGCTGTGGAGTTCAAGTATCTCAGGATCTTGTTCATGAGTGATGGAAAAAGGTAATGTTAGATCAACAGGCTGGTTGGATCTCTGTCAGCTGTTCTGCAGGTCCTGTACTGGTCTGTGGTGGTGAAAAAGGAGGAGTGTCTGAAGACAAATCTTGGTTCTGAGCTGTGGGTATTTCATAGTGAAAACAAGAGGCAGAAATAGGGTTTCTTCGCAGTGTGACTGGACTGACACTCCATGATAGTGTGAGAAGCTCTGTGATTCATGAGAGTCTCACAGTGGATCCGCTGTGCCTCTAGATAGAGAGGAGCCGGTTGAAGTAGTTTGGGCATGTCATAAGGATGCCCTCAGCTGGCACCCCATAGAGTAAGGGTGGGCAGAGTCGGTCCTGGAGGGCCACAGTGCCTGCAGATTTTTATTCCAACCCAGTTTCTGAGAAGTCAATTATTTCTGAAGCACTTATTGCTCAAGTGACAAAGGATCCAGTAGTTCTCCGGTTAACTTGTTTCCATCCTGCACTATTTGGTTAATAAAATGTTTAAGAGAAAAATTTGACAGAGTGAAAATTATCTGTTTTAGGCTTCAAATCATTTGGATGATATCCTTGGAAAGGGGAAAAAAAATCAACGATATATGAACCTAACATTGCAGACTAACAAACCATAAAATTAAATAGGTTTCTGGCATTGGCCAAGGATTGGTTTCTAATTAAGCATTTAGGTTGGAACGAAAACCTGCAGCCACTGCGGCCCTCCACGACCGACATTGCCCAACCCTACCCTAGACCTTTTCAGGGAACATTTCACTGGGTGGAGACCGTTTGGCAAACCCAGGACACACTGACTTGAAAACCCCTAGAAATTCCCAAGGAGGAGCTGGAATCTGTAGCTGGGGACAGGGAAGTCTGGGATGACCTGCTTGGCCTCTCACCAGGAAAAGTGGTTTCAGAAAATGAGATGAGATGAGAAGTTCCTCTATCTCACATACATGTCATTTAGATTGACTGGTAATACTAAATTGAGCCGATGTAAGCAAGTGGGTGTGCCCTGTGGAGGATTAGCTCCAATTCCAGTGGTGATTTGATTCCAAAAAAAGAACTGGCAGGTTTTGTCGATGAAGACGAGGACAAGCAGCTTAATTATCACTGTGGTTAGATGGTCCAGAGTGCTTTCAGGCAGAGGCTGATTCAATATGCTTGAAGTGATCATGAGGATAGTCTGAGCACCACTACAGGGTTGTATTAAAAATAGTCTCACTAAAGCCAGACATATAGTAGACAACCATGACTGAATTTTACCTAAAACTGGGTGGGAACAATCAAACAGCACACTGAGAGACACTTTTGTAAACCAATCCAATGCACCCTTCTAGGCATACTTTTGAGAAATGGCTGACTGAGACATTGTTACACATTTTCTGCCATTTTAATTTTTAACAATTAGGTTTCTAATATTTCTTTTTACTTTTTACAGGTAATGTAACAGTCTTATAGTTTATGACTTCTTCCCATAAATAAAAGATTGCATTGCCACCGTATAATTAGCTTATGGAAAAGATCATTGCAGAAAATGTCATACTTCTCTTCCATTCTTCAAATCTTCACTCTCCATGGCAACAGCATGTAGAATTACACATGAGTGGCTCGCTAGTGGCTATTCTTTTATTACAAGTGTGGCAAACTGTTAGGAGAAACATTTAGATTATTAGAATGTGATGCCATTTTGCATCTCCTATTATCCTGCTAGCCGTCACATTACATGCTCTCCCTACAACAATATAAAAATGGCAATTATTATGTAACATGACAAAATTGAGTTACAACAATATTGCATACCTTTAGTCTTTCTGGTCAGTGTTGAGAGAAATGATATAGATAGAAATTATTTACTTTTTGATGATGCATATAGAAAAATTATTCTTGCCAAGGTATCTTTACAGAAGAAGTGACAATTCTTTAATTACACTGTTTTAAATTATCTGGAGTAAATGCATTTGCATTTGCATCTTGATTTTCCCACAATCTCCTGGATCATGGACTGCTTGACCAACATGCAGCAGTTTATCAGACTGAAGGTCTGTTTGTCAGAAATGGTAGTGTGTAATACCTCAGGAAACTATCCTGTCTCCCTTCCTGTTCACCCTCTACACAACAGACTTCCAGCACAATACCAGCACTTGCCATCTACAGAAATTTTCAGATGATGTGTCCATCACAGACTGCATTAATAATGGAGATGAGTCAGAGTTCAGGAAGGTTGTGGAGGACTTCATCTTGTGGTACAGAGACAACAACCTGCAACTCAACATCAGCAATACAAAAGAACTGGTGGTGGACATCAGGCATGCCAAGGAGCCTCTGAGACCAGTCACCATTCAGGTGGACGGGTGAAAAGGGTGTAGAGCTACAAGTACCTGGGGCTTCACATAAACAACAAACTGGACTGGTCTGACAACAAAGTGGCACTGTACAAGAAGGGCCAGAGCAGACTGTACTTCCTAAGGAGACTGCGGCTTTTTGATGTTTGCAGCAAGCTGCTGGAAATGTTCTATCAGTCCATAGTAGCCAGTGTGGTAGTCTACATTGTAGTCTCCTGGGGAAGCAACCTGAGCACAAAAGAAGCACAAAGCCTGAACAAACTTATCAGGAAAGCCCACGCCATCACAGGGTGAACCCTGGACACACCGGAAGCTGTGGTGGAAAAGAGGATGGTGACAAAATTGGATGCCATTATGAAAAATCCCCTCCAGGAGGCAATCTCTTGGAGCACTTTTGGCCAATGGCTGATTCCATCATGGTGTGCTAAGAAGCACATCTGGGAGTCCTTTCTGCCCACTGTTGTCAGCCAATTCAATGCTTCCTCCTAACATACTTATTAAGTTCATTTTAAAATTTCTGCACAATATTTATTTATTTATTTTCATTTATTGATTGATTGGCTGTATTATTTGTCATGTGAGTCTGTATCCTTGTTTTTTATGTTTCTGCTTCTGTATTCATCTAAATTTCCCTTGGGAAGAATAAAGTTAATCTAATTTAATATATAAAATTAAGCAATATTTAAATGTGTCACACATACTTGTCAGAAGATCACCTTCCAGGCTCATGTAACACCACCCCAGAATGACAGGGAGTACTGTCACTAATTGTGTCATCTTCACTTCACACCACAGTATCAAGAAGATGCACAGTGAAACCAACTGACTCTGCCCCTTCCGGTCCGACCGCTATAAAGCCTGGGCACCCCTGGAAGGTGGCGTCTGCTTGTGGACTGAGTGCACCACAGAACGGAGCACCAACATGAACCAACCAGCTTAAGAGAGCTGATTGAAGGCAACTCAAAGGCTATGTTTAATTATTTTGCCAAAGTCTTTTGTTTTTCATTGCGGATGAATGCCTGTTTTGCTTTAAGTCATTAAAAGAAATGGCTGGTGTCCCAAATCTTTTTTCGGTTGTGGCGATTCCATCAACTGATGACAAATGGAATACAATGAGTCTGGATAGAAATGTACAAAGATATAGGTACCAGCCTATTATAGTCTGTTTTTCCACCTCTGTTTGACTTGTTGCATTACTGACATTTCTGTTCTTAACCACTCAGCTGCCTCTCTTACAAATTACGTGTTTAATGATCATTTAATTGTGCCAGGTGATCATTCAAAGGTGACATTTTGCCCATTGTTTAACACGTGCATAAGGGAATTTCACTGTACTCTGTACGTGTAACAATATGTACTCTATAATCCTTGAAAAATCAAATGTTATTTGTCACACACAAATTATATATGCAGTATAACATGTTGTGAAATGCTTAGTTGCTAAACTCTGAGTCTGTGCATAAGAACAATAACAATAATAAATGAGTTCATAAATATCAGTATAAACCATGATAATAAATGACTGCAACAGCATTCATTATAATAGAAAAACAAATTTTGTGATAATAACTTCAACTTAAATAACCTGATGTAAGAGATCTAAGAACTGGGCATCATGTACATCTGCACACTTATCTCATTCAAGATGCTGATGGACTGTGGAAAAGGTTTCTCCTCCGTCTCTCAGAACTGGTCTTCAAAATACACCAAAACTGCTACATATACAGTAAGTGTATAACAATGTTGGACCAATGGATATTTTAACTTCCAGACATAACTTGCCCATGTCTCTGAGGGTTTCTCCCACATTCTAAGTGAGTACATGTTACTTACCTGGAGACACTAAATCTGCGTGTGTGTGTGTATGTGTGTGTTCTGTCCAATAGATTGGTATCCCATCAAGCACTGTCCATAAAGAAGTCAGAAAATTAGTAACCAAAATCATTTCCACAGATCATTCAGGATTCTAATTGTTAAATAAATAAAACAGATATTACAGAGCAGTATGCACAATTATCGATCATACTATGAACTGTCAAGGTGAAACTTGTCTGTTTTGATGTTCATTTATGGGACAGCCATTAAAATGTATTCATTAATGCATTCATGGTACAAATTAATGAAATGTCAGTCAGTCAGTCATTATCCAACCCGCTATATCCTAACATAGGGTCACATTAATGAAATGTGCCCAGAACAAAATGTAATGCTAATCAGCAGGGGTTCCCTGAAGAAAATTGTCTCCCTGCCAGTATCCTCCTTCCCAGCAATTTAAGCAACAAATGCCATTGATTTCCCAGAAAGTACATCCCTTACACTGTGCTCTCTTTCCAACTTCGTTGAATAATTCAGATCTACTGACAGCCTGATTCAGATGTGTCTGTACTACAGGAGAAACAGTGTAAGCACGGTCACACTTGTGAAATGTGTGCAATCCAAATAATGAAAGGGTGTAAGGCCCTATAAAAGACCCATAAACCGGGTCAGAGCCTTCCCTATCCTGCATAGAATAGGCCTTACACGGGGCAACCTGACCTTCCAACTCCATACATTCAGACGTTTTTCTTCAAACAGAGAGACATAGACACATGGAATACATTAGCAAGTAGTGGGGTAGACAGTAGGCCTTCAGGAACCTTCCATACTGGACGCTGTGCTATTATGGAGGAATTACATGGATAGGACAGACAAACTTTGTTGGGCAGAATGGCCTCTTCTCGTCTAAATCTTCCTAATGTTCTAATGTTTTAAATCCACAGGCAGGCTCAAAAAAGGAATTGGCTTTTAAAGTTCAAAAGAAATCAAAACAGCAAAGTTAATTGATTTACTATTGAAAGGTACATTGATTGTAATTACCGATTTCACGGTTCTGTATTTGTTTACTTTTGGATTTTTGGCATTAGATTGATTCTGGACTTGTTACATGTTCGCTTTTTTGTCCTTTTTAGTGATTACCTTACTTTTTGTGCTTTCATTTATTTATTTCAATAAATGTTTTATTTAAAAAAAATTCTTTTGTGGTTTTGTCATTCAAGCCGGACGGTTTAGAACACAGATGTCAAACTTCAGGCCTGGAGGGCCGCAGTGGCTGCAGGTTTTCATTCTGACCCTTTTCCTAATCAGTGACCAGGTTTCACTGCTAATTAACTTCTTTTCCATTCAGTTTAATAGCCCTGTTTTTAAGGATTCAGTCCTCTGAATTGATTCTTTTCAGCGTTAAACGATAGCCAAACAGAGATGAGACATGAAATGAGCTACCAGATGACCAGGTAAATTGGGGCTTCAAACTCCAACCAGTTTCACTCCAACCAGTTTCTTAATGAGAAGCCGATTCTTGCTGTTAATTAAACCCGTTATTTAATTCCAAAGCTTGTTGCTGCTCTCATTCTGCTACAGCTAACATTTCCAGACCTGTTGATTTTCTGTTTTTTCTAAGAACACCGTCAAAATGTTCTGGTGATCTCGGAGATCAACTTTACTGAGACCCCCACCTTTCTTTATTTTCACATATTGCGTGATGGACACAGGTTAGCTGGTCATGTGGCAGCTCATTTTGTGTCTCATTATTGTTTGGCTGCTAATTAAGGAAAATGAAACAACTAAGGGGCCTGAGTCAAGTTAATTAAAACTAAGGCAAAAGCAGTTAATTAGCAGCAAAAAATGGTCACTAATTAAGAAGATGGTTAGAATGAAAACCTGCAGCCACTGCTGCCCTCCAGGATATATAGATTAAATTAGATAAACTTTATTCATCCCAAGGGAAATTTAGATGTGTATAGGATTCAACGTCCCTGGTTTAGAAAGTTCCTTTCTGTGAATTGCATTTTTTTTCCATATTGAAGGATTCTATAAAGTATTTTGCCCATTTTTAAATCCTGGGACCCATTTTAGGCCTGTGAAGACCAAAGCCAGCCAGTGGAGTTTGGGGTTTGGCCACCTGGGATCAGGCCATATCTAGACAGGTCAGTGAAGTTACTTGTTTTGTCCTGCAGAAATGAAATTTCAAAGGGTAACTAGAAGACAAGAATCTAGCAAGGATCAGAACCAGGAGAACATCAGTAACCTAAGATAAAAAATTGCAAGACAAAACTGAAGAAGCATGGAGAGTTCAGAAACCAGAGAAACAAAACAAAGAATTTTTTTTTTAAAAGTTTGAAGGGTTTTGGAATCCATGTAATAGGATAGAGAAGCTTACCCCAGGTGATCTTTCATCCTATCGCGCCGTGATAGACAGGCCACAGCCTCTAAGGACATACACTCTGGGATGGCTCTAGAAACAGGAATCAACAATATATAATGATATAATGGCCAAAATCACATATCAAAATTAGAACTATAACTGTATTTCAAAAACAGATCAACAAAATGGATAAAGTAGTGTATAAAAATTGTCAACAGAAGCAAACAATATTCAAAATAGAAGTCTCTGGCAATCCTGGAGTGTTTTGCTGGACTTTTCTGAAGCCTCATACCCCTTTATCACAATGTTTGCATCACCATCTCACAACAGAGACTAGCTAACTAATCATCACTTGATACATAATAAATCTGATGATTTGGGCATCAGCTGGCACCTCTGAAACTTCTTTATCAGCATCCCATTAGGGGTCAGGAGCATCAGAGCAAATCCTTTTCAAGACCAGAGTCAGTGAGGTAGCGTGATGGCCGATGGGGTGGCTTGAGGCTTTCTGGTTGACAGCAGCATGAAATAACTGCAGGAGTGTAGGATGTCAGGTGGCAGCAGTGTGCCATTCAGTCAATTTACTTGGTAAATGAAAACTTTTATCAATATTATTGCCATTAAGAGAAGTTAATTTCTTAGAATTGTTTTTCATTGAATCATTAAATATGGCACAAATATTTTGGAAAAGTACTTATATAGAATTGTTAAAAAATTAAAGCAGAAAACCATTCTAGAGAATCAATTCCATTATACTGTAACATGAATCAAAATGAAAAACATGTCTCATGTTATTGAGAAAGACAAAAACAAAGCACAGAATTCCTTTCTGAAAGTGAGAAGACTAAAATATTTCAATGGGTGCCTTATAAAATCTCCAGACCTGGCCTTGTTCCCATGTACGTGTTTTCCGAAAACCAAACAAAGTGATACTGAACAAATTATGTACACCCCTACTCACACAAAACGTTGGTTTAAAACAAAGATAAAAATGGTTTCATAAAAAAAGTATTAAATAAACACTGTCTGATTTTAAAAATATTTGAGGGTATTGTCATTTAGCATATTACGTTAGTGCGGTCTGCTAGTCTTGAAGTTTTCCAGTCTAAATGGTCGTGTGCCAGACAGTGAACGTTACATGAGGAAATAACACTTGCAGCCTGCCACAAGTACATTGAGATCAAGAATCATTATCTGGTTAAAGAAACATAAATTACAGAATTACAGGAGAGAAAGGTTTGACCAATTTAGAGCATTATGGTTCAAAATGAGTTCCTAAAGTTCAAGAATGTTTTTACCAAGTTGTAATACTTGTCATCTGACTCACAGCCCTCATTTGGTGTCCTGGTTCTGTGGAGCACATCTTTGTCTTTGCACAGATACTAGAGGGGTTATGGGAGTGTTCCAATCGTATCTAAATGTGCTTTGTGGACATGAAAAAGGCTTATGCCAGTGTAACTTGCAGCAACTTGTGGGAGGCTCTGCTAGATTCTGGGGTTCAGAAGCCACAGGTTTTATTTACAGAGTGTCCATTATTGTATTCCTACATGACTTTATTTCAAACAGGCGAAGGGCTTGTACAAACCTGCATGGTGTCTCCTCTTCTTTTATGGATAGGATATCAAAGAGCAATAGAGAGCTGCTGTGCCTCCAGCTTGAGAAGCTGAGGGTCTTATCCCTATTGTCTGTAAATGATGATACCCTTGTAGCATCTTTTGAATGATCTCAGTTGTTCAGGAACAGATCTTCGCAGACTGTGGAAGGACTGGTATGACAATTAACTCTTCCAAATTTGAGGTCATGGTCCTTTACCTGAAAACAGTGGCTAGCCCTTTTTAGGTTAGTACCCTACGTGAAGGAGTTTAGGTGCATTCGGGCATTGTGAGGGAGAAGACAGGGGACAACTTAGTGCAGCCATTTCAATTTACTGAATGCTAACATTGAGAACACGTCCTCAGACAAAACTTTTGAAATAACAGTCAGCCTGCATGCCTAGTTTTCACCCACTGATATGAGTTCTGGGTAGTGAGTGAAAGAATAGCAGGTGCAAGAGACCAAAATGAAGTTCCTCTGCAGCATTTCTGCGCTAATTTCTCATCTGACAGAGCGATGGGTTCAGAGTAGAAGAGGGTGCCCAGGATAGCAGAATATATTTTGATCAATGGGAACTGCATATATTCTCAGATTTGGGACTAAGTCCAAAAAGTACCTGAGAGACCCAGACCTCTAGGGGCCACAGGAACATCAAGGTCTGTCAGAGGGGGTTCTAGAGGCTGTCCATTTAGCACAAACAGGGCTACCTTCACATATAGAGGTGATTCCAAGGCTTGGCTTCAAGTGGCCACAACATAAGCTTCAAAAAAACTTCTCATGGCGGAGGTACAGTAAGCCAGAAGTTGAAGGTGATGACAAGTGTAGTCAAGAGATTAGAGACGTGGGGCAAAAAGGTGAGAAGAGAAGCATTTGGTGGTACTTGATAGGTGGGCAAGCTTGTAAAGCCTTCCCACCAGATGGATACCACTTCAAAACACGAAAGGATGTATAAATAATATGTTTTTGTATTTCTCTATTAGTAAGTTTTTTTTTTGTAACTATTGCTTGAAAAACCAAACCATTTTTATTATTTCGGAGTCCCTGGCATTATTCTACGTGGTGGACAGACCTTGAAAACACCCTTGTGTGTTACCATATATATTTATATAGTGTGACATCCAAGGACTTGACTAGTGGCACTTGGCTGACCAGACTCAAGACAGAGACCCTGTTAAGGTGTCCATGGACTGTTAGAAGGGGTTTGGACAATGTGGAGAATGCTGGACACAAAAGGAGTCCAAGAAAAATGTGGATAGCTTTCCAGGGTCACTACTGTCACATATACAGAGTACAGTATAATTCTTACATGCATGTGTTAATCAACATGCAACATGTTGTCACTCTCTGGAACTATGATGAGTTATTACTAGCTTACCTCAAAACTTCAAATCTTCCCTACTTTAAGTCTCAGAGTTAAACCCAACAAGATCATTAGCATTCCATACATTATGTACAATTAAAACATTCATTATATGCTGTCAATGTTAATAATTATTCAAATATTCAAAAGGAACATAAAAATTACATTTGAAACCAGAAATGTAGAGAAGCCTACCTCACATACGGGATGGAGAGTGCAGTTATCTGTTCCAATTGAAGTACTTATCAGGTGCGGCTCCTCTGAAACCCATTGATCTTCATGGTAGTTCTAGGTGAGTCTCGGGAGGAATCCTAGCATGTATCAGCTCACAGACTTGCTCAGCAAGAAAGGAACACCTCTTGAATTAGCAGAGGAAGTAAACACAGAGTAGAATAATGAAGGTCGGGTTGGACAAAGGTGTGAAATTTCATGGAAGGAGCAGCAGGACATGGAGTGGAGACATGGGATTGCAGGTGAGGAAGGAGATATAGAGTAACAAACAGTCCTTGTAATGGTCATCAATAGCCGCCTCGGTTGAGTGCTAGTTCATTCATCCGTGACCAATCCAGGTCTTTACAATATATATTGTGACCAACAGGTGGTACCCCAGAGCACCAGGCTCCAGACAGAAGTGTCTGGTCAGTGGTTCAAATAAAGTCAAATTAATTGCAAAAAATCCATTTTCTAGGCTTTTTCTCTATAACAAGTTCTCACAGACACGATTTCATTACCAGTTCTCCTCTGCTCTCCTCTAGGCATGCCTTGTCTTCTGCCTCCCAACTCAAACTTACCTGGTTGAGGACAAGCAGATTCTTTTAAGCCAGACCTGGGTATATGTCTGGTGCCACATGATTACATCCTGGAAGCACTTCTGGGTGAGGTGGAACCTTCTTAAGGTGTGCGAGTCCTCTCCCCACAGCTCCCTCTAGCAGCACTTGCATACCACGACAGGATAGTCCATCAGGACTACAATTCCCAAGGTGCCCTGTAGGTGTACAAATCGGTGCCCAATCTGAGGAATGCTGCCACCTGGTGTACTGGGGAATTACAGAGACGGGCGCTTCCGTCTTTCCATTTGATCTTCCCAGCCAGGAAAGATACCTGCAAATAATCTAACCGGGAACCCTGCCCAATCAGATCCTTCCCTTATGGCCTTCTGTCCAGGTCTGGAACCACCCTTCTACTCTCCTTCTACCTTGGCACTTTTAACAAATATACAGGTAATAGAAAATATGTGTGTATACACACAGTGCATTCAGAAAGTACTCAGACCCCTTTATTTTTTCACATTGTGTTATGCTGCAGCCTTGTGCTACAATCATTCAAATTCATTTTTCCCCTTCTACATCAAGCAAAACTCAATACCCCAGAATAACAAATGCAGAATTTTAGAAAATTTTCCAAATCTATTACAAATAAAAAATTAAAATATTCTATAGACATCATCAATGATGGACTCCAGATCATAGGGGATTTGAAGTCTTAGATCATCAAACACCCTCACCCAGGCCACCCAGCTGGCAATAATCAGTCCTCCACTTGTGTCCAAGTAGCATGTGACACCACAGATCACTCCTCTTGATCCACAACCACCTTGATGCTTTTTCTGCAGCTTCCCTGATGTTCTTGGTGGCTCTTCTTTCATGTAATCCACTAATGCCAAGGAGACTGAGTGCCTGATGTCGAGACTGCCCTTCAAAGCCCTTGCGGTCCACCTCAATGAGCTCACAGTGGGCTTTCCACCTATGTCTTCTACATTGCTCTACCAGTTTGAGATATTTGGCCATCTTCCATTCATTGTCCTCTTCCAGTCATCCAAGGGGACAGTGTATTCCATCATAATCTCTTGCTTAGAACAGTCAAATGTTATACACAATGTGTTCTGGAAACTTCTAGCTGCTAGATGGAGAACTTCTGGCTGCTTTGTCTTTTACATCTTATTACTAAATAAGGAGCCATTAACACACTGAATGCAGCTGTTTAAGATTGAAATAAGCAATTAAGGGCGGGGAGACTTAACAAGCGAGACCACTAAAATGAAGCATCAAACTATCACTTAAGCAATAAGTGTTTCATCAGCAATAATTGATTGCTCATTAAGAAACTGGGTTGGAACAAAAACCTGCAACCACTGCGGCTCTCCAGGACTGACGTTGCCTACCCCTGCCCTAGGTCAACCTTCAGCTGCCAGTCACACACTGAGGCTAGCAGCCCAACTGAGGCTCTGAGCACCACCTAAGGATGTTCTCCTTCCTTAACAAATAGGATATTTTAGTCTTGTATTTGTGCAGTTCTTGTATGAATTGTGCGCTCCCTTGTGGGGGAGTCCCCTGTGAGGGAAATTTTAATGGAACACATATTTTTTTCATGCAAAGAGCATCATTTTACACACTGCCAACTGTGCAAATTATTAAAAAAACAACTACTGCAACAACATATTATTATATGTACAAGGTGCAATTGATGCAATTGATGAAATTCAGTAAATCACCGAGCCAACTGCGCTTGAACTGGCTGCACGCAAGCACATAGAGGACAATTCTGACACTGGCAGGCTATTCTAGTGCAGCGGCTGAATCCCAGGGACAGTGAGGCTGCAGTGCCGGTCATGAGCTAATTGCTCAACGAATGTACGGCACTGACTGATCAGCTCCTGCATGTTGGCAAATTGCATTTGGAACCGACTGTAGCTGGTTCCAGCTGTTTAAGGGCTCATATCAGAAAGCAAAGTGAATATGCAGAGACAGACATGGAAAGAACATGCAAACTCTGATTTGGCGGTGTAATGTTAAAATATACTCGATAAAGTCTGAATAGACTACAACTTTGTGTTTCTAACTTTCAAATGTTCAGGCCTAAACTTACTTTAATTATTATGTCTCCTTTTGGGAAAGCATAGTAATATGACCATGCTCTAAAATATCATTATCAAGTCTACTTGATAAAATCCAGAGTTGCTGTGGGTCAGGGGCTGCCCTGGCAGCTCATTGAACAAGGAACACTGGATGGGGAAACAGTCAACTATCTTCTGAAAAGTCTCTTCACATATAAAATTCAGAAGACACTAATAGGGGCTGCACCTTGGTCTTAGTACTTGTGTTTTCCACAAAAGGCACAGCTGACTTGCTCCTTTCCTACCCCATTTAAAATTCAGTCCAAACGGAAACAATTCTTTCCCACTACTGAATGACTCTAAACGGCATGTTTAGGTTTTACTGCCAGGAAGCGTAGCTGAGAATTACAACGCACACCACCAGACAAGCTGCTCCGAATCGTGCCCGTTGCTGTAATCACATTTTTGAGGCATTAGCCAAGCCTGCCGCCTACCTCACAGGGGTGATGTTCAAATCTGTCACCCACAGCTTCTTCGCCTCACACGGAATCTTACTGAGTTTACTGTTAGACATCAGAAAGGCATGCAGAGAGATGGCTTTTTCTCAATTTACATCATCACAGTGAAAAACGAGATTTTAGTGGCAGTGTTCCAGCAGAGAATTATTGTCTGTCCTCCTCCTCTTCAACAAACATTTAAATCTGACAAGTTTGAATGAAATGAGCTGTCTCACATTTACTGGAAAGTGAACATGTTTAATGACATAACTCAATCGCCTGTTAACCTCCATCAATTTAGTGTTTCTTAGCTCATAAATGACTCCCCACAAATGCTGAAAATGGCCACAGGAAGTCTAAATGGTGCCGTCATCGAAGTGTTTGAATTGTGGAGACAGAAGTTAGCTGAAGTTTGCAGGCAGGCCTTTATCATTTGGGTCCTTCTAACTGCTTTAGAATGGGCAACCAGCCCAAATCCCTTTTCCTGAACCTTCTTTCCACGACAATGGCTTTGAACACTCTGGCATAGCAGAAGGAGAGTTGTGGTAGAAACTTACAATAAATGCTTAGTAGCCACTTGAATCCTAAAATGTCAATGGTGTCCTTTTATCTCCAGTTTGGCGACCCAAATGCATTCTCCTCTCTAAGTTCCTGCCACAACTTACATATCAGTTCTTGTAAAAGAGTCTAGGGGTGAAGATCACTTCAAATTTGGGCTTGTGCTGGAAGCTCTTTAGGCCACCAGGTGATACTCTCCATCTTTTCAAGTAGAGGCACCCACCCAGCCATTTTTTCTGTGTATCTGCCATATACAGAACCCCAATATGTCCTTGCTCTTCACCAGCTGGACTAAACTCGATTGTCATCACTTGTTATCCAGATTTCCTCTGCTTTGTGACCCCTCTTAATAGGATTTATGTCTATTGGGGTCATAAAATATAACTGTGCCAGGGTCCAAGAATGCCTTGGCATCAACATAAAAATTAAACCCTACATGGGATGCCAGGCAATCACAGGGCACACACTCATACCCATTCACCCTGGGGAGTATAAGAAATCTAACAAATGAGAGGAGACCATTCAGTCCATCAAACCTGTTTGTTTAGCTACCGTATATACTCACATATAAGTCGGGTCTTGAAACCTGAAAAATCGATCATAAAATCAGACCCTGACTTATATGCCCATTCGAAAATGTGACACTTCATTTATTTATTTTTTAAAATTTTCTTGCCTCCTCCAATCTCAGATCAGCTTCTCAGACGCATCAAATTTTGTTGCAGCAGCGCAGTTACCAATTTTTTTTGCAGCTTCAATGACGTTTAACGTAAAACCAGCTTCATATTTTCTTCTGATCGAACGCTCCATCGTAGATTAGAGATGCTCTTACGATAAAGGTGTATGAGGGTGTGAGATACAAAAAACACAAATCAGTGCAAACGTTGCTTCGGAATAGTTCGGGTGTTACTGTGTGGTCATGTAGGCACAATAGAGAGAGAGAGGTTAGGAGCACACGCTGATACAGCGCATTGTCGCACCCACATAGACAAAAAAGTCAGTGTGCTCTGTGGTGACTCTCTCAGGTGGGCGTTAGCATATCATAATCACCTGGACCAATAGCGTGAGTTTTCCGCATACAACCAACATTAAAAAATACCAGAAATTATACTGTAAAATCAAGTCCCAACTTCTCCGCAAGTATATACGGTAAAAGCTAAATTGTCCAAATACTGTATCTCACCCAGATTTCTTCTTAAAGGTACTCAAGGTTTCTGCTTCAACTCCATGTCTCAGTAGTTTGTTCCTGAGTCCTTTAAGTAAAACAGTGCTTCCTGGCTTTGGCCTTAATTTATAAATTTAGAGTTGACAATTAAACAAACATGTAGGTCTCTGTGAGAAAGCACACTGACAGGGGCGAACATGCATACTCCACACAGACGGTGAGTTTTTGGCTGAATTAAGGAAATTATTGAACTTTTACAAGTTCTTTACTTGGCAGGTCAATGTTTCTATTATCAAATTGTTATTAACATGATCAAAATTAGACAGCACTGAGCAGCAGGAACTTAGGTATCCGTCCTTTTGAACACTGCTGTTCAGTAGCGATTCTTTAAAATCCTTCTTTAGAATGACTTGTGCACCCGCTGCTTTTATTTGTCACTTACTTTCATGATACAATACTAGAACAGCGCAAATGTAGAAATGGCAGATTGTGGCCAACGGCTCAGGCCACCTACTTGGCTTCCCTGCTTTTAACTTCATGTAGCAAGATGACAAGAACTTTGTGTACATTTCAAATGGTTGTTCAAATGCCACTTAGCGTAAAATTATGGAGCGGCTTAAAATAACTCATTCAAGAGATCTGCACTCACTCTTCTGCGTGGGCTGCTGTAAGCTGAAATAAATTTGCTGTTACTAGGTTGTCTAAGAAAGTATTTGAAAACTTCTAGAAGGTTCGTTTACTGTTTTTACAGACGGACAGCTGACTTCTTCAAAGGAAACATTAGCAAACCATCCACCCATTTTCTGAGCCTACTCAAAACTGTAAGACCATGAAGAAATGAAAGAATCAGGAAAAATAAAATAATGGTGTACAGTATGTGTGAATGTGAGGACTATAAAAAATAAGCTACTGTATCTGCAGCTTTCAAAGGGATAGAAATCCATCCATTATACAACCCGCTATAGCCTAACTACAGGGTCACGGGGGTCTGCTGGAGCCAATCCCAGTCAACACAGGGCGCAAAGCAGGAAACAAACCCCCGGGCAGGGTGCCAGCCCACCACAGAGAGATAGAAATGATTAAATAAATATAGCTAAATGCATGTCCATACTGGGATGTGGGTGGTCAATCCTATTGTGGCAACAGATGCACCAGTCAATTACTCATGAAGACACCCACAAGGAGACAACGCAGCGTTACCACTTCACTTAACATGGATGTTCTTGGGGTTGTGGGAGGAAAACCCTCTCAGACACAAGGAGACCTTGCAAACTCCACACATACAACAATACAAAACCAGGGCATGGACCTGTGATGATCTGTGATGCTGATTGTTGCCCCAAATAAAACAATAAGGGATTATTTTTGTGAGAAATGAATGTAAGACAAGGGGAAAAAACAGAGGGTATGGATCTCCTGTGAAATGAAGGATTTTCATTATATAAACTATTAATCCAACCACCTATGATCGAATATGATTAATACTTCACAGTCATGAGGGTTGAGGCCTTTCTCAGCACAATGTCAATCAAAGGACGGTTGAGGCATACGAATTATTGGAGTGATTCCCTGTTTAACTCTGAACAAAGCAAATAAAAAAGGCTCTGTAAGGAAACAGAACATAAATAGTACTCTTCATGCGTGCAATTCAATCAAAGTCTACGAGAACAGTTCCGTCTTTCGATCTTTCCTGGGTCCAAATGACGACTATGATCTGCAATCTCCTCATTTATTGCTTCTCCAAAGCTTGATAGGGTGCTGGGTCAAGCGTTGTTTCCTTGCGACGACTCCACACTGTAAGGCACACCAAAGATACTGTTAGCGGCTCCATCCCCTCCTGCCTGGTGACGGTAACGTTAGGATTACCTGAGGCCTTTGAGAGATCCTCAAATGTGCTTGTATTGACAACAGATAGATAGATAGATAGATAGATAGATAGATAGATAGATAGATAGATAGATAGATAGATAGATAGATATCTTTATTGTCATTGTCACTTTTACAAAGGAACAACGAAATTGAAGGTGCAGTCTACTCAGTGTGAGGCATAAAAGTTAAAAAGACAAGAAGAGAGAAAATAATAACAAACCGAATAGTAATAAAAGTACTTTACAAAGTATACAAATTGCACTTGTTATATATACAAATTGCACTGGTTGATTTAAAGTGTATATTGCACATTGGTAGAATGATATGGAGCAGTTTTATTCTGAGTTCAGGGCCATAATTGTTTTTGGATGAAAGCTGTTTTTAAGGTGGTTTGTCCTGGTTTTCATTGTTCTGTATCTCTTGCCTGATGGCAGAAACTGGAAGAGGCAATGACCGGGATGTGATGAATCCTGTGAAATGTCTATTGCTTTTTTGCGGCATCAGGAGGTGTAGATTTGTTCCAGAGTGGGGAGGGTACAACCAGTTGTTCTCTCCGCTGTCTTGATGGCCCTGTCTAGCACTTTTCTTTCTGAGGAAGTGCAGCTACCGTACCACACACACAGTCCGTACGTAAGCATACTCTCGATGGAACAGTGATAAAAGGCAAGGAGCAGATTTTTGGGGAGATTGTATTTTCTGAGAATCCTCAGAAAGAACCGTCTCTGCTGTGCCTTCTTCAGCAGCTCCTTGGTGTTGGCGCTCCAGGTCAGGTCATCCTCCAGATCAATGCCCAGAAACCTGAACACTGGTACCCTCTCCACACAAGCCCTGCCAATGATGAGTGGCTGGATGTCAGTTTTGTTTTTTCTAAAGTCAATAACAGGCTCCTTCGTCACATTCTTCACATCCCGGTCATTGCCTCTTCCAGTTTTTGACATCGGGCAAGAGATACAGAGCAATGAGAACCAGGACAAACCACCTTAAAAAACACTTTTACCCAAAAGCAATCATGGCCCTGAACTCAGAATAACACCACCTCGTCCCTGTATGCTAGCTCACCCTCCTTGCCTGAGATGAGTCCGACCACCGTTGTGTCATCTGCAAACTTTATGATCTTGTTGCTATTCTGAGTGGGGACACAGTTATATGTGTAGAGGGTGTAGAGGAGTAGGCTGAGCACACAGCCCTGCAGTGTCCCAATGTTGAGGCTGAGAGCAGTGGTGGTGTGGGGACCCAGCCTGACCATCTGGGAGCAACCAGACAGGAAGTCCAGTATCCAACTGCAGGTGAGTGATGGAAGTCCTACACTGAAAAAAGTATAATATTGATGTTGTTCATTCAATGTAAATTTTCTCTTTTAAGCAACTTAAGATTAGTCATTTAGTGTTGTAGCTTGAAATATTTGGTTTCAGATCTCAATCAAAGTAAAAAAAATTGTTTGTACCAAAGTAAGTTATGGTGGAGGGAATAAACGTAAAAATCATAATATTTGAGGTTGTTCATGTGCTGTGTTTGAGGGGCTGTTTGTATATTCTTTTGGTCGAACTTTCCAGTGTGATGGCTTTCCAACTGCCAAAAAAGAAGAACAACTTAAAAAATAGATTTACTTCAGTATAAAACAAGTGAATTGCACCCAATCACTCTAAATGATTTGCTTCAACTTAAAAATTGTGGGATCAATAAGCTAAAAAGATATTGGTTCAGATTGAAAATATTAAGTGTGAATCATCACCTTATTTTTTTTAGTGTAGATCTGCCAGTTTGGACACCAGTCGTTGTGGGAGGATGGTGTCCACAAAGAGCAGTCTGGCGTAACTCCCCTGCTGCTCCAGGTGGGTCAGGGCAGCATGAAGGGCTGTGGCCACAGCGTCCTCCGTGGATCAATTTGCTTTGTAAGCAAATTGAAATGGGTCCAGGTCTGCTGGCAGACAGGCGATGATATGACTCCGCACCAGTTTTTCAAAGCACTTCATGATGACAGATTTGAGTGCCACTGGGCGGAAATCATTCAGACTGTTTGTGATGGATTTTTTGCAGCAGCGGAACAATGATGGAGGACTTGAGGCAGGATGGGACAGTGGCCTGGGATAGAGACTGGTTGAAAATCCTAGTGAAGATTCTGGCCAGTTGATCCGCACAGTGTAGTGATGAATACAACAGTCAGTTTGCAATTTGCAGACAATTTTACGTAACTGGTACATTAATTTGTTTAACAGGCAATTTTGCAATTGTAAAATGGGAAACTCATTGGAGTTTAAGGGGGTGTTAAAGGTTTTATTGGGGTACAAAAAAAAATGTTTTGTTCCTTAAAGACTCATTCACACTTTTGCACTTACTCGTATTTGTTTCCATAGCTGTGTAATACATGTAAATCGCCTGCGCCCCTGCCAAATCTATTCTATTTATGCCTCTCATTCACATCCCCAACAAGAATCAGGGCATTTTTTTTTTTTAATATCACACAAAGACACACCCGACTGCCCCATTGTGCAGATTACTGTTTGCACCACAGTGAACCTCACTTGATGGGGAGACTGTTACCTAGAGACCACCTTTTCCTGTTTTATGATTCCTGCAGGTGAGGGTTCACATGTTTGGTGTACCTTTGAGTTTTGAGATTCATTTCTATCTCCTGTGCCTCTTTAGGAGGAGATTTCCAAGATTGTCATCATAATTGGCAAAGTAGGTATCTAGTACAAACCAGTACAAACACAACACATGTCTGATGGATCAAGAAAATGTTGGGTGATTTTTTTCCACCCCTACTAGAGATCTTTATCTAAATACTAAACTACAGGCAGACCATTGCAGAATATACCTAGTAAATAAAATTAAAAGTTTTGAGCCGTCATTATATATGAACTGTGAACATGGAAATCCTTTATTTACATCTACAGGTGGAGATCCCAAGCACCTTGTTCAATGTATTATGGCATACTGAAGAAATCTAACAGAACATTTTGTTTAGTCAGCTAGCTTCATTTACAAATAATGACTACAAAACATTTCAGACACACCAAATCAGCATACAGAAAACGGTGTAGACCAGAAACCCAGCTCTGAATTAAGTATTATGTAAAGTAAAGCTAATAATTAAGAGTCAAGAGTGAATTCCTGGTTAAAAGAAATAAAGACTTCTTATATGAAATTTGTTATTAGAGAACAAAATATTTAATTTAAAATTGTTTTTTATCAGTATGCTGCTGCTGGAGTATGTGAATTTCCCATTGGTGATTAATAAAGTATCTATCTATCTAAATATAAAGTAAAAAAAATGTTATATTGTATATGATCTCATTTTTCTAATTTAAACGTGCTGGTACAAATGTCCAGATGTCACTGGTGTGTACAGCATGGGGGCAATTGCCACTGCCTTTTTCTTTGAATGTAAAAACATGCCCTTTGTGAAGTGTGAGTGCCTGTCTTGCACCCCAAAACACGAGGCTGAGTCTCAGTACTTTAGCAAAACCAGCTTTATTCAGCTTGAAACAGGAACAGCAATCAGGCAGAGTCGGGGCCAGGTAATTCTGTTCCCTGCATTCATAATGTTCCTTGCATTACCCATTGACAGCAGGGGCTCATAGTGCGACTGCGATCTTTTCGGATAGTTTTTGCAGCGAACTGCTACATCACTGGGAGTTACTGGGAGTTGCTGGGTTACCCTGACAACTGATAGGCTATATTCCATAGACGCGGCGATCACACTTTGGGACTCTCTTGGGCATGTTGTCCCATTGGGGGAAGCCCCAAAAGAGTTTAGAAACCTTACAATATATATTCATATTTTACTGCTGAACGGTGCAACTTTTA
The DNA here is from genome assembly GCF_900747795.2 of Erpetoichthys calabaricus. Classification (NCBI taxonomy): domain Eukaryota; kingdom Metazoa; phylum Chordata; class Cladistia; order Polypteriformes; family Polypteridae; genus Erpetoichthys; species Erpetoichthys calabaricus. The sequence goes on along the minus strand of NC_041397.2, from coordinate 57,238,469 downwards.
TTTGTTAAGTTTGCATTTCCACAATTTTCGTCATCTTTCAAAAGAAATGACAGGAGCCTGGTGATGCACACACAGCTAAACGAATGACACAGGAGTGTTGCTAGATTGGACAGAATTTGATTGGATTGTGCAGGTAATATATGCAATCTGACAATACTGAGTTTTAAATAATAGTTTTAATTAAAATGAACATGGATCGATTTTAAAGGGGAACAAGTAAGTTGCACCATTTATGTGAATTATCCTACTGTTACTATTGTAAAAGTTAATATTTTACATCGAATAAGTTCTTTTCAGCAAATACATTCCATGCTATTTTTCAACTATTTTAGAACTTGTATATAGAGAAACGAAATAAGTGAAATAACCCTAAAGAGATTGCTGTGTGAAGGTCTTATACTTCTTGTAAATCCGGTGAAAGTAGTGAAAAACATTAAAAGCAGAACAAGCACCAAGTAAACAGCAATCTGTATGTTAATCTTCTGAAAGTCTATGAACATGCCGCTACTACGAGTGCAAGCTAACTTAGTAGTGTGTAATTAGAGGTAATGCAGTAAAAATGGAGGATCACATTTGCAACCCTTGAAGTACTGTAGACACTGTAATAGAATGCACAGTAAAACACACTTTGACTGGTAACTGTCTACACGGAGTTTGTATTTCACCCTTGTCTACTGTGGCCTGTAAGGGGTGTAACAGCACCATAAACCCCAGACAAAACTACCACAGACATTATCCTGGGTTCAAAGCCAGTGCTTTTTATTTAATAACAAAGTGTACCTTTAATTGGTTTCCTCTAACAATGACATGAATAGTTGCCAAAGAACAACACAGCACAACCATTTCTTTGTTCCTTCTCCTATTCCTTTCATTCTCCTCCATTCCTCCCAGTCGAGTGTTGCACGCCTTTTCTCTTTAAACTCCTGATCTAAGAGTACTTCCGGTGCAAAATCTATTATCTCCAGTAAGCACTTCCAAGTCAAGCAGGACCATAATGGCCCTATAAAAGTCAATGTAGGACAGCTCCACCTGATAGCCCTCATGGGACCACAACTCCTATTCTGCCTTGAGGGCATCCATACTGGGGCTTGCCAGACAGGGTGCTGCCTGCTGTCCAGTGTACTGCTCTGTCCTTCCAGCCTCCCAAGCCCAACCAGTGTATCCCTCCATGGCCGCTGGGTTTTGAACCCAAGTGTAGTTGCTGCTGCAGCATCCTTCGGTGACCACATCCTGGAATGTAGGAGGAATATCGCCACTCTCTCGCTGACCATCCCCTATAATGGCTTCCTAACCAGGCAAGAGAGTACGGTCATTCTTGGCTGGGATGCTGTTTTGTCCCTCACACTAACTGAAGATTTCTTTAGGTTTTCCTACTGCATCCCAAACATTTTAGGTTGGGTGGATTGCTGGCTTTGTCTTTGCCCACTATGAGGAAATGGCCATGTGCCCTGCAGTTGCATCACATCTAATATGGCAGGCTCCAGCTTCAAGAATGTGTTCAGTAAATGAACGACTGGATACACATAGAAGTGATCAATGGAGGGCACTGTTAGCCTTATCATGTACTGTTTTAGATTTATAAAGTTGTTTGCTCTCAGCCTTTCTTGAGAGATGGGCACTATGTAAAAATATAATGAACTGAACTCAACTGACCTCTGAGTAATTTAAGCACCTACAGTGCATCCGGAAAGTATTCACAGCGCATCACTTTTTCCACATTTTGTTATGTTACAGCCTTATTCCAAAATGGATTAAATTCATTTTTTTCCTCAGAATTCTACACACAACACCCCATAATGACAACGTGAAAAAAGTTTACTTGAGGTTTTTGCAAATTTATTAAAAATAAAAAAATTGAGAAAGCACATGTACATAAGTATTCACAGCCTTTGCCGTGAAGCTTAAAATTGAGCTCAGGTGCATCCTGTTTCCCCTGATCATCCTTGAGATGTTTCTGCAGCTTAATTGGAGTCCACCTGTGGTAAACTCAGTTGATTGGACATGATTTGGAAAGGCACACACCTGTCTATATAAGGTACCACAGTTGACAGTTCATGTCAGAGCACAAACCAAGCATGAAGTCAAAGGAATTGTCTGTAGACCTCCGAGACAGGATTGTCTCGAGGCACATATCTGGGGAAGGCTACAGAAAAATTTCTGCTGCTTTGAAGGTCCCAATGAGCACAGTGGCCTCCATCATCCATAGAAGAAGTTCGAAACCACCAGGACTCTTCCTAGAGCTGGCCGGCCATCTAAACTGAGCGATTGGGGGAGAAGGGCCTTAGTCAGGGAGGTGACCAAGAACCCGATGCTCACTCTGTCAGAGCTCCAGAGGTCCTCTGTGGAGAGAGAAGAACCTTCCAGAAGGACAACCATCTCTGCAGCAATCCACCAATCAGGCCTGTATGGTCGAGTGGCCAGACGGAAGCCACTCCTTAGTAAAAGGCACATGGCAGCCCGCCTGGAGTTTGCCAAAAGGCACCTGAAGGACTCTCAGACCATGAGAAAGAAAATTCTCTGGTCTGATGAGACAAAGATTGAACTCTTTGGTGTGAATGCCAGGCGTCACGTTTGGAGGAGACCTGGCACCGTCCCTACAGTAAAGCATGGTGGTGGCAGCATCATGCTGTGGGGATGTTTTTCAGCGGCAGGAACTGGGAGACTAGTCAGGATAAAGGGAAAGATGACTGCAGCAATGTACAGAGACATCCTGGATGAAAACCTGCTCCAGAGCGCTCTTGACCTCAGACTGGGGCGACGGTTCATCTTTCAGCAGGACAACGACACTAAGCACACAGCCAAGATATCAAAGGAGTGGCTTCAGGACAACTCTGTGAATGTCCTTGAGTGGCCCAGCCAGAGCCCAGACTTAAATCTGATTGAACATCTCTGGAGAGATCTTAAAATGGCTGTGCACTGATGCTTCCCATCCAACCTGATGGAGCTTGAGAAGTGCTGCAAAGAGGAATGGGCGAAACTGGCCAAGGATAAGTGTGCCAAGCTTGTGGCATCATATTCAAAAAGACTTGAGGCTGTAATTGCTGCCAAAGGTGCATCGACAAAGTATTGAGCAAGGGCTGTAAATACTTATGTACATGGGATTTCTCAGAGTTTTTTTATTTTTAATAAATTTGCAAAAATCTCAAGTAAACTTTTTTCACGTTGTCATTATGGGGTGTTGTGTGCAGAATTCTGAGGAAAAAAATGAATTTAATCCATTTTAGAATAAGGCTGTAACATAAAAAAAAGGTGGAAAAAGTGATGCGCTGTGAATACTTCCTGGATGCACTGTACAAACTTAATTTACTCCTTGTCCTTGTGACACAATCCCAGGTCCCTTTCATCAGCTCTCATTCGCTTACCAACTGCTTGTCTCATCTTATTGTCTTTCTTTTAGTTATTCTTCATCCACTACCAATGAGACATCAACTTTCAGGTGACACTCAGGCCAGCTCTTGTGTCTTAAATGGCCCTTCCTCCTCCTGACTGGAAGCTGCCCCTCTGTTCCTAGTCTCACCCTTTGGAAAACTCCCTCCCGACAGCAAACACAAGTAGAGGCATGTGCAAATAACAAGTGTGACAATGACATCAAAACTGTGAAACAAATGTAGAATCCTCACAAACTAAGATGCCTCTTGTTACGCGTAACCTCTGCACTTCTTTCTTTTATCTGCATCAAACCATAATCAAATAAGACAAGGGCTTTTCTCTTTGACATGTAAAGTGCATGCTGCATAGCAACACTGAGCATTTCCCTCCGTGTGTGACGCAGGTAGAGTCTCATTTTAAATAGTCACTCATTGTCATGACTATTCATTGCCGCCAAGGTTTTAATCAAATGTTATGGAGAAAGTAACTCTGAAAACAATGGCTGTCACAGAAGGTTCTGAGCCTAGCAAAAATGAATGCACAATTACTCATCACCTCCTTCACTAGATCTGAACAGAACACTACCCAACCCCCGAAAACTGCTTGGTAGAAATCACCGGAAAGCAATCATTTACAAACCGTGATTTCTACATCATAAGCTGCTGACCTCCCTCACATTCCTGGGTGACATTACAGGAGTTTAGGAATTAAAAGAGGACTCTGGTGAACCGCACTGTTCTCTGGAGAACTGGCATTCCATCCTGAGTGGATTCCTTCTAAGAAAAATGCCAGACGACACCCCAGAATCAGAACAAGCAGGTTTAGAAAGTAAATGCAAATGAAGTAAACAAATTAACAACTGTTCTTTAACATTCTATAGCAAATGCTACTAGAGTTACAATTACAAAACACAACTCTAGGACATTTAAGGAGAGGCAAGGGGGTTAGGGGAGAAGGAGCACTAAACTGGCAGCCTTGGGATTCTAGGAGCGGTAGTGTGAAGTGTATTGAGAACAGCGAAATTATTACCTTTATGTCAGACCAATTGCAACACATTGCCACCCTCTGGCATCATGATAATAATGTTTTAAAATACCTGGCAACTTTTTATATAATATAATTAGATAATACACTAGATTACCTGATATTGCCTGACTTGTTCAGTGAGGCATTCAGTGAATAAAACTGTGCAGAAAAAAATCTGGAGAAAAATTACTACTATAGTTAGCACTACCAGCTAATGATCACATTACTCTACAAAGTGCTGCTGAGGGGGGATTGAGTGAAAATAAAGCATTACTATGATCATGGGCTATAAGGTCATTGTTAAATTTCCACCTTAAGTTTCTTTCTCTTGACTTCGTTTATTGCAGTACTTCATTTCTTTCCACATCATCAGATCTATTATTTGTATGAAAACAACATCCTATAGATAACAATTTCTAATAAATTTTATGAAATCCTTTTTTTCTCCACACAGAGAAACATGTCCATTCTCCAAGCCATCTTAATCCAATTGTAGGTCCGCGTGGAACAGTCTATCAATGCAGCGTTAGTCACAAAAACTAGACACTGTACAGAAGCCATTAGAAAGGTGAAACAATGTTAGGTTACAGATAGAATTTTATTGTCCCCATGAGGAAATCTGGATAGATATTTTTTTTTATTACTTTTAAAAAAACAACTTTATTAAATTCATTAAAACCATCTGCTGGTCTCTGAGCCTATGTCTTAATACGGATGGCTGGATGGTATTGAAGGCACTGGAGAAATGCTCACAGAGCTACCTACTTTGTCCAGGTGAAAATAAGCTTTGCATATAGCACCATGTGTAGAGTACAAGTCAAAGGAGTTATGCTTGTGCTAGGTAGGTAGATAGATATGAAAGGCACCATATGATAGATAGATAGATAGATAGATAGATAGATAGATAGATAGATAGATAGATAGATAGATAGATAGATAGATAGATAGATAGATACTTTATTAATCCCCAAGGGGAAATTCACATACTCCAGCAGCAGCATACTGATAAAAAAACAATATCAAATTAAAGAGTGATAAAAATGCAGGTATAACAGACAGTTACTTTGTATAATGTTAACGTTTACCCCCCCGGGTGGAATTGAACAGTCACATAGTGTGGAGCAGGACAGTGACAGCAGTCTGTCGCTTAAGCTGCTCCTCTGTCTGGAGATGATACTGTTCAGTGGATTGTCCATGATTGACAGGAGCCATAATGCACTGGTGAGGCCTCATCTGGGGCCTCGCATATAAAACCTTGCTTAGATTCCATGCTAAAATTTTACTTTCAAACAAAAGGCAAAAATGGTTTATACACAAACATACTCAATAAAAATAAGGTGTATAAAACTGTGTACACTAAATCCCATGCCAAGTTCTTAATAAATCTCAAATCAACTTAAAATGTTGTTCTTGTGCACCTGTTTTTCGCCACTCCCTGTCACCTGATGTTAGTAACCATATATGGAGTATAAACAACTTTTTTGAATATTCACGATTTAATCACCCATGTTCCTGAGGAATCCCTTCATCACAAACCTAGGAAGAACAGAGAAAATAAAGGCATAAAATGAAACTTCAGTGAATGTAAATTTGTTTTACTGACTGAAGTGGAGGATCACAAAAACATTATTAATGATGGTCTTTCTGCGGGAGTCACAAATAAAAAATAAAAACAGGAGTGGGAGTAGCTGAGTGGAGAAAGTAATATCAATGTGTCATTATGGAGTGCCCAAACTGCCAATGTTACACGGTGTGAATTGACATAGGCTATATGCGTAGAATTACAAGATATTAAGAACATTCTTATTGAACTTTTAAAAAAATAAAATTAATTTTCAATTAAATGTAAAAGTTGCAACACATACAAGCCTAATTACATTCAATGCACAACATCCATACGTCTTTGAATTGCCATTGTGTTGATGTCCTGAGGCAGTCTATGTTTTTGCACTATGCTGTGTAGTATACCTTTTAATGAATCAACAGACTTATATCTGCACAAAGTGATCAATAGTATACTGTACATCAACTAACTTCACTAAAAAAGGCAAATAAAATGCAACAAAAATTTAAAAGTACACTGTATACATTTTACATTCACATAAGTCTGACACCAATAATGAAAGCAGTAGCAGTTTAAGTGCAATAAGCAAACGAGGCATCACGAGTCACAAAATTCCATCCATCCATCCATCCATTCTCTTCCGCTTATCCGAGGTCGGGTCGCGGGGGCAGCAGCTTGAGCAGAGATGCCCAGACTTCCCTCTCCCCGGCCACTTCTTCTAGCTCTTCCGGGAGAATCCCGAGGCGTTCCCAGGCCAGCCGGGAGACATAGTCCCTCCAGCGTGTCCTGGGTCTTCCCCGGGGCCTCCTCCCGGTTGGACGTGCCCGGAACACCTCCCCAGGGAGGCATCCTGATCAGATGCCCGAGCCACCTCATCTGACTCCTCTCGATGCGGAGGAGCAGCGGCTCTACTCTGAGCCCCTCCCGGATGACTGAGCTTCTCACCCTATCTTTAAGGGAAAGCCCAGACACCCTGCGAAGGAAACTCATTTCAGCCGCTTGTATTCGCGATCTCGTTCTTTCGGTCACTACCCATAGCTCATGACCATAGGTGAGGGTAGGAACATAGATCGACCGGTAAATTGAGAGCTTTGCCTTATGGCTCAGCTCCCTTTAAACCACGACAGACCGATGCAGAGCCCGCATCACTGCGGACGCCGCACCGATCCGCCTGTCGATCTCACGCTCCATTCTTCCCTCACTCGTGAACAAGACCCCGAGATACTTGAACTCCTCCACTTGAGGCAGGATCTCGCTCCCAACCCTGAGAGGGCACTCCACCCTTCTCCGGCTGAGGACCATGGTCTCGGATTTGGAGGTGCTGATTCCCATCCCAGCCGCTTCACACTCAGCTGCGAACCGATCCAGAGAGAGCTGAAGATCACGGCCTGATGAAGCAAACAGGACAACATCATCTGCAAAAAGCAGTGACCCAATCCTGAGTCCACCAAACCGGACCCCCTCAACACCCTGGCTGCGCCTAGAAATTCTGTCCATAAAAATTATGAACAGAATCGGTGACAAAGGGCAGCCCTGGCGGAGTCCAACTCTCACTGGAAATGGGTTTGACTTACTGCCGGCAATGCGGACCAAGCTCTGACACCGGTTGTACAGGGACCGAACTGCCCTTATCAGGGGGTCCGGTACTCCATACTCCTGGAGCACCCCCCACAGGATCCCCCGAGGAACACGGTCGAACGCCTTTTCCAAGTCCACAAAACACATGTAGACTGGTTGGGCGAACTCCCATGCACCCTCCAGGACTCTGCTAAGGGTGTAGAACTGGTCCACTGTTCCGCGACCAGGACGAAAACCACACTGTTCCTCCTGAATCCGAGGTTCGACTATCCGACGGACCCTCCTCTCCAGAAGCCCCGAATAGACTTTTCCAGGGAGGCTGAGGAGTGTGATCCCTCTGTAGTTGGAACACACCCTCCGGTCCCCCTTCTTAAAGAGGGGGACCACCACCCCGGTCTGCCAATCCAGAGGCACTGTCCCTGATGTCCATGCGATGTTGTAGAGACGTGTCAACCAAGACAGCCCTACAACATCCAGAGCCTTGAGGAACTCCGGGCGTATCTCATCCACCCCCGGGGCCCTGCCACCAAGGAGTTTTTTGACCACCTCGGTGACCTCAGTCCCAGAGATGGGGAAGCCCACCTCCGAGTCCCCAGGCTCTGCTTCCTCATTGGAAGGCATGTTATTGGGATTGAGGAGGTCTTCGAAGTACTCCCCCCACCGACTCACAACGTCCCAAGTCGAGGTCAGCAGCGCACCATCACCACCATATACAGTGTTGACACTGCACTGCTTCCCCCTCCTGAGACGCCGGACGGTGGACCAGAATCTCCTCGAAGCCGTCCGAAAGTCGTTCTCCATGGCCTCCCCAAACTCCTCCCATGCCCGAGTTTTTGCCTCAGCAACCACCGAAGCTGCATTCCGCTTGGCCTGCCGGTACCTATTAGCTGCCTCCAGAGTTCCAAAGGACAAAAGGGACCGGTAGGACTCCTTCTTCAGCTTGACGGCATCCCTCACCGCCGGTGTCCACCAACGGGTTCGGGGATTGCCGCCACGACAGGCACCGACCACCTTACGGGCCACAGCTCCGGTCAGCCGCCTCAACAATAGAGGCACGGAACATGGCCCATTCGGACTCAATGTCCCCCACCTCCCTCGGGACATGGTCGAAGTTCTGCCGGAGGTGGGAGTTGAAGCTACTTCTGACAGGGGGCTCTGCCAGACGTTCCCAGCAGACCCTCACAACACGTTTGGGCCTACCAGGCCTGACCGGCATCCTCCCCCACCATCGAAGCCAACTCACCACCAGGTGGTGATCAGTTGATAGCTCCGCCCCTCTCTTCACCCGAGTGTCCAAGACATGTGGCCGCAAGTCCGACGACACGACCACAAAGTCGATCATCGAACTGAGGCCTAGGGTGTCCTGGTGCCAAGTGCACATATGAACACCCCTATGCTTGAACATGGTGTTTGTTATGGACAATCCGTGACGAGCACAGAAGTCCAATAACAAAACACCACTCGGGTTCTGATCGGGGGGGCCATTCCTCCCAATCACGCCCTTCCAGGTCTCACTGTCATTGCCCACGTGAGCATTGAAGTCCCCCAGCAGTACGAGGGAGTCCCCAGAAGGTATGCCCTCTAGCACACCCTCTAGGGACTCCAAAAAGGGTGGGTACTCTGAACTGCTGTTCGGTGCATACGCACAAACAACAGTTAGGACCCGTCCCCCCACCCGAAGGCGGAGGGAGGCTACCCTCTCGTCTACCGGGGTAAACCCCAATGTACAGGCTCCAAGTCGGGGGGCAATAAGTATACCCACACCCGCTCGGCACCTCTCACCGGGGGCAACTCCAGAGTGGTAGAGAGTCCAGCCCCTCTCAAGGAGATTGGTTCCAGAGTCCAAGCTGTGCGTTGAGGTGAGCCCGACTATATCTAGCCGGAACCTCTCAACCTCACGCACAAGCTCAGGCTCCTTCCCCTTCAGAGAGGTGACATTCCACGTCCCAAGAGCCAGCTTCTGTAGCAGAGGATCGGACCGCCAAGGTCCCCGCCTTCGGCCACCACCCAACTCACACTGCACCCGACCTCCTTGGCCCCTCCCATGGGTGGTGAGCCCATGGGAAGGAGTCACAAAATTAACTTGCAAAATGCTTTAATTTCCAAAATGCAGCATCTGTAGGCAATTGAAATGAAACAAGGATCAGATTCTCACACACACTTGTAAATGGAGTTGGCCTTCAGCTGCATCAAACAGTAATAATAGTAACTGACAAAATGTGTGCTGCATTAGCATTCATGTAACACATGGAAGTGACAAGGCACAACTAATTGTCATAGAAAAGGTAAGTATAATTTGAATGGGGCAGAAGAATAAATATTTAACAAAGTAGAATAAAAGAGAGGAGGTGAACTGTTGAATAAAAAGCAGATTGGTCCTAAATGTGTATTACCGAAAAACGTATCAGCCATCATAAACTCAAAATACTGGGAAGACTAAAAACCTACTGTGTGGGTTTGACTTTTCATGAGAAAACATGGTCCACTTTAAACAAACTTGTATCCTTTATATGTGCCACAAGACAGGGAAACTAGCATGGGTGGAAAGAAAAGTGCTAGAGGGCAGTGAGGTAATTCGCTTGTCAGGCATTACCAATGAAAGGAAAAGTTCTAAGAATAGTGCAAGAATGATTTACACTTAGTAAAGTAAACACACTTACCTTCTTAAACTGCTGAAGTGAGGGTGTGTACTTCCGTGAAGATTTTACCCTTGGCTTTGGGAGGACTCCATTATATGATGCCGGCGGCGGGGTTGGGGGAGTGTTCCGAATAGGCATACTGAATGTCACATGTGCCTAGTCAAAAAGTCGAGCGTCTCCATAGCTACATGCTGCTAACAAAGTACGAAGCAAGGAGTGTTTGGCTTAGGCATTTGTGCATTAGTTTTGGGAATCCCAAGATAAAGTCCGGAGTTAGAATTACAAGAAAAGTTAAATTACTTTCCAGAGATTGTATCGGCTTGTTTGTTGGAAGCCCATTGTGGGTGTGCTTGTGAAACAATTGAGTGTCTAGATATCGAACACAAAACTGTGAAATACCTGTGGGGGGTCTTAATGCAGGATTGACTGAAGTACAGTGTAAAAACCTCTCTAAGGAGCACGACAATTCTATAAATAATTACCTTCTTTATTTCTAGTAGTTCATCATGCAAAAAAAACAATTTAAAAATGTTAGAATGTCCATATTTAACCAAAACTGGTTTTAACATATAGTATGAAATGGTTACTTGTTCTTATCTTAAAATTAAAACAGCTAAAAAATATACAATTAGTAAATGTAGGGTTTTTTTTTGGCAGAAAAATAAAAACGGTTTAGTTTTGAACTCAAATCAATATATGTGTCACATAACTAAATCTCCCCCTTAAAGCAAAAGAAAACTTAAGTGTACATTAAAGGAATGAAAATATCTCAGTAATGTGGTAAATATTCATAAACTTGTTGTAACACTGAAACTCTTGGGCTGCTGCCTCCAGGACTTAGTATCGTGGGTATGAAAGCCACATCTAGAGGTAGTCAGCACATTCTCCCAATGTAGGTTTTCCGTTATGACTGTAGGTTTTTCCAGATCTTAAAGATGTATGTGTTAAATTCAACTGGCTCAATGTAAGTGCCACTGGGAATGAGCCCTGTGATCATGGCATGGATTAAGCAGTTTCAAAACTGTTATATTACTGCTACTCAATTCTATGGGCTTTCAAAATGACAGATTAAAAGGCAACATCTGTGCATTATTTCTGAGACATATTTCAACAGACCACTGGCAAGTGTTCACAAGTTTTAAATAGAATATAAACAAACTAAATCAAAAAAGGAAAAAAAAACTACATATAAAGTTACATTCAAAAGAAAAATGCAACACACAGATTGCCTGTAATATTTTAAATGCATTTATTTTTATTTCTTTAGAACAGAAAAGGATAATTTCACAACAGGCTGTCTCAAGCAAATCCTTAAATACACCCGCCAAACACCTATAAATCTGTATCAAAAGTGCAACATTTTATAATTTAGATTACATTTTCTTTGCCATCATCATTATTAAGTTTTATACATCTTGTATGTTAACAAATAACATACATTGTCTTTTATAGAAATACTTGACCCAATGTACAAAATAAGAGGCCATTGCCCCAAGATCATATATCTCTATTTGAATCAGTTCCACCTTTTATAGCTAATAAATTGTTCTTGATCTGATTTGCTTAAATATATATTATGCAGAGATGCACAAAATGTGGGTCAGCTGCTTTTGGGTTGAAATTAGGGAAATTCCATTGGACATGGCCAAGAAGTTGTCTGCAAGATTAACCTTCTTAGCTGCACGAGAAGTTACACTGATTAGATATACACTCAAGGCCTTAAGTTAGAAATAAAGCAAAGCAATTAGAGACAAGAAGGTTCAGAAGGGCCATCTGGGCTGAAAGCACAGTCTATGTCTTTATTTGGATTCAAAATGTTAATTGTTAAAAATGTTGAAAAGACCAAGAGGCAGCCCTTCTTATCTTTAAAGTTCATTTTGATTCAATTCTTGCAACAACTGAGTACTATATATTCCTTTTACAATTTCGAAAAATGTCACTTTTTGTCAAAGAACTTTTAGGGGACAACCACTTCCACTTTGATATTATAGCAAACGTCTGCTTAAAATGAGACCAATGGTTAATAGTTTTGCCAAAATATTTGCTAATATGCAGTGAAACTGGATGTTAACAGAAGAAGCATGGTAGATCCAGCTCAACAAATGGCAAACACATAATTAACACTTACACACCTGTACAAGTAAGAGTCTTTACTGAGGCAAAGTTTTGCCATACTATCTGACTAACTCTGCTGCAGAGACAAAAGGAAGCACTAGTGATATCAAAGACAAAAAGCAGATTTAAAATGCATGATGTCATGAAGAATACATGACAAGATCAGTCTTCGACAACATTAAATAATGATTGTACAACATGGAGAATGATGATCATTTTTAACTCTGTTTTGCAAGAATGTTGTTTTCACATTTAGATATAAAATAACCCGCCTTCAACAATATGCACATTGCAAATGTATTTTCTTTTCATACAATATATTTTAGGATTTAATGGGTAAGTTTTTCACAAAACATATAGTGACATAAAGCAATTAACCTTCTGACTCTGATGGTCTGGATAGACTTATGAATCGGAAACTAAACCTTTTGATTAGGATGACTAAGTGGGGTGTCATAACTGATAAGAAATAGATGACAATCATTTACGGTATATGTAGTGCTTGTCAAAGGGTTGGAACTACAAGGACTCCACCAAGATAGCTGATCTTATTATAATTTTAATGATTTGCATTCATGGTGATTATTTGTTTTACTCTGAATATATTGTTCCTTCGCTAACAGAGTATACCATTACATACATTAATGCCCTAGAGCATGGTTTGAGAAACATTATACAATGTGAATTCTTGTATAATGTTAAAATTATCAGTGAACAATAAAATACAAAAATCAAGTGGAAAAAACAATTATAGTAGTGCTAGTTTATCAGTTTTAAATGACAATTGCCCTGCATCAGTTATTAAAAGTGTTCTATTTTGAATGTTTTATTTTTTTAATTTTCACAGCATAATTACAAACTGTAAAACATATTCTCATTTTAAAAAAGGACCAGAATAATCTGATAAAGTTTTGATTTGGTCTATACAGCAAACAAAATGCGATTCTTTTTCAATATTTCCTTTTAAAATTAATCTAAAGTGTGGTGGTAATGTGCTCAAGATAACAAACATACGAAAACATAGGCTCTTTTAATATCTTAATAGAAATAGATGAATCCCACTATTTTGATGAAATGTCTAAAATAAATAAACTACTGGTTAATGTTAAATGCATTATGATGGTAAAAAGAAAAAAGTGCACTCAATGTAGTGCAATGTTGCACTATGCATCACTGCAAAACGGTGGCAAGTCAAATATACAAATTGGTAAGCTGTCAGTTAAAGGTATGTATAAAGTACATTCCCTCTTAAAATCTCACAGCAGAATGAAACATAAAATGAGTGGGTGTCTCTGTATCTATTTACACTGTATATGTGGTCGAGGCTGCATTCATGTGTATTAGATGTCAGTGTGCATAAATTTTCTATCTTTTTGTTTCCCCTACCAATAAAGAGTTATCACCCACAATCACTGCATTTTTAATTACATCTATTTAATAATGATTTAGTCTGAAAGTTCTATATCAAAAATCATTAAATTACTCTGCCATCTCCTAACGTTTCATTGTGTATGTGGCACAAAGATGAAGACCTTGCCCAACAACGCTGCACTGGTAGTGGACACTAGCTTTCAAAAATCAAAATCTAAGGCTATCCAAAACAAAAATAAAATAAATTCAAAAAATAAAACACATTGTTTAATCCTGAGCCACAAGAATGTACGGTAACCCCCCCCACAAAAAAAAGCAGATTTAGAAAAGTAAACCAAAACTAAAACCAATAGCAGCATTAAGAAAACATTCTTCCTATAAAAACGGAAAAGGTATGATTACATACAAAAGGGGGCCTATTTCTGATTGCAATAAACATAATTCTAACCTCTAAATGTCAAATAAATCACCTTCATTCTACAATCACAAAATTATTTACATTCATACATCTGTCATTATACAAAAATGGGGACTTTACCAATTATCTTTTTCAAAAGATGAGCTAGCTCCTCAAATTAAGCTCCTGCACACAAAAGAAAACTTTTTAAAACAGAAATTAAAAACAGCTCCAGGTTCAGAGCCTTAATGTATACATCTGATTTTCCACTGTGAAATGTCATGGACAATGATACTAGTATAAGAAAATGAAAGGAAAAAAAAAACTGAAGAGATAAATTAAGTGGTTGTGTCCCATAGTCACTACAACAGCTGTAATTTAAAGGAGGGTGAATGTTGCTAACCACTATGTAAAGTCAGCTCTCTTACTTTTTCAGCACACTTTCATGCATGCAGCACTAACAAACCTACTAAGAACTAGAATGACTCCCCTTTAACTTTCTTTTTTTATAGCACTGCACCACAATGTTCTTCATTTTCACAAGTGTCTGAATAAAAAAAATATATATATTTTAGAAGAGTCAGCAGAAACCAAACCTCCCAACAAAAAAGACAACAGTGAAGACTTGACGATTTCATGGAAAAGGGATAGAGCGCCATTACTGCTTTATATTTTACCTATGCACAGTAAAGGTGGAACTCTGTCAATGGCTGCAATACCTGAGCAAGTTAACCTAAGTTCTTGCAATTAAACTCTGCCTTCTGTTTCATACACTGCCATGTGCAAACTGTGCCAAAGCCCAATGGCTGGGCTCCTGGAATTCCCTTGTAAATTCAGTGCTTGGCTCCGCAGGGATCGCCATAGAGCAGAACAGTGCTGGAATGGTCTCATAAGCAGGGCCCTCAGTCTCTAGACTGGTAGAAAAGAATGTAGCCAGATTCTGAGGTCTTGGAGATCTCTGAAGTTAATCCATAAAATTCTTCAATGGCCTGTGCATCTATTTTCTGCAAAAGAAATAGTAAGAGCACTTAATATTCACAGTAGCAATAACAACAAAAATTATAAAATAACTATTATACATCTGTTTCGTGTACTATTTGCATTGTATAAAGTAATAAAAAAATGTACAACTGATGAGCTTTCTGTTGTGTGCTTAAAATTTAGTTGCAAAGTAAATTTTTAATCATAATGTTAGTGAAAATTTGAATTCCTGCTAAATCACACAACTTGGAACAGGTAAAGACTGATATGTGCAAGTATTTTTTTTTTATATACCCTAAGTTCTTGTCAATAAGCCGCGGCTTATCTAAGGAAAAAAGTTGTGAAAATGAAAAAATAGAATATCGGCTTATACATAAGTCCGGCTTATACATCCATCGCGGGGGTTGCGTTCCAGAGCCACCCGCGAAATAAGAATATCCGCGAAGTAGAAACCATATGTTTATATGGTTATTTTTATATTGTCATGCTTGGGTCACAGATTTGCGCAGAAACACAGGAGGTTGTAGAGAGACAGGAACGTTATTCAAACACTGCAAACAAACATTTGTCTCTTTTTCAAAAGTTTAAACTGTGCTCCATGACAAGACAGAGATGACAGTTCCGTCTCACAATTAAAAGAATGCAAACATATCTTCCTCTTCAAAGCAGTGAAGCAAACAAATCAATATGTCTGTTTGGCTTTTAAGTATGCGAAGCACCGCGGCACAAAGCTGTTGAAGGCGGCAGCTCACACCCCCTCCGTCAGGAGCAGACAAAGAGAGAGAGAGGGAGAGTTTGTTTTTCAGTCAAAAATCAATACGTGCCCTTCGAGCTTTTAAGTATGCGAAGCACTGTGCAGCATGTCTTTTCAGGAATCAGCTTTACAAAAGATAGCAACGTGAAGATAATCTTTCAGCATTTTTAGACGAGTGTCCGTATCGTCTAGGTGTGCAAACAGCCCCCCTGCTCAATCCCCATACGTCAGGATCACAGATAGTCAGCGCAAGAGAGAGAGAACAGTAAGCCGGGTAGCTTCTCAGCCATCTGCCAATAGCGTCCCTTGTATGAAATCAACTGGGCAAACCAACTGAGGAAGCATGTACCAGAAATTAAAAGACCCATTGTCCGCAGAAATCCGCGATATATATTTAAATATGCTTACATATAAAATCACAATTTAAATGCCCGCTACGCGCTCGTGTTGACTCGGCGACGCCCAGAGCAGAAAGAACGCGCTCCGGCCGCTCCAACCGCGCCATGCGGGGAGTGAGAGAGACGGCAATATCTCACACTCTCTCCCCCCTTAAAGAAATTAAATGGGCGCGAGTGAGACCACTGACCTCCCTCCCTTCTATTAGTTATAGGTTATAGTACGTTTGGCTTATCCATGAGTCCGGCTTATCTATGATACGATTTTATTTTAAAAATTCGTATGATTTTTGGTCTCCGGCTAATACATGAGTCCGGCTTATAGACAAGAACTTAGGGTATATATAATTGTACTTGTATTGTGTTAACTGTTCCAAAGCAGGATCAAGTTTTTGAAAACTGAATAAACCTTGCTGGGGGGTCTATACAGCTGGTTTTATATACTAAAGGCCTGCTAGGAACTGCATGGTTAATTATTAGGTGAAAGGAATACACAACTCAAACAACATTTAATGCAATTCCCAAAAAATGATCTGCAAAATAAGTAGCAACCAAATTAAATGAAGTGTTGTACAGTAGTCTTCCAAAAATGACACAACATCAGTAAACTGCTTCTATTTGGAATTAGTTACAAATAAGCATTCCTAAATAACATAAAATTTACCAGTTAAGCTGTTATAATATACATGCAAATAGGTTATTAATTACAGACTTTATTACAAACACAGCTATTTTACAAACTTGACCAAGTGAAATCGACTGGGCAGGTAATGCCGTAAACGTGCAAAAAAATACAAACAATCAAACAATGGCAGCTTAGCCTTGTATCCAACAGTATGACTTTGTTAACTATAATGTCACTGATAATGTACAACTTGTAGTATAACAGTAGATTAACTAAGATTGTAAAACTCCTAAGGGGGGAAAAAAAACTATAAAATAATTTACAATTTCAGAAATATACAGCGAAAAAATGGAAATAATATAAGTATTATATTATATTAGTATCATTTGAGTTTCAGTTTTATGTTTAATAAATATGAAGAACTTCTAAATTATTTCAAAATTTGTTCTATTAAAACATGCATGCAATCTTACCTCGACAATGTCATCATCAAAAAGCAACCAGAAATCATGACTTTTTACTATTGCAATATAATGTCCTCTGTTTGGGCCACTGGAAAATTAGAAGAAACAAAAAAAAAACCCCAAAAAATTAAAAACAGCACGTCTTAAAATAACACAATAGTATATTTACTATATTTAAGGAAGTATTTTTACACATTTTCAAGAAACAAAGATTTCAGTAAACAATATTACACACATCAAATTAACATAGTTCTCATTTTCTGAGTATTAACTAATTAATTACACAGGATTTTGCACAATGTGAATGTGCCCTATAACGAACCGACATCTGACCAATGTTGGTTCTTGCTTTGCCACATCTTACTGTAGTACTTTTCGGTTTCTAATTTGACAAGACAAAAAAAAACCAAACAACAACAAATACACAAATTCCTTGTGTGCATCTCTTTCTCTAGTTTGCCAGCCTGCTTTTTTGGTCTGCCTGCACTTCCCAGTAGACATCAAGCATACGGATGTTTAAGTTCATCATAAGTTCAGGAGGTGAAGCTGGAAATGTTGCATGGCCCCCATCATTTAGTAACCTCCAAAATTCCTACTCTAGGCTGCTATGTAGGAAGTATGACTGAAACGTGAAATATGGGGAATCCTGGGTGTTCCAGGACCTCCTGATAAACTCTCTGGACTCCCTGAAAGCCTGAAAATCAATAGTGGGGGGTGGGCGTTTTGGAGGAAAAAAATAAAATAAAATTCTACCGTAGTGTTATAAATTACTCAGTGCCTATAGTGCAACAGTGACTGCGGATACTGAGAGTTTTCAGGTTATGAACACTGTAAGCCAGGTGCATCTAATTCCTAGTTTGAGTCAGTTTTGGATTCATTTAATGTGACCCATAAAAATGGGTTAAGTCTGGTTAGGATCATAGAGTGCAGTGTTGCTGTAAATTGCCAAGTAGGAAAAACCTGTGGCAGAATTACTGAGAGGACTTCAGTTTTTAGCAGTCATCAGTTTTAGCAGCTTATAGGAGATCTGGGCACATTTCAAAGGGGGTTGGTGTTCAGAGGGAAATAATCCGAGAAGAACTGCTACAATCTTTCACAGACAGTGTCTGTGTGAGTAAAGGTTATGGTGTGAAAATTGGCTTTTGCTTGCCTACTGTGTGTCCATGTATAATCCAAATAATCTACTGAAGATATGCATATCCTAACTGATAAAATCCTCCTCATCTTATTTACTGTACAAGTGCTGGTCATAAAATTAGAATATCATGACAAAGTTGATTTATTTCAGTAATTCCATTCAAAAAGTGAAACTTGTTTATTAGATTCATTCATTACACACAAACTGATGTATTTCAAATGTTTATTTCTTTTAATTTTGATGATTATAACTGACAACTAATGAAAGTAAAATTCAGTATCTCGGAAAATTAGAATATTGTGAAAAGGTTCAATATTGAAGACACCTGGTGCCACACTCTAATCAGCTAATTAACTCAAAACACCTGCAAAAGCCTTTAAATGGTCTCTCAGTCTAGTTCTGTAGGCTACACAATCATGGGGAAGACTGCTGACTTGACGGTTGTCCAAAAGATGACCATTGACACCTTGCACAAGGAGGGCAAGACACAAAAGGTCATTGCTAAAGAGGCTGGCTGTTCACAGAGCTCTGTGTCCAAGCACATTAATAGAGCGGCGAAGGGAAGGACAAGATGTGGTAGAAAAAAGTGTACAAGCAATAGGGATAACCACACCCTGGATAGGATTGTGAAACAAAACCCATTCAAAAATGTGGGGGAGATTCACAAAGAGTGGACTGCAGCTGGAATCAGTGCTTCAAGAACCACCACGCACAGACGTATGCAAGACATGGGTTTCAGCTGTCGCATTCCTTGTGTCAAGCCACTCTTGAACAAGAGACAGCGTCAGAAGCGTCTCGCCTTTGGACTGCTGCGGAGTGGTCCAAAGTTATGTTCTCTGATGAAAGTAAATTTTGCATTTCCTTTGGAAATCAAGGTCCCAGAGTCTGGAGGAAGAGAGGAGAGGCACAGAATCCACGTTGCGTGAGGTCCAGTGTAAAGTTTCCACAGTCAATGATGGTTTGGGGTGACATGTCATCTGCTGGTGTTGGTCCATTGTGTTTTCTGAGGTCCAAGGTCAACGCAGCCATCTACCAGGAAGTTTTAGAGCACTTCATGCCTCCTGCTGCTGACGAACTTTATGGAGATGCAGATTTCATTTTCCAACAGGACCTGGCACCTGCACACAGTGCCAAAGCTACCAGTACCTGGTTTAAGGACCATGGTATCCCTGTTCTTGATTGGCCAGCAAACTCGCCTGACCTTAACCCCATAGAAAATCTATGGGGTATTGTGAAGAGGAAGATGCAATACGCCAGACCCAACAATTCAGAAGAGCTGAAGGCCACTATCAGAGCAACATGGGCTCTCATAACACCTGAGCAGTGCCACAGACTGATCGACTCCATGCCACGCCGCATTGCTGCAGTAATCCAGGCCAAAGGAGCCCCAACTAAATACTGAGTGCTGTACATGCTCATACTTTTCATGTTCATACCTTTCAGTTGGACAACATTTCTAAAAATCCTTTTTATGCATTGGTCTTAATTGATATTTTAATTTTCCGAGATACTGAATTTGGGACTTTCATTAGTTGTCAGTTATAATCATCAACATTAAAAGAAATAAACATTTGAAATACATCAGTCTGTGTGTAATGAATGAATCTAATATACAAGTTTCATTTTTTGAATGGAATCACTGAAATAAATCAACTTTGTCATGATATTCTAATTTTATGACCAGCACCTGTATATTTTGTAGTACCAAAGTAAGATTGCAGTGTCCAACCAATAGGTCCCTACCAACTACCACAGAGTCTAATGCTACTGGGGATTTTTTACATTATTGCCTGTGCTACCTGTGAAAGACGTGTTAAAATTTAAGTAGTCAACATAGACCTCAGCAATGTAACATGCAGCACATGTGTCTATGTTATATGTGATTGATTTTGGAATTCATAAAAGCAGTGTAAATTCTTGTGATACACTATCAATTGGAATGACAAATGCAATGCTTTACTACTAAAAGTATCTGTGATGTGCCATCTTTTGGAATGACAGAGACATGCAGTAGCAACTGGAAGGACAGACAGACACTTATCCTTTCATGAATGGCAATTTATTTTCCTACACCTCATGGGTTGATCAGCCTTCAACAATTCAAAACCCAGTATAGCAAAGTTAAATTCCCTTGCTTAAAGACAGCAGGAGCACAGCTCAGAAAAGAAGCCAGTTTCCTAGTGGTTACTAGTACATATTTTTTGAATTGTGCATCACAACTAACAACTATATTATGACCGCCAATTAGGTAAAAAAAAATAAAATAATACATTTAAAATTAGGAGTAAAATGTGACAAACGCTATTTTTCTTAAAAAAAAAATTAATTTAAGAATTAATGCTTTGGTAAAAATAAAGAAAAAAACAAGTAAGACTACAACCAAAACATATTTTAGTATAAAAACTGAATATAGTAGACCCCTGCGAAGTCGCGGTTCAGGGTTTGCGGACTCAGTCGTTCGCGGATTTTTCCTTAGAACTATTAATTGTTAGCAGAAAGTTCAAATATCCTCCGCAATTTTGTATGGCTTTTTTCGTGGCAATACTGTGCTGTCTCAGAGAGAAAAGGAAGCAACCGCTGAGGGAAACGCGGTTTGGGATGGTGAAAGTAGCCAATCCGAGAGCGTTATTCATTTCTCCTTGCTGCTGATTGACTGCTGCCCTGTGACGCATCTCCAGCTGAGTGTCCTCATGTTTTCCATTTTGTTATTGTATCTATTTTGTTATTCTTAAACGCACAAGATGTCGCCGAAATGGCCTGCACCTTCTAAGGCTTCTGGCACTAAGCCTAAGCGTCAGAAGAAGTTTAAAACATTCCAAGAGAAGGTTGAACTACTAGATTTGCTCCGGGAACTAAAAAGTTATGCTGCAGTAGTGCGCCACTATGGCATTAATGAAAGCTCTGCAAACTACATAAAGAAGAACAAAGCAGCGATCTGGAGTACCGTATCTGTAAGTTTCTGTCATAGTGCCAAAAAGGTAACAACCATAAGGAATAAAGAGCAAATTCTTCAACAATTAATAAAATATTTGCATGGGATTTAGGGTGAAGACTGTTTATAGTATAAATTATTGCAAGTCCTTTGTTAAATTAACTTTTAAGCACTTGCTTTAAGTGATAATAATTAAAAAAATTCAGTATTTTCATAATTAAACTATGTTCTAAGCTAAAAGTGTACAAATTAATGAGAAAGCTTGTATTACACAGTATCAAATATCCACCCTTGTATAATATCTGAAAATAATTTTTTTTAATTTTATCCCTAATTGAAAATTAAAGAATTACATGATCCAGAAGATTAAGGGCAAATGCAAAATGACTTTATTAGAGGGAAATCAAGTCTCAGTAGACAGACCTACTTCTGCCTTAGACTACCACTGAATCGTCTGCTCTCCCTACTAATCTCCTCCAGGGAGATAACTGAAAATAACACTGCTCAGACCAGAAGTGCTAAATAGTTTTATGCCACAGGAACAAAGTTCTTTCTTGAACTCAATTACAAAGAGACACACATTCCTAGTTTGTACTGAATACTCATTGAATTCTTTCATATTTAGATGAAACTTCGAAGAGTAGCTACAAATACCCACTCAGTAAATCCACAAGTCAGGGACTCTGGCTTTGCTTGCACATCTCAAAAATTAGTTGTTTAAGTTAACTGATAACTAACTGTAAACTGGCAACTGTGAATTTGCTCTGCTTTCCAGGGCGAGTTCCTATCTTGCACATATTACAGTCTGGTTTCCACACTGGTCATAGTACGGAAACGGTACTAACGCGGGTTGTAAATGACATTCTGATATCCTCTGATGAAGGAAACTCCACTGTAATTATGTTGTTGGACTTAAGGGCAGCATTTGACACCATCGACCACTCTATTTTACTGCACAGGCTAGAAAATGATGTTGGGCTTACAGGCCCCGTGCTCACTTGGTTTAGTTCTTATTTATCAAATCGATTCCAATATGTACAGAAATGTGCTGATAGTACTCCATCATTATACACAGAAGTTCAATATGGTGTCCCACAGGGCTCAGTACTGGGACCTTTACTGTTTTCACTTTACATGCTTCCACTGGGATCTCTCATTAGGAAACATAATGTTAATTTTTACTCGTATGCAGATGACACCCAGTTATACCTTTCATTTAAATCAAATGAAGTTTCTCCGATGTTGTCTTTAATTAGTTGTGTTAGTGAATTAAAGGAGTGGATGAATGAGAACTACTTGTCTTTAAACACAGATAAAACAGATGTTAACTGTTGGAGGGAATGACGCTGATCACAACAATATTTTGTCATCATTTAACTCAGTTTGAATCCCCATTAATTTTACTGAATCAGCCCGCAATCTAGGAGTTATCTTTGACTCTAGCAAGTCATTTAAAGCGCATATTACAAAGTTGTCCAAATCACGTTTATTCCATCTTAAAAATGTTAGGAAATTAAGGAGCTTTCTAAATAAATAGGATTCTGAGATATTAGGTTAGGGTCTCATTATAAATTATATTCCTTTCTGAACAGTTAAAATAACTTAGAAAAATGCAATTTTTTTTTGAGTTTGATAAATTATCACAGAATGAATTAGGACGCTGTCTTTTAAATCTAATTAAACATTTTCATATAGATGTTTGCAAATTGCAAGATTCTACAATTTTTCATGTGATTAAAAATAAACTGGATATACAACAGCAACAAGATGGGGGCTATTACCTGGTTTCAACCTGATGTGTTAATATCACTACAATTTTATTTTTCAAAATAAGTAATTCACGCTATTAACGCATCAACGTAACACATTTAAAGTCCAATACACTAATGATACTCAACCTACCTTCCACAGTGCACCACCACAGCAACAAGGTCATACAATCTTTCAGGGTTGGTGGCATCACCTGATGTGTTGAAAAGCCGAAGTTCAAGAGGAAACACCACTCTATAAGATAATTTGGTGTATCTGTGTAGCTGATCCATATATTTGAATCTCTTAAGATGCAGAGCAAGTATCATAGGAAGTTTTTTCACTTTCATTCTAAAAGCAATATAAAAAAAAGTATTAAACATTTTGTATTATATATTTATTTTTAAAAACTTCAAATCTTCTTAGTAAACTAACTTATATTGTATACAGTCATATGAAAAAGTTTGGGAACCCCTCTCAGCCTGCATAATAATTTACTCTACTTTCAACAAAAAAAAAGATAACAGTGGTATGTCTTTCATTTCCTAGGAACATCTGAGTACTGGGTTGTTTTCTGAACAAAGATTTTTAGTGAGGAAGTATTTAGTTGTATGAAATGAAATCAAATGTGAAAACTGGCTGTGCAAAAAATTTGGGTACCCTGGTAATTTTGCTGATTTGAATGCATGTATTTGCTCATTACTAATTAATTGCAACACCAAATTGGTTGGATTAGTTCGTTAAGCCTTGAACTTCATAGACAGGCGTGTCCAATCATGAGAAAATGTATTTAAGGTGGTCATTTGCAATTTGTGCTTCCCTCTGACTGACAGCACGGGATCCTCAAAGCAACTCTCATAAAATCTGAACACAAAGTTTGTTCAGTATCATGGTTTAGGGGAAGGCTACAAAAAGCTATCTCAGAGGTTTAAACTGTCAATTTCAACTGTAAGGAATGTAATCAGGAAATGGAAGGCCACAGGCACAGTTGCTGTTAAACCCAGGTCTGGCAGGCCAAGAAAAATACAGGAGCGGCATATGTGCAGGATTGTGAGAATAGTTACAGACAACCCACAGATCACCTCCAAAGACCAGCAAGAACATCATATCGTATCTGTACATCATTCTACAATTCAGCACATTTGCACAAAGAACATCTGTATGGCAGGGTGATGAGAAAGAAGCCCTTTCTGCACTCACGCCACAAACAGAGTCGCTTGTTGTATGCAAATGCTCATTTAGACAAGCCACATTCATTTTGGAACAAAGTGCTTTGGACTAATGAGACAATAATTGAGTTATTTGGTCATAACAAAAAGTGCTTTGCATGGCGGAAGAAGAACACTGCATTCCAAGAAAAACACCTGCTACCTACTGTCAAATTTGGTGGAGGTTCCATCATGTTGTGGGGCTGTGTGGCTAGTTCAGGGACTGGGGCCCTTGTTAAAGTCGAGGGTCGGATGAATTCAACCCAATATCAACAAATTCTTCAGGATAATGTTCAAGCATCACTCACAAAGTTGAAGTTACGCAGGGGTTGGATATTTAAAACAAGACAATGATCCAAAACACAGTTTGAAATCTACAAAGGCATTCAGGCAGAGGGAGAAGTACAATGTTCTGGAATGGCAGTTACAGTCCCCTGGCTTGAATATCATCGAAAATCTATGGGATGATTTGAAGCAGGCTGTCCATGCTCGGCAGCCATCAAATTTAAATAAGCTGGAGAGATTTTTTAGGGAAGAATGGTCAAAAATACCTCCATCCAGAATCCAGACACTCATCAAAGGTTATAGGAAGTGTCCAGAGGCTGTTATATTTGCAAAAGGAGGCTCAACTAAGTATTATTGTAAAATCTCTGTTGGGGTGCCCAAATTTATGCACCTGTCTAATTTTGTTATGGTGCATATTGCATATTTTCTGTTAATCCAATAAATTTAATGTCACTGCTGAAATACTACTGTTTCCATAAGGCATGTCATATATTAAAAGGAAATTGCTACTTTGAAAGCTCAGCCAATGATAAACAAAAATCCAAAGAATTAAGAGGGCTTAACAAACTTTTGCATATGAGTGTATACACATACATATGGATTATATATTATATACAGTCGATTCCGCTTAATAGGACCACCGGTTAATTGGGGCAGCCGCTTATTTGGGCCAAATCTCAAGGAATGAAAACCAAAATAATAAACTAATACATAATTTAAACGCTTAATTGGGACAACATTCCACTTAATTGAGACAGTAGCACACGCGTGCTGCAAGTCAGTCATCTATCGTCACCCGTCGAAGAAACACTGGTAAGTTACAATCTAAGAGTGGAGTAGCACATGTCTGCTTAATAGTCTACCGTCACCACTACCGAACCGTATTCAGTTAACCCTACACCACCTCGCGTGTACGTATAACGTATAAGTAAACTTTTTTTTTTTCAATTTATAAAATTATAACCCTTGCCAAGATGCCAAGAAATTATTTTACACTTTCAAGTAAAATTGCTTTGCTGGATAAAATTAAAAGCCAGCCATTTAATACAAGCCACCGTAGGCTCGCCGAGATAACTGGTGTACCAAAATATACCATAGTGCGTCTCTTACAACAAGAAAATCAACTGCATGAGGAATGGGCATTACAGAAAAGACGAACTGCAAAGGACAAAGTACAAACTTACAAAAACAAAAGACACTTGATGCATTTTTGCAGCATTAAATTGTATGTACATACCTAATTATTTTACTTTAGAATTTATTATTATTTTTTCTTCACAGCTTATATTATTTTCCATCCATCCATCCATCCATTTTCTAACCCGCTGAATCCGAATATTTGGGTTCAATAATTTTATTAAAATATTGAAAGAAAATTATTTATTGTTTAATTTTATGTGGAATTCGCTTAATTGGGGCAGCTGCTTAATTGGGACAAAATGTCCTAGTTCTAATGTGTCCCAATTAAGAGGAATCGACTGTATTAGTGCTGTGATTATACAAAATAAACAAGAGATGGATAAATGGGATAAAGTACCAGCTCTTTACTTTGTCTGCTAATCTCACCCTGTCGCAGTCTTAGTAACTGACCCGTATTCCTCCTGATCCTTGGCAGAACAGTAAACCATAAAAGCAGCCACGAAAAGGAGCTTAAATCCTTATGAGCCACATCGTTACTTTTACTTTATCTTTTGTATACTCAGTTGGTGTCCTACACTAGAAGAGTATTGTGACATGTACTTAAATAACAGTTTCTACTAGGACTACTAGGATTTTTAATTTTTTTTGCTGTTGGTGTTTTTTATTGCGGTTTACTATAATAATAAAACATAAAAAAGTAATGCCCAGAATTGTTAAGTTACATTAGAGTATATTTGAATATTTACTTTTTTATCAACTTTATTTTTCTGCTAATTTGACAGCCCTGCTGGGAATTATATATAGTATGGCGGGTGGCTGGAATCCTTATCCGGCCAGCACACCCAAAGTTTCCAGTGGGGCCATGAGTTATGAGCATGGGAGCTAAACCCTGTTGGAACCTGTGGCCACCGCCAGGGGGCGCATGGACCTTTCCAGGGTCGTGTTTGGTCACGCTTCTGCCATTCCCGGAGGCGTGGCCAGAAGAAGCTCGTTGGCACCTTAAGTCCTTCCGGGTGCCCCATAAAAAGGAGCCGCCTCACTCCATAAGTAAGCCAGAGTGGGGAGGAAGAGAAAAGCCTGAGGAAGAGTGGAGGCAGAAGGACTGGTGGCAAGGAGGAATGGGGTGATGTGTTGCAGGATTGGAAATTTGGGCACTGTATTATGTAAATAAACGGGTGTACTGTGGCAAATCCTGTCTGCTGCTTGTCTGTGTCCGGGTTGGCATGACAACAGTATTCACAGCAAGGTAAAACAAAGGTGTGATAGGCAAAGATTGGGAACTTGTTTAACTTTCTTAATCATAACATGCACCTTAAAGGCACGAAAAGAAAAGACAGAGTTAACTATCTGTAGAGAAGTTTCTTCCTACTTGGCAAAAGCCACCATCCATTTGTTTCTCAGACAACTAAGAGGAGATATGGAATATAAGCATGTGTTTCAACTTTTTTGTGTGCAATTTTAAAGGCTTATTTCCAATGACATAAATTTGCCTCATTCTATCATTGATTATTATAGAACACTAATCTAAAGAGGGGTAGAGATGCAGGATTGTGCAGTAAAGTTTATTGACACCTGAAGAAACATACAGCAAGCCTATACTTATTATCACCTTGAATCAACTTTCATATTAGTCTGCTGTCAATCTACAAAAAAAAAAAAAAAAACCTTTCTGTATGCAGTGTTCAAAGCAAGCACTGATCTGAGTTTAAGGTACTGTCTGTTTACCAATCTTGGCCAAGAGTAATTAGACTATATGCAATGTTTTTAGACATTTATTTCTCACTGGAGTTTGCTTGCAAATGCTTTCCTTTTGTTAGTTAAGACCAGAAACTTAATGTTTAAAAGGGTCTAGTGTTTCCCTTGATTGTTTTATTTCAACTGTCACTTGAATTTACAGGATTTGAAACTGGAATTTTCACCCTTACTGCACACAAGATATGGTTCTAAATTTGTTCCAGAAAGCCAAACAGAAGGGAAATATCATCATAGTTATGACCCATTCATTTCTGAACCAGATTTTAACAGACCACCTTAACCCACATTTCCTGAAAATAACTCATTTTACAACTCTATAGTGCTGCTATGACAAAACATTTTTTAAAATAGACTAAGCTTAACACTAACTTTAAAAAGTTTTGGTTACCAAAACTGAAAATATGGTTACAATTTAATGTCTATATTTTTTGTTTACCTGGTACTTTACAAAATTTCAGTCTGAACTATTAAAATTTAACATGTCCAAAAAAAAAAATTGCCAGATTGTCAGCTCTCGATTCCTGGTATATAAAGTACCAACAGTAGAACAGTTACTTAAATTGTTCAGAGATCCTTCAAAAATGAATCCAGCAAATTTATATATACTACCGTTCAGAAGTGTTAGAACACTTCCATTTTCACAGTTTTCTACAAATGTAATCAGTTGAAATGTAATGAATGACCTAAAATGGTGAAAAGGTAAGATGTAAACTGCCAGAGGTTTAAATTTACAGTTTAGGTTAGCAAAAACTGAAAATAAGAAATTTAGAGTATTAAAAAATGGACCTTCTTCAGGGAACAACTAATAGGTTACAACCTACAGATGTTCTGCAGCAATTAATGTAATTTAAGCCTTAAAAGTTGATGTAAGCAATTTGTACAGATGTCCCAACTTCTGTTGAATACTTAAAAAACCCTGTATCAGCCACAGGTTCCTTAGCCTTTCACATTCATCTCCCAATGAGATATCAACCTGGACCATTCTGATTACAATTACTGTATATTACCGCTAAGCTAAAGGAGACTTTAACATTCTTGCTACTGGCACAACTGGCTTACACACCCCTGAATGGCAGCTAGTTATTACACTATTTTTAACTGACTTACCCACACAAAGGAAATCCAGGAAGTGCAGTACATATGTATGTAGATTCTAATTTATTTTCGCTGTAAAACAAACTAGTGATTGGCAAACGACATGCCACTCTGCCGATTATGAAAAATTACCAAAAAAATTGCCAGTTCTGATTCACCACTGAAAAACCGACACATCATGACATTGTTGGAAACCAAGTGCCAGAGGGTGTTTACAAATTCCCTCTAAATTGTTTTCAGGGGAAAGCTGGCAACCATTAATGTCAAGCACTGTTTAAGATTTCCCTTATGCTGTTACTGCTTGGTTATGAAAAAAGGGAGTTAGATTTTATAAAGCAAAGGTCATGTCATCATAAGAAGTAAAAATATAGCAAGTTTCTCATTTTCTCCATTCCCCATTTGTAAATTTTCTACTTAAAAATAATTTAAAATATGAGCAGTGACCATTTCTTACATCTTTCTCTGTGTACACAGCCTGTGGAAGGCAATTTCATTTTAATATCAATACCACAGTGTCTTTGTAAATAAAATTTTGTCTATGACTCGGAGTCAGGCACAAACATCTTTGGTTCAAAAAGGAACATCCTACTATTGGCATACCACTGTCCCTTATGAGAATAAATGACCCTTGACCTGACTTTGATAATATGGAGCAATGTTTGTGTTAAAAATATTCAAATTCAAACCTACTGCTGAATAGATTTTTCAAATGTTGAGTTTAAAAAGGTATGGATGGTACATAATTTTAAGTTGTATTACTCAATATTTAGATTGTAAACTTTGTAAAGAGAGTTTCTGGGTTTCTTCTATATCTACAAGAAAGCCTAACGTTTATGGTATGCACTATATATTACGGAGAAACAAAATAAGTGACATTTGTAAAATAATCCATGTTGGTGAAGGTTTAGGGACACATTCTTCTGACAAGAATCTCACTGCAGCAAATTTGCAGCACAGCAAGACTGCTGAAATTCTGCATTTTGATCTCGAAATCATATCTAATCCTCAGATTAAGCTGTTCCTTATTCCAAATAAATGAGGACATAACTCAGCCTTAAAAAGTACTTAATATACAAGAATACACTGAAACCAAGTACAAGAGGTTTATCAAAATATTTTTTTCCCAAGTGCATTAATTAATTCCTAGCACTGAGAACAAGTCTTTAACATTTTGCTTAAATTTAGCCCAATAAAATATGCAAATATTTCTGTGTGGGTATTCAGTGGACAAAGTACTCACAGAAAATAAATTTTAAATATTTTAACATTCATCCATTATCTTTAGTACAAACTAGGATTGAGTGATGTATAGAATCCTCAGGTCGATCAACAGGGGTGAGGCATCATCATTTTAAATAAGTAAACCAACATTGCTGTTCTTCATTTCCTATAATTTTCAATTTCACCAGGAGATTTCCTTGTTGTTAACAGTCATGCATCATAACAAAGTACGAATGTAACTTGTTAAAAAAAAAAAAAAAAAGAAAGAAAGAAAAGAAAAGCACACATGGACGAATTGGTAGATAAGAAGAGATCAGTCTTGCCAATACTTTGGCTTCAAAGCACATGAAAATGGTGAGACAAAAGATTTAACCTTACTAATTTGTTGACTAAGCAGCAATTTGCTGTTGCAAATGATTGCTTGCATAGTCATTTGCAGGTACAGCATCCAGCTGATTACGCAAGTTTAGACAATGCTGTTGGTATAAGCACTAAAGGCTCTTTTCACAGCAATTAATTAACGTTGCATTTAAAATATGGAAAGAGTATAAATTATATGCTGAGCAGTGCACAATGTACCACAGCAGTTTCAAGTTAATTATGTGAACAAATGTAAATAAAGTAGACCTGCTTCTCTGCAAAGTGTTGTTTGACAGCATAATACATACTTTTCTTATATCAGTGTTCAGATTCTCCCTAACAGCAAACTTACTGGTACAGAAGATGATCCATTAGAGCCTAATGTTAAATTAAGTGGTAACTCTTTTGGTTGTACTAATCTTTTTGGGGCAGTGATGGGAATATGAAACACATCATTTGCACCACAACACTTAGGAAACCCGATATCTCCTTTCAAAGCTAGAGTCACATCTCTCATAGGAGACTGATGTAAGTCTCTTGCAGAGCTGATCGCAGAGCAAAACACACTTCCCAACTGCAATGGCTTACGACTGTTTGCTCATTCCAAAATGATTGGATAAGGTGTTAAAACCAGAACCAGTGGCAAGATACACCACCACTATACAGTTTCTTCTTAGCAGAGAGTACAATTGACAAATATAGCAAAATATGAGGCAATGCATACAGAGGCTGGACAGCCAAGGATTTAATCTCACCATGCACCTAGACTGACTGTGACACACATACGGCTTTGAGGCGGCACACTTGCATCATTGCAGAACATCGTCTGCCACCCTTGTCTTTTAAAATATGCTGCAGATGGTTATCACTCCATGCCTTAATTATCAGTAAAAATGAATAAAGTGTAGAAAACATATCCACAATGTTGAAACCCCAGTATAACAGAATACTTTCATTTTGCTAATTTGCATCTTGTGATGGAAAAAATAACTGAATTTACATCTATTGGCTAAAAACATATTTGAAGTTTTTATTACAAACACAATGCATGTGTAATGCATTTACAGGCTATCTGCATACAGTCAAGTTACAAGTGCCTACAGTAAATAGGAAATTTAAAATATAATCATGTGGTTCAAATCATTGGCAAAGTAACGTCCAGAGTAGTTGATTACAGATATATTGTTCAATGGCACAAGCACAGCATAAACCTCTACACTATTTTGTACAGTACAAAACAGGTTCAATACCAACATCATTTTGAAAGTGTTTTTGTTCAAAACACACATCTGATTCAATCATTCTACCTGTGAACATTAAGATTAAATTTACTTCAACATATACTTAAAGATTACAGGCAGAAGCACAAAGAAACTATTATTTCTTTCAGAAAAGTATGGTTTAAACAAGTCAGAAAAATGTTATCAATTCAGTAAAAAAAACTACCATATACTCTTCAATCACACACCTGCTAGTACCTACATGTTAGCTTTAGAAATACAGCTCCGTTTTATGGAAATGGAAAAACATACCAAACAAAAATAACAAAAAAAAAAATACTTCTGACTAATCATATTTTGTAAACTTTGTTGCTAAACATTATTCAAGTTTAATGTATGTATTAGGGCACTAGCACATTTGTTACTTGAAGTCAATTGTTTGTGACTTATAATAAATAGAAAGACATGTTAAATAATGAAGTTTAAAAAAAAATACAGAGTTCATTAGCAGTAAGCATTTCAGAGTTCCAAGAGGATGTACAATAATCTTAAGAGAAGTTCCCGCTGCTTTCACTGTAAGCATACCTTTTGTGAGCCTCTTGTTTACTGCGACACTCTTCACAGTAGTATTTATATTCACTGCAAAGAGTCTCAGTGTTGCTGAACCCCCTGTGAAAGTACAAAATCAACACAAATTCTTACAAGTCTGTATTACTGCAGCCATATCTGACCTTTTCTTAGAACAGTCTCATTATCAAAAAATAGACTTTTAAAACAAATTAAAAATACTGTGAACACTCCCCAGACTACGCTTGAGTTATTATTTTAAGCAACTAAAATCACATTGGTGTGCATAATTTTCAAGACACCAGGATTTTGAAACAGTTAGCATCTAGGTCAAAAAAATCACCATTACTTAAATAATAAAATAACAACAATATAGATTATTCAGTTGTGTTTACAACTCCTTAATAACTCTGACTCTAGAGCACGGGTGTCGAACTCCAGGCCTGGAGGGCCGCAGTGGCTACTGGTTTTCATTCTAACCCTTTTCCTCATCAGTGAGCAGTTTTCACTGCTAATTAACTTCTTTTCCCTTCATTTTAATAGCCCTGTTTTTAAGGATTCAGTCCTCTGAATTGATTCATTTTTTTTATTAAATGACAGCCAAACAGAAATGAGATGTGAAACGAGCCAACAGATGACCAGCTAAATTGGGTCTTCAAACTCCAACCAATTTCACTCCAGCTAATCTCTTAATGAGAAGCTGATTCTTGCTGTTAATTAAAATTGTGGTTTAATTCCATGGCCTGTTGCTGCTCCCATTCTGCCACAGCAAACATTTCCAAAGCTGTTAATTTTTCATTTTTTTTTCTAAGAACACCGTTCAAATGTTTTGGTGACCTGAGAGATCAACCATACTGAGACCACCTTCACCTTTCTTTATTTTCAGATATCGTGTGATCAGCTGGTCATGTGGCGGCTCGTTTTGTGTCTCATTAATATCTGCCTGCTAATTAAGGAAAAAGAAACAACTAAGGGGCCTGAGTCACGTTAATTAAAACTAAAGAAAAAAGTTAATTAGCAGCAAAAACTGGTCACTGATGAAGAAGATGGTTAGAATGAAAACCTGCAGCCACTGTGGCCCTCCAGGACTGGAGTTTGACACATGTGCCCTAAAGGATAAGATTCAAATTTTTTCTGAAATATTGAATTAAGAAGATGACAGGTATACATGAAAACTAAGCCACAGCAACAGCAGCCTAAAATATTTTCACAGTGTGTAAAGTAACTAAGAAACAGAAAAAAAAGCCAAAAACAGAAAATGCACTTATCGTTCAATAATAAGTCAAGATGATGTAAATCATGATTTATAGCATATAAAAAATACTTATTTGAACAATCAAGTTTTAATTTTCTAGCATTTCTGAGGACATTATGCATATTTTTGTAAAACATGTTGGTTTGGCTAATTATACAAATTAAGAAGTAAATAAAACATCAGCTTGAAAGAGTTTAACAAAAAACAGCATACACAATGGTAAGACCGTTTTCATACTTTCCAAAAGGCAATAAACGTGAACTTGAAATTCAAGAATTACATTTTTATTCTTTCTTTACCACTTACACAGTGGTGCCAAGCATTAATTGAAAGGGCCACTCAGGTTTGTATAGTTTCAATATACAGTATATATTGCATATGTCAGTACACACTACAGCAAAGTAAGGAGCTAGTATATCTTAATTTGACTGTTGCCAGCACCAAGTTCTTTAATAACTTGAGATTTTCAAATGATTTAACCTTTTTTTGGAAAAATAATGGTAGTAGGGCGGCACGGTGGCGCAGTGGGTAGCGCTGCTGCCTCGCAGTTGGGAGTTCTGGGGACCTGGGTTCGATTCCCGGGTCCTCCCTGCGTGGAGTTTGCATGTTCTCCCCGTGTCTGCGTGGGTTTCCTCCGGGCGCTCCGGTTTCCTCCCACATTCCAAAGACATGCAGGTTAGGTGGATTGGCGATTCTAAATTGGCCCTAGTGTGTGCTTGGTGTGTGGGTGTGTTTGTGTGTGTCCTGCGGTGGGTTGGCACCCTGCCCAGGATTGTTTCCTGCCTTGTGCCCTGTGTTGGCTGGGATTGGCTCCAGTAGACCCCCGTGACCCTGTGTTCGGATTCAGCGGGTTGGACAATGGATGGATGGATGGATAATGGTAGTACTCTAAGAAGCTCCAAACATCCTGTTAAATATGACAGTAGTTTAGGTATGTAAATTATTTCATTATGCAAGTACTGCTTCTTTTCTTTTTTTCTTTTAAATCACAAATAATGTGACAGATAATAATTGTACTTGGATTGACTTACTTAAGGTGGCTCAATAATGATATGTTTAATGCTGCTCTGCATTAGTTCAGTATCCTAGGTCTGGGATACTGCCGGACCAGAATTTTCAGTGCTTTGTGGGGCTTTTCTCTGGCTGCTTAGGTTTTCTTTCCATATTCTAAACACATAAAGGTTTGGTTTCGTTGACATCTCCAAATGGTCAAGTACATATGAGTTTGAAGGTGTAAGTGAGTGTGTCCTGCAGACCAGTCCATATTTTACTGGTTTCCACCTTGTACCTAGTACTGGCAGGATAGGTGCCTACTTTCTTCATAAGCCAATTATAAAATGTATGGATGTACAATGTGTTCAAGATAGGCAAGCATAAGATTAGAGGTACTAAAAATGGTTTGAAATAAACTCTGCCATTTCATGTCTTAGATTACAGAAGATAAAGTATTAATACAGTTAAATTCTAAGACTAATTTCAAGAGTGTTTATTAATCACAAACCTATCCAATTTGTGCTAGAATGCAGCTTCCAACTGTATTTTCTAATATAAACATATTTTTACCAAAACGGCTTTGGAATGTAGTACATTCCTAATAACTAGATGTTTATGGAATTACGTGGAAACAGGCCTCGACCAAAAAATAGTGTTTTCATTCTTAACTAAAGTAGTATACCAAATTCTTTGTAATCTACGTGGTTCTAGACCTTTTCGTTGACTGCTAAGTGATTCTTAACCTGGCTAACACTTTGACCAATTGCTGTGAAAGTGCATGCCAGATAAAGTACATTAAATTCATGAAATTATAATTCTCTTAAAATACAGAATATTAAGATTTATGGTTGACTAGATGATATTGTATACAGTCAGCCTTCCGTATCCATGGGAGATACCAAAATCAGCGTACGTTCAAGTCCCTTATATAAAATGGCATAGTATTTGCATATATCACCTCTAGATAACTTACTGTATAATACCTAATACAATGTAAATTGTAATGTGATGACAAACTGCAACTCTAGAAATGAAAAAAAGGCTCAGATATAATGGAAAAAGGAGGGGGTGGGGGTGGGAATCAATAGGTGCAGGTGGAGTGGTGCAGATAAAGGGCCTGAGTGAAGATCTTGCTGCCAGCATGGAAACACAAATGTGTATGTGTGGGTGTGAGGGACACAAGTGCAAGAGTGAGACCGGGTTAATGAGGGAAATTAACACCAATGGGAGAGATACTGGAAGATGAAGATTCCAGCGTATTTGTGATTAAGGGCAATAAGATACAGTTGTGGATTTGGTGCGGTGTCCCCGTATTGGTTTATTAAAACCAGTGTGTGCTGTATGAGAGGTGTTAAGATTAGGTCAGGTGAGGGGACGCTGGCGCACGCATGTTGTTGCCGCTCCTCCCTGTAAACAACACTTTCCGCAAAATTCACCTAATTCTACACTTTCTTATGTTTGTTTTATTTCTTTTATTGTACGTATAGTTCGTGGATACAGCTGACTCAAATTGTATGGATTTGGCTTATATTTACAGATTTTATGGACTCTACTTTGACTGGGAACAGCTGAGTCTGTGGATCACGGGACGAGAACCTACAAGCATTTCTTTGTGTCTGGCAATCTAGGACCTCGGGATGATCTGTCTCCGTGATTATATTAAATTTGCTTTGCTGATCTGCTCCCGTTTCATCTTACAGTACTCTACGACTGGGAACTGATCTGATGTTCATACCAATCTGGCTTTTGGCTCCGGGGCGATCACGCCTGAAATTACCAAGCATTACTGTTTGTGGCTGTGTATTGGAACCTCCAACTCCTGCTACCTCCTCCTGCTATGCTTTCTGCAGCTTTGCTATCGCCGCTCACCTACTCTACCACACCTGCCTGTCCTACCGGTTCTGCTGTGCTGTGCTGCTTCTCCACTGCTATTCAGATACGTTTTGCCCAGTATCATGCTAAAATACTCTCATGACAAACTCCTTCTTATTAAACAGTTTGTCCAGAGCAAATGGTCTGACTGCAACATTCTAAAGGACGCCGGTATTTTGCAGCGCCCGAAATATATACATCGCGGGTCAGGTTGCCGCCACCGCCGGGCTGCGAATGAAAAGACCACCGGCAGCATTTGCTCAGGAATACGCCGTCCTTCTCATGACCCTGGAAATAGAATTGTCGGTGTGCCAAATTTGCATTATGTGGAAATAAACCCTGATTGCGGCTCTGTGCAGAAAGAAGCCTCATTATGTAATGTTGCACTGTTTAACTCGAGGTCTCTTAATGGCAAAGCATTGGTGCTGTCAGAACTCATCACTGACACCAAACTTGATATTCTGTGTTTAACGGAAACTTGGCAAAAACCAAACGAATTTGCGTCTCCCACAGAGGCGACTCCAATTGGTTTCACTTTCCACTCAGAGCCTCGCAGCTCAAGACAAGGCAGCGGGCTGGCAGTAATTATCAGCGAAGACTTAAACATTAAAAGAATTCCAATTGACTGTCCATTGTCTTTTGAGTGCCTGGCTCTTAAACTAATAACGGAATCAGGTCCTGTCTCAGTCATTGTTCTCTATCGTCCCCCAAAATACAATGCATCCTTCTTATCCGATCTGATTGAACTTTTGACCCACCTAAGATCTTACTCTCAGAGAATTATGCTTCTTGGTGATTTCAACATCCATATTGACACCCCCACATCTAAACTGAGAAATGAATTCCTGTCCTTACTGGACTGTTTTGACTTGAGACAACATGTTGATTTTCCAACCCATTCTGGCGGTCATATATTGGACCTGATCTGCACTTCTGGACTATCTGTTGCCAACATTTACAGCACTGATTTGGGACTCTCTGACCATAAAGCAGTATTTTTCACTGTCTCATTACCTATCCCACCTCTTACCTGTAAACGACAAATTTCTTACAGAAACCTTAAAAATATCTGTCCCTCTATCCTTTCTGGATCCATTTCTGATATTTTACTGTCTGCACCTATTCCACCAACACTAGATAGTTTTGTTGACCACTATAACACAGCCCTTCACTCAGCATTAGATAAAACAGCTCCTGTAAAACATAAGGAGGTTTCCTTTAAACGTTCAGCTCCTTGGTATAACTCAGAATTGTGATCTATGAAAGCAGCTGGCCGACGCCTTGAGAGAATGTCACGTAAGACTGGCCTCACCGTGCACATCCAGGCTTTCTCTGACCACCAAAGAGCTTACAGAGAAGCACTAACTTCTGCCAAGAACACCCATTATGGCAGAATAATAGAAAGTGGCCATGATAACCCAAGGATTTTGTTCTCTGTAGTTGATAAACTACTCGAACCCGCATCTGGTCCAACTACCTCTTCTACTGAAGTCTGTGAGGAATTCCTCCACTTTTTCCGTAACAAAATTAAAGATCTAAATAATTCAACTAACATAAATATATCATCTGTTTATATCTCTCCCTGTTTTCCCACTCCATCCAGCTCCTTCTCTAAGTTCTCACCAGTCACTTCTGCGTTTGTTAATAACCTGCTTTGTAAGATGAGGCCAAC
The DNA here is from genome assembly GCF_900747795.2 of Erpetoichthys calabaricus. Lineage (NCBI taxonomy): Eukaryota > Metazoa > Chordata > Cladistia > Polypteriformes > Polypteridae > Erpetoichthys > Erpetoichthys calabaricus. Next base: position 57,200,729 of record NC_041397.2, on the reverse strand, counting down.
TACTTGTGTACTGGACCCCATCCCCACCACACTACTTAAATCCTGCCTTCATGCCATAATCCCGACTGTTACAACAATAATAAACTCATCCCTTGACACTGGCTCCGTGCCGTTCACTTTTAAAATTGCTTCTGTAACCCCAATGTTAAAAAAGTCTGGCCTTGATGCTGACAATCTTAACAATTTCCGGCCTATTTCCCACTTACCTTTCCTGTCAAAAGTTCTTGAGCGTGTTGTAGCTTCCCAACTCACCAATTACCTAACCTCTAATAATTTGATGGAACCCTTTCAGTCTGGTTTCAGGGCGCGGCACAGCTGTGAAACTGCTCTGCTACGGGTAACCAATGATTTGCTTATGGCAGCAGACTCTGGACAAACTAGCATATTAATTCTGTTAGACCTCAGTGCAGCATTTGACACAGTCAGACATGACATCCTACTGTCCAGAATGGAGAACATGCTGGGTATCTCTGGCACTGCCCTCCAGTGGTTTAAGTCCTATCTGACTGATAGGCAAGAGTTTGTTAGTCTTGGCAACAGCAGATCCAACTCCGTGCCAGTCACACAAGGAGTCCCTCAGGGCTCTGTCCTTGGTCCTCTGCTTTTCTGTATTTATATGCTTCCCCTTGGCCATATTATCCGTAGTTATGGATTGGGTTATCATTTTTATGCAGATGATACCCAGCTCTACTTCAATGTTAAAAGTGGAACTTCATCAGAGCTTTCTCAGCTCACAACCTGCCTTAGTGAAATTAAAACGTGGATGGAGCAGAACTCTTTAAAATTAAATTGTAATAAAACTGAACTCCTGCAAATTGGGACTAAAATGCAACTTAATAAAATGAGCTCCTTCCCAGTCCATCTTGGCAGTGATCTCATCAGACCTGCCTCTACTGTAAAAAATCTTGGTGTCATTTTTGATTCCTCCCTCACTTATTCCGCCCACATAAATCACATTAAGAAACTTTCTTACTTTCACCTCCGTAACATATCCTGTGTTCGCTCCTTCCTCTCCTTCTCTAATGCTGAGAAACTTGTCCATGCTTTTATCACATCCCGCATCGATTACTGTAATTCCCTACTGGCAGGTGCCCCTTCTAATCTTATGTCACAGCTCCAGCTTATTCAAAACTCAGCTGCAAGAGTCCTTACTCGAACCAGCAGCAGCGAGCACATCACACCCATCCTGCTCCGTCTTCACTGGCTCCCTGTGTCCTACAGAATCGAATATAAAATCCTACTAATAACCTACAAAGCTTTAAATAACCTTGCACCAAACTACATCAGTGACCTCCTCCATCACTATGTGCCTGCCCGCCCACTAAGGTCCTCTGATTCTGGTAATCTTGTTGTGCCCCTCACTAATCTACACTCTATGGGTGACAGGGCCTTCAGCTGTATAGCGCCCAGACTCTGGAATGACCTACCAAAATTAATCAGGTCAGCTGACTCCATGAATTCTTTTAAAAAACAACTCAAAACTCATCTGTTCAGGAAGGCTTTTAGCTCTACTTGACTTTATAACCTTTCTCTCAGTTTACTTCTCTGTCAAGATGCCAATGTAACCTGTATGTGTGTGCTAGACCATCAATTATGTTGTCTGTTTTTTTTTTCAGAATTTACTGTCTTAATCTTCTTTATTTATTTATCTGATTTGTACAATGCTATATACTGTATATTCTGCCGTTCTTTATTATATTCTGTAAGTGCCTTGAGCATGGGAAAGGCGCTATATAAATAAAATGTATTATTATTATTATTATTAAGATCACTAAAGAGTGTGAGCAGACGAAGTGGAGCAGAATGTGTATGCACAGCAAGTGCTCTCCATTGGTGAGTAGGGGGAGTGGTTCATCTGGGGAATACAGGGGAAATATATTGCACAGCTATGTCGATCATTTAGGCATTCTACCACGACCTACTATCATAACAAACAAGGACAACTCACGACCCACCTGCAGCAGCCCGCGTCCCAAAAGTGGTTTGTGTCCCAGTGGCTGAGAAACATTATTGTAGAGTATGCAGAGCCTGAAGGCCGTAAAATGCCATGGAGAACAGCAGCAAGATGTGCAGAGCCTAAAAAAACGTGAAGGGTGTGAAGAGTGAGAGGACTGTGCACAGCTTGAGGGATGCAAGGAGTGTGAAGAGCATCAGTGCACATCTGGATCTGCTGAGCAAATAGATCAATAAGGATGGAGGAATGTGCACTACTGTCTCTGAGGGCTTTAAAGAGGGGAGTACACAGCTGTTACTTCATGTGTATGGATTAAGTGTAGTATGATTAACTGTCAGTTCTAAAATAGCACTGTGAGGGTGTGCCTGAGTTGTCTCTGTCTAAGGCCACTCTTCATAACAAAGATATGCTGAAGTGCAAGAAAGTCATACGAAGATTTTCTGCCCACCTTAAAGCAACAGTTGTTGAACAGCTCAAAATGTTGGGCTACAGAATCATTTCAAAAGACTCTAGTGGTCCACAGTCAGTTAGTGAACAAAAAATAAATAAATCAGTACTATTGCTACTGTGCAGAATGCCCTCTCCAAGTAAAAGCTTTAGTGTGCATGAAATTGTGACAATGCATCCACAGGTAACAGTCAAGGGTTTCAGTCATCTCTGGCACATCATAATTGCAGTGTGCATGAGTCAATGACAAAAAAATACTAAAAAAAGAAACATTTTTATTCATCTTGTGTATGCTATTGACCGTGTGGATGTTCCAAAAAGAGAGAGAGAAAAAAGAAAAACTACAGGATTCCAAAGTATTCACAAACTTTCTCTCTCAACTGGAGAGAAACTACAGTGGAAACTTTCAAATTATTTAATATCAGAGCAGAGTCGCATACTCTCATACATGAGTAATTACAACAAAAGAAAAAACTGAACTACGAATATTCTTAAAATATGGTCAAAGTACTGTACGCACTGTGTGTATCTTGAGTTATAGTTCACTTTTGATTTAGACAGAAATTGAGTTATGCATAAGATACAAAGTTGTCTCTCGTTGTGTAACCTTAACAATAATGTGTATGTTATTTGTTAAGATTCATTAAGATGGCACACAAATTTAGACGTCAAGAATTTTAATTCCACATCAAGACTCTCAGTTGCACAAAGAAAATTCCTTAGTGTTGCCTCAATAAGCCAAAAATCAATGATTAATAAACACTAAAATACTAAGTACCATGTCACATTAGACAATTTTTCAAGGGATTTTCAATCATAGCACTCATTTACTTAAATTAAGTGAGTCGGAGGCAGTTGGTGTCATGTTCTTATGCAACCAGTCTAGTCTAGTCAGAGATATCCAGCAACTCACTCTTACTTAGTCTGGGATTTGCTGCAGTTTGATTTTGTCTTTAGTCATATGGTTGGTTTGTGTGTGTATGACAGTGGACAATCAATGAATGCTCATTCAGAAGTTCAATGCATGTAATGCAAAGCTGAGAAATAAGAAACACAGGAGATTTGAACATCACAAACAGAAAAGAAGCTCATCTCCATAACAGAATGGAAAAAAGACTTAAAAAAAGAGCTGAGATGATGGCTGAACTCACAGTACCTGTTAATCTTTTGTACAGCACCAACTCTGTTAGATAGCACTCTATTGGTTGTCAAAAAAGGGGGCATACAAGACTGTGCAGGAAAGTACCCAGTGATTTTATGCTGTTTAAACTGACATGATCCTGTAACCAGATCTTTACATTAGTTTTTATTAGAAAAACAAGAAGAACAAGAACTATAAAAACAAAAATTATAATTAAATGAACATATTAGGGTCTTAACAGCTTAAGCAGTTTACAAGTCATTAATGAAAATCATCAGATTTAAGTAAATTCTATACTTTAATATATACTGGGTAAAAACAAAAAAAAAATTACCTTAAGCAGTGGGTGATTGATGTGTTCTGCTCAACGTCTACCGAGAGATCTAAAAAGTCTTCATCTTTACTACTTACCTACAATATAGACAGAAAAAATACTTAATGGCAAACTGCCACCTCTCAATTGGGTATAATTGTATTTAACAGCTCAATATATATATAGTGTATTTTTTTCTTCTAAATGCATAACACTATTACATCAATGTCTTCTTCGTATTCATTCATCCAATATCAACAAAATTTGGATTAGATATAAAAGTTGCTAAAAAGCAATGAAATTTTGAAATCTGGCAGAGACATTCAAAAAGTAAAATATACAGTTTAAAAAAATAATGCTAAAACATTATTTCAAATATAAAAGTTCTTGCCATACCCTAAGCAATTTGTCATACATCCCACAATTCAAGTAAAATGCAAAGAACAAATTCAAGGACATAATTTAAAAATAATACAATTTGAATGCACTATAATGAGTTACATACTTTATTTAGGAGAAAGAAACAATTGCTCTTTGTAGCTAGCAGGCATCAGCATTGGGGGATGAAATTAATTTTGACCTGATATAGGTTTAACAGTTAAAATGGTATGTTTCTTCTTATTTTACAGTGATAATTAACATTTTCATTCAGGTGGGTCATTTCATCAGCCTTTGTTTCTTTAAGGTTCACTGCATCTTTTTAAATTTAACATAACTATTTTTGAGAAAGGCAGATGAAATTAGGCGATGGGAAAATAAAGTGGAAATCTGGGTTTTAATTGATCCAGCAAACTGCTTATTTAAAAGTTATTCAGGTGGTTGCTTATTTTTTGTTTTGGTTAGTCAAACTAAAACATATCAAGGAAACATAATGGATCATTTATCTATTTTCACTGATATTAATCTGATTACCTCCATATGTTAATGATTAGAGTGTAAAACACTATGTGTTGCCATGAAGGCCAGATTGCCTTTATTTTATTAATTGTGTATTTAATTAGTGCCAGACTAGAATACTCTGTTGAAACTGACATTCATTTAAAGTGGAATTTCCACATACTGTATATACACAAACTGCCTCTTCACTTCCAGGCTTTAACCAGATCACTTGTTGGTAGATGCAATGAGTGATAACCAACAACCTTTCTTTTATTATTGTCCTTAATCATAACTGCTATGAAAATCAGTGATGGACTGGTATGAAGTACTCTTTCTGATCCAATATTGTCCCCTAGATAGGGTGTTAAGCATAAAGATCTGCAAAGATGTAAGGCGCTACATACTGTACAAAAGACAAGAAAAGTATGTAGCAATGGAAAATCTTTAAACAAATGTTTTCTGTAAAGCAACTGCATACATTCAGATTACCTTGTGTATGATCCTTGCGTTTGTGCAGGAATATTTAATTATAAGACATTTGTCTAATGATATACTGTACATTGTGAATTTAAGAAGGCTAAAATATAGATTTTTGTGCATTTTTGTTCTCACAGACTGAAAATTATCTGCTAGATGGCAGCAAAGATGTAAGATGACCCAAGTCTTGTGTACCTCAAAATTCTTTCTTCCTTACAGTACAGAATCAAACAAGACTGTCGCTATAAAAACAAATACTGCGCTGAAGAAGTTTTGCATATTGATGGCTTAGATTCAATGTACTATCAGAAAAAGATTTTGAGATTCCAGAAAAAATTAAGCAAGTGACATCGATATAGGACTCCTCACTGGCTGCCCACAAACTGTTAGAACTTGCCCCCATAGCTCTTCCACCATCACATTTAGCACTCCCTCCCTCAGAGCTGTGTACTGAGCCCACTTGTCTATGCCCTGTACACTTATGACTGTACATCTAATTACTCCAGAAAAACTATCATCAATCATCTATCATCAGGGACTAATTGCAGAAGTTGTCAGTGTGGGGCTCCAGGAATAATCTCTCACTCAACACCTGCAAATCTAAACAGATGGTCATTGACTTCAAGAGACACAGCGCAGAGTCAGCCCCTCTACATCAATGGAGACCTGGTGGAGATGGTCACTTCCTTTAAGTTCCAGGGAACTTATATTTCTGAGGACCTGTCCTGGACAGCAAACACTCTGGAGGTGGTCAAAAAGTCCCAGAAACAACTGCAATTCCTGAGCCTTCTCCAGAAAGTGTACATGAAGGAAAAGCTGATGTGTACCTTCTACCACTCAACCATTGAGTTTTTTTTTGGCATACTGTACTTCAACGTGTTATGCTGAATGTACAGCAGCAGACAAATGCTCTGCAGAGGGTAACATCCACAGCAGCGAAAATCATTGGTTTCTCTCTGCCCTCCCTAAAAGATATCTCCAGTGCCCAATGTCTCTGCAGAGGCAGAAAAATACTTAAAAGAACCTTCCTATCCTGGCCATTCATTGTTCAAACTACTGCACCTCTGGCAGGCGGTACAAGAGCATTAAAAGTAAAACAATAAGATTTGCAGATACTTTTTATCCTTGGGCTATCAGAATTTAAAATTTTAAGAACTCACAGAACTGTTCCACTTCACCCCCCACTATGTATGATGATTACTTTAGTGAATAATAATTTCCTGTCCCTTATTTGTTTATGTATGGTATTTACTTGTTATAGGGTGTGTGCATTTTATATTATTTGTTTATCGTTGTTTGATGCCCTTGCACGGTTTACAGTTGTAGCTTTTACAACGTCATTGTACTGATACAATGACAATAAAAGTTTCCTTCCTTCCTTTCTTGAGATTGTTGCTGAATTATCACCAATTATGAGAGTGAGAGATCACGATTACTCCAATGTGTTTTCTTTTCAATTGTACATACATAATGGTTGTGCTTCCATGCCAAGTGAAGTATTTTTTACACGTCAAAAAGTATTCAGAACATTTATTTTCTGGACACTTTATTGTGTTGTACATTTAATGTTAAATGGATACAATTGCCATTTTTGTCCATCAATCTACACTAAATAAACCATAATGACAAGGAGAAAACATGTTTTCAGAAACATTTACATTTATTAGAAATCAAAAACTGAAATCACTCATTTATATAAGTACACACACACAAACACACATATATAGGTAACACATTAGGTACTGCAAAAATCCAACTATTATGTAACAAGATTTAAACACTTCTTTGGGTCTTCATAACACTCACAAAGCATCGGTAGAATGTTTCTTCATCACTGAAATACTACTTGCTAACAAAACGTCACTTCGGAGTGGTCTGAGGTGTCTTACTTAACAGACACATTTTTCTTATTATTACATAATTAGTATAAGACCTGTGAATTCTTCCTGTTAATAAGGAATAACTCATCTGATGTTTTAAAAGCATAAGAAAAGATCAAAAGAAGCCTTTGTTAAGGTTCTGTTGCATAAAGTAAATGAGTAAAAGATGTATTTTTGCAGTACCTAATCTAAAATGTTACCCATGCGCACACACACATGAAAAATTTCAGGAAAGGTAATAAAAAAAAAAACACTGTTCTCACCTGTTCTTACTGTGTCTAGAGCTTCCTGCCATTTCTTTTCCTGAACTTCTAACACAGTAGCAAAATCGTTTTTTTCCTTCAGTCTCAGTTTTTAATTGTCAGAACAAAAAAGTCACAAGGAATGCCGAAAATTGTTTTTGGTCAAAATCTCTTTGACTGATAACATAGTGAGTGCGCTGTCTTGGTGCAAAATGCAGTTTTGCTTGTGCCACTGCTCCAGATGTTTTTTCAAAAAAAATTAAATTAAGTGTATTTAGCCCTGCAATTAAATTACTGTGAGCAAGGTTGTTACTACTGTATTTCGAAGTATTAAGTTTAACAAAAAAACCTAATGATTTAGGAAATGGTTTGTAAATAACAAACAAAATAACATTTTAAAGAAACAATGTATATTTACTTTTAATTACCTAACTGCTGTACATGGCTTCAGCTATAAATCAAACTTTTTTTTCATAAACAAGTAATTGCAAACAAATAAGAGTATGAAGTATTTGGTAAATTTTATTGTCTAAAATACTCTTTGCGTGAAAGACTAATTGTTTTTCAGAGAGATCTCTCATCCTCTTTAATAGCTGTATCTCTGTATAACTGCATCCAGTCTGGTGCTCACACCATGCCATAGCAGTTTCCAGCCTTCCCAACACACAGTATATTTTTTATCTCATCTGCAGCCCTTTTCTCCTCATGCAAAATGACTGGGAAATTTATTCCGCTACAGCGTGTGTGTATGTGGGAAACAGAGACAACATAACTGCATGCATTTCAGGCTCACTTTTTCTCTGCTAAAATCCTTAGACCTGGGTGTGTTGTGGACAGCAAGCCTCCGGAAGAATCCTGACTTGGTTCAGCTTATGAAATACGGAAAAGTGAGCACAGATGGCATTAACTCTGATCAGAAATCAGTGGTGCAAGGTGGAAACAGTAACATCAATGTACAGGCAGGTAATGCATAAGATAAATGAGAGTGTGTGGAGCTGAAAGGATGTAGCTGTGAAACATGGGGCAGGGTTTATGGACTAGGCTGCAGAATAACCCATAGGGAGTAATATTTCTTACTTTTCACCTCAAGCAACTTTAATCATAACTTATCCCTTCAACCCCCCTCCCTGGAAATAATTATAGTGAGTTTTACATTATGCAATTGCAAAATTGTATGTAGAAAGAATTGTTGGGGGAGTATAGAAGGAGCATCTTAGAGAGGCAGACTCTCTCAGAAGTAAAGATGGGCAGAGGTTCACCAATCTGTAAAAAACCATCTACATATTGTTCCACAATTTCAGAATAATGTTCCTCAACATAAAATTGCGAAGAGAATCAGAGAATCTGGAGAAATCTCTGTGTGCAAGGGACAAGACTGAAAATCAACACTGGATGCCTGTGACCTTTGAGGTCTTCAGTCGGCACTGCATTAAAAACAGGCATGATTCTGTTATGGAAATCACTGCATGGGCTCAAGAACACTTCCAGAAATCATTGTCTGTGAACAAAGATCACCGTGCCATTCACAAAAGCAGATTAAAGCTATATCATGCAAAGAAGAAGCCATATGTGAACATGATCCAGAAAAGGTGCCATCTTCTCTGGGCCAAACCTCATTTGAAATGGACCGAGGCAAAATTAGAAAATTGTTCTGAAGTCAGACAAATTGAAATTTGACGTGGACACTGCATCCTCCAGACTAAAAAGGAGAGGGACTAATCTGGCTTGTATTCAGAACTCAGTTCTAAATCCTGCATCTCTAATGGTGTGGGAGTGCATTAGTGCCTATGGAATTGGCAGTCTGCACATCTGGAAAGGCACCATCAATGCTGAAAAGTAAATACAGGTTTCGGAGCAACACATGCTCCCATCCAGACAACGTCTTTTTCAGGAAAGGCCTTGAGTATTTCAGGAACACAATGCTAAACTGCAAACTGCATCTATTACAACAGCATGGTTTCATAGTCCAGACCTTTTACCAAGTGAAAACATTTGGCACATCATGAAACAAAAAACACAACAGACAAGACCCAGGACTGTTGAGCAGCTATAATCCTATATCAGACAAGAATAGGATAACATTCCTCTCCCAAAAGCCCAGCAACTGGTCTCCTCAGTTCCAAGATGTGTATGGACTGCTGTTAAAATTAGAGGATGCTAGTCAGTGGTAAACATGGCCCTGTCCCAACTTTTTCAAGACGTGTTGCTTCCATCTAATTCAAAGTAACCATATTCTTTTCTTAAAATGGTACATTTTTCACTTTCAACATTCGATAAGTTTTCTGTTCTATTGTGAATAAAATATGGGTTAATAAGATTTGTAAATCATTGCATTCTGTTTTTATTTACATTTTACACAGCATCCCAGCTTTTTTGGAATTGGAATGTGTACACAATCACAAATTATATATACACCTACACGGTTTTATTTAGGAAAAAATCATTTTACACACAAGGAAAACAATTTAGCGTACAAAGCTTTTTGATCATCTCAATAATATGTCAGGAGTATAATCATTTGGGTCTTTCCGCGAGGACTAAAATTACTAGAAAGTAGGAACGGGGTTGCCACTAGTGTAAGGGATTTGATATAGTTATTTTTTTTATCTACAATCCTGACCCCACCGACTGGCAAGAACTAAAATACCTGCCCATCTACTCATCCACCCATCAACCACCTGACTCCCTCCAACAAAACTGAAAATCTCAATAGTTCTGTACAGTAATCCCTCGCTATATCGCGCTTCGCCCTTCGCGGCTTCACTCCATCGCGGATTTTATATGTAAGCATATTTAAATATATATCGCGGATTTTTCGCTGCTTCGCGGGTTTCTGAGGACAATGGGTCTTTTAATTTCTGGTACATGCTTCCTCAGTTGTTTGCCCAGTTGATTTCATACAAGGGACGCTATTGGCAGATGGCTGAGTAGCTACCCAGCTTACTTTTCTTTCTCTCTCTCTTGCGCTGACTATCTGTGATCCTGACGTAGGGGGTGTGAGCAGGGGGGCTGTTCGCACACCTAGACGATACGGACGCTCGTCTAAAAATGTTGAAAGATTATCTTCACGTTGCTACCTTCTGTGTGCAGCTTTTAAGTATGCTGCACGGTGCTTCGCATACTTAAAAGCTCAAAGGGCACGTATTGATTTTTTTATCTGTCTCTCTCTGCTCCTGACGGAGGGGGTGTGAGCTGCCGCCTTCAACAGCTTTGTGCCGCGGTGCTTCGCATACTTAAAAGCAAACAGCCCTATTGATTTATTTGCTCCTTTGAAGAGGAAGATATGTTTGCATTCTTTTAATTGTGAGACTGAACTGTCATCTCTGTCTTGTCATGGAGCACAGTTTAAACTTTTGAAAAAGAGACAAATGTTTGTTTGCAATGTTTGAATAACGTTCCTATCTCTCTACAACCTCCTGTGTTTCTGCGCAAATCTGTGACCCAAGCATGACAATATAAAAATAACCATATAAATATATGGTTTCTACTTCGCGGATTTTCTTATTTCGCGGGTGGCTCTGGAACGCAACCCCCGCGATGGAGGAGGGATTACTGTATTCTCCTTACTACACACATAGTAAAATTTTGATGGTAATTTCCATAATAGCAATTATAGTTAAAAGCAAAGCTCTGATTAGACCTGACAGAAGCATTTAGCTATGGGAAACCAGCAAGTTATTTTTGTTTTACAGATGGGTGCTATTCTGTTTATCAAGCAGACATGTGCTCTGAGTTGATTAATAATTTTTGTCCCATGTAAAGCAACTATTTTAAGCTTCAGTATGTGAATTGTTGAATAAAGTAAATATGCCTCTGTCATACTTCTGACATTCTACTTATCTTATTATGATGGCTACTGTTATTAAGCAGGTTTTGTGTGAGTATATGGTCTTTAGTACTCCACTGATTGCACAGCCTTCTCAAAAGTGATTTAAGTGTTTCTCAAGTAAATCATATTTAAGAAGATTCATTACTCACTCAAAAACAAATTCAAAAAAGGTAGTAAAATGAAAGAAACATTTTTTGTTTCTTCTCAGGTATTGAAATGTTGTGAAGTATGGCAGATTAGGTTAGATTAACTGAAGAAAGACTCACAGTTTCACAGGTGAGACACCTAGTTTCATTGGTGAGTGTTCCCTGAAATATCTCATGCACCCAGGTAGGTTCCGGCTGGCTATTATTATTTTCACTATCCAGATTGCCATTTGGTAGTCGGCCATTCTGCTTTTCCTGCTTTTTTTCCTCTTGTAGAATGTCTGCAATGGTGTTCAGTAGGTAGTTAAGGAATTCATGAGCATCCTGTTGCATGTAATTATCAAACAGCTCTGAAATGAGATACAAATAATGACATCAAAACGTAAATAATATAAAACAGTATTGCATACAACCACATTCTTAAAGATTAAAACTTGCTATGTGGGAAGAGAAAGCTCAGGCTCATTCATCATTGTTAAATCAACCTTAGCATTAAAACATGCACTCAGGTTCTCAAACAATAATTGCTGGAAAATGCTTACTAGACACAGACAAATCCCAGCTGGCTTTCCACGCAGTAAAATATTTACCAGTTATGGTATAAAACAACCTAATTATTGCTTAAAATTACCGGAATACATACCCCATATTTCTATTTCCTGTCCCTTTGCTTTATGATGCTTTTAAAAAGTTTTCCAAATAAATTACTTATTACCAAGATAATCAATAAATCTTTGAGTGCAAAAAGTGACGTGATCAAAGAGAAAGCAGACCTGATCACACTCAACATTGCCCATAATGCACATGAGAAACTGAGATGAAATTGCATTGTGATTGGTGGAACACATTACAAGCAGTAATTAATGTTTTCCTTTCCCAACAGGTCAGGTCAGGTCAGGGAGTATGTACTGGTAACAGTGTATTGCTGTACCCACCACACAATGAAACAGCTTGGGAATCTGTTTGGCAACACCTAAGGCAGCCACCCGGTCCAGTCCCAACCAGGTGTTACATGGGCATCCCCTTGGCCTGATCTAGCCCCTCGGGTCCTCAACAATGAGTATCCTGCGAGCCGGATTACCCCCAGGGAATCACGCCACATGGCCGTAGTGCCCTAACTGACGCTCCCTCACAATGCAGGTAATGTGCCTCATTCAGGACTCCATGACACAAAGTAAAACCAGTGGTAATCAAGGATTCTCCAAAGGAGTTCAGTCTTCATCTCAGGTCAATGGATAGCATGCATGTCTCACAACCATATAGCAAGAGAAGAAGCACCAGGACTCTTAAAGACTTGAATCTTTGTCCTCTGCATAGATATCGGGAGTGCCACACACCCCTTTTCCAGTGACTCCATGACATCACCCCCCTCCCCTCCCCCCCATGCTCTCCCAATCGGTCATGAATGTCACTGCCAAGGTAAGTAAACCTCTCGACAAGGTCGACACTCTCTCCAAAGACACACTGCTGATGGCTGTGCCCAGGAGGTCATTAAAGACCTGGATCTTGGTTTTTATCCAGGACACTTGCAAGCACAGACACGCACACTCCTCGCTCAGTCTCTTGATAGCCCAGATCAGTGCCTCCATTGACTCCACTAAAAATCACAGCATTGTCAGCAAAGTCAAGATCAGTGAATCTTTCTTCACCAACAGATGCCCCACAGCCGTTGGACCCCACTCTGCACAGTACTCACAGAGCCAGTGTACAGGCTGGCCATGATATCCAGAAACCTTGAAGGGATCCTCGGAAGTTTCAGGATGTCCCACAGAGCAGCTAGATCAACTGAGTCAAATGTTTTACAAAAATCGACTAAGGCTGCAAAAAAACTCTGCCGATATTCACGTTTGTGCTCCATGAGAACCCTCAGTGCAAGGACGTGGTCGATGATAGACTTTTTAGGCTTAAAACCAGACTGCTCCGGTCGCTGGCAGGTGAGAAAGTGAACATGGATCCTGTTGAGATTGACACTGGCAAGGACCTTACCTGGCACCGACAGCAGTGTTATCCCCCTGTAGTTGCCTCAATCCAGGCAATCATCCTTCCCTTTCCAGATAGGGACAGCAAGCCCCATTTTCCAGTTAGCTGGGATGACACCAGTTTCCCAAATGGAAGCAAAGATTGCTTGCAATGCCAGGATGGCAGCCTTACCATCAGCCTGGAGAAGTTTACCCCAGACACCACAGATCCCTGCAGCCATCCTTACCCTTAGCTGGTTCACCACCTGTGCAATCTCAGTGAGATTCGGTGGTTCACAGCTAATTGGAAGATCAGCCTCAAGAACCGTGGACCCAGAAATATCCAATTGCCTAGCTGAAGGATCAGCTTTAAACAGCTGTCCAAAGTAGTCAGCACAATGGGTCAAAGCTGCAGTGTTGTTTTTCCAGCTATGCTCCTTTTTCCTCCTAAGAGTAGGACCAATTTTGAACAAAGATTTTTGAGCCAGTTAGAACCATTCTGCAACACAAACACTTAAAAAAGGACCTCCCTCACTAGTATTCTTCTAGTATGATAATTTTTTGGATGGCCTGCTCTAGGCAGATTTTGTGCATTTTGCAGTAGTCCACAGTCGGCATTTATAGGCCCTATTTTGTCCTTTAAAGAATGGCTTTCTTACTGCCACTACCCCTGTCAAACCTGAAGCACAAAGTCCCATCTTCACAGCAGAAAGTAAGACTTGCTTTGTTCGACCACTGTTGTGCTGTGAGGTGCCTATCACGCAAGGTGGTGACCCTCAGAAACTTGTCTTCTGTTTGGGTTGTGGCTTTGGATCTGCCAGGTCTCTTCCTATTAGAGTTTATTCCAGTTTCCAATTTCCTTTGGATTGTGTAGTACACCATACTCACTGATACAATTTTTTGCAGTTTCTCTAAATGAAAGACCTATACTTCTAAGAGTAATAATGCTCTGTCTCATTTTATTTGTTAATTGCCGTTTTCACAACTTCCTGTGGTATAGAGGGTGTAGTAACACAGTCTGTTCCAACTCTGCTTTAAGACACAAAGGGTTTTTAAGTATTCAGCAGAAGTTGGAACATCTGTGCAAATTGTTTGTTTCAACTTTCAAGGCTTTATTTACTTTAATTGCTGCAGATCGTCTGTAGGTTGAAACCTTTTAGTTGTTCCCTGAAGAATGCCCATTTGTAATATTCCAATATTTCCTTTTTACAGTTTTTGTTAACCTAAACTTTAAATTTAAACCTCTGGCATTTTACTGCTTACCTTTTCATCATTTTAGAACATTTATTGCATTTCAACTGATTAAATTTGAATAAAAATGGGAAAAATAGAGGCGTTTTAAAAACCTTTGACTGATAGCAAATAGAATACCAATGGTCAATTTTTTTTGTTGTTTCAGCCTTTAACTACTACTCTTTTCACTTAAACTTATAAATGCCAAATAACATAACCGATTAATCAAATTGCACCTGGTGAGAACCTGATTTAACTGAATAAGTCATGTTAATATAGCATCATTTATTATATTATATATATATATATATATATATATATATATATATATATATATATATATATAAAATTATGGATGTTTTTTATAATTTCATGCTATATTAACAAATCAGTCACCTAGTTTCATGTTTGGGACATTTCCTGTAAATTTATTTAGTCATTTCTAAATTTTAAAAGAAATTCTCACCATTTTCTTTCCTCAGTCTAGTGATAAACTTCTTTGGTGGGATAACTCCAACTTTCTTCTTTTGTGTAGCTATGCTGTGGAACAAATCTGCTAGACATGTCAGCAGATTCTCCTTCTTACGTGGCTGGCTCTTGTATGCCAGTACCTTTTCACGGAACGGACGGCAGAAATAAAGTGCTTGCAAAACAGAATTGCAGTAGCAGGTATTTCCAAACTAAAGAAATGAGAAAAAAAAACAATATTCAAAAAATATAAACGCTATTCAAACAAAATGTTATTAGCAACAGATAAAAATCCTATTTACATGTTAGCAACTAAGCCTGATATTTGAGATGTAATCTTAAAAATACAGTAAATGTGACATTTGCTTTAGAATTCTGCTTATATAAAGGACAATTCCCTTAATAGTAAAGTCTTTCATTTTGGTTACAGTTAGAACAAAAGGGTAAAAAAAAAAACACTTATTAGCATCATAACTTTAAATACTGAAGAAGCTGTATAAATTCATCTGAAATTACATCTTTTATCAATCAGTCTAAAAACATTAATATGTTTTTTGCATTCATTGATGATAAACTGTATTCTGGTCTCTAGATCTTAATTTGAATTTAAAAAACACTTAGAAACAAACACATACATCATAATAAATGATTGGTACTACAAATATACAGTGCTATTATGCCAGACAGAAGTTATTAAATAGGGAACTATACCAAAGTAAGAACATACTGCAGAACATGCTGCCTGCCCTTGTCTTCAGTCTTTCTTAAATATTTAAAAATAAACTTTAAAGAATACATACAACTAGCAATAAAATATTGAAAATGTACTTTTGGCATAGCTGTGGCAGTACACATAGCACTTTTTATTATCTGGTTATTTACATAAGTAACTAAGGGGGGAAAAAAAACCCAGCCTCAGGGGATGCACAAACCAGTGTGTTTCTTTGTGCCAGTCCCAAGCCCGGATAAATGGGGAGGGTTATGTCAGGAAGAGCATCCAGTGTAAAATTTTGCCAAATCAATATGCGGACAACAATACAAATTTCCATACCAGATCGGTTGAGCCCTGGGTTAACAACGACCGCCACTAGTACTGTTAGCCAACAGGGTGCTGGCGGAAATTGGGCTACTGTTGGCCGAAGAAGGAGAAGAAGAGGGGGAAGACGTGTCTGGAGGCAGAAGGAGAGGAGGAAAGTAAAGAGAGTGGAACTAAAGGTAGGAACTTTGAAAGTTGGCAGTATGACTGGTAAGGGGAGAGAGTTAGCAGATATGATGGAGAGAAGGAAGGTTGCTATATTGTGCGTGCAAGAGACTAAATGGAAGGGGAGTAAGGCCAGGTGGATTGGAGGTGGATTCAAATTGTTCTATCATGGTTTGGATGGGAGGAGAAATGGGGTAGGAGTTATTCTGAAGGAACAGTATGTCAAGAGTGTTTTGGAGGTGAAAAGAGTGTCAGGCAGAGTAATGATTATGAAGCTGGAAATAGGAGGTGTGATGATGAATGTTGTTAGTGCATATGCACCGCAAGTTGGGTGTGCAATGGGTGAGAAAGAAGATTTTTGGAGTGAGTTGGATGAAGTGATGAAAAGTATACCCAAGGGACAGAAAGTGGTGATTGGTGCGGATTTCAATGGGCATGTTGGTGAAGGGAACAGTGGAGACGAGGAGGTGATGGGTAGGTATGGTGTCAAGGAGAGGAATGAAGAAGGTCAGAGGATAGTGGATTTTGCCAAAACGATGGACATGGCTCTAGTGAATACGCATTTTAAGAAGAGGGAGGAACATAGGGTTACATACAAGAGTGGAGGAAGATGCACACTGGTAGATTACATCCTGTGCAGAAGAGTTGATCTGAAGGAGATTGAAGACTGCAAAGTGGTGGCAGGGGAAAGTGTAGTTAAGCAGCATAGGATGGTGGTCTGTAGGATGACGTTGGAGATCAAAAAGAGGAAGAGAATGAGGGCAGAGCCAAGGATCAAATGGTGGAAGTTGAAAAGGGAAGACTGCAAGGCTGAGTTTAGGGAGGAGTTGAGGCAGGCACTGGGTGGCAGTGAAGAGTTACCAGACAGCTGGGAAACTATGGCAGATGTAGTAAGGGTGACAGCTGGCGTGACATCTGGAAAGAGGAAGGAGGAAAAGGAAACCTGGTGGTGGAATGAGGAAATACAGGAGAGTATACAGAGGAAGAGGATGGCAAAGAAGAAGTGGGATAGTCAGAGAGATGCAGAAAGTAGACAAGAGTACAAGGAGATAAGGCGCAAGGTGAAGAGAGAGGTGGCGAAGGCTAAAGAAAAGGCGTATGATGAGTTGTATGAGAGGTTGGACACTAAGGAGGGAGAAAAGGACCTGTACCGATTGGCTAGACAGAGGGACCGAGCTGGGAAAGATGTGCAGCAGGTTAGGGTGATAAAGGATAAAGATGGAAACGTACTCACAAGACAGGACAGTATGTTGAGCAGATGGAAAGAGTACTTTGTAATGAATTATTATTGTTATTACTTTGAGAGACTGATGAATGAAGAGAACAAGAGAGAGAGAAGAGGTTGGATGATGTGGAGATAGTGAATCAGGAAGTGCAACGGATTAGCAAGGAGGAAGTAAGGACAGTTATGAAGAGGATGAAAAATGGAAAGGCCGTTGGTCCAGATGACATACAGTGCATCCAGAAAGTATTCACAGTGCATCACTTTTTCCACCTTTTGTTATGTTACAGCCTTATTCCAAAATGGATTAAATTCATTTCCTCAGAATTCTACACATAACACTCCATAATGACAACGTGAAAAAAGTTTACTTGAGGTTTTTGCAAATTTATTAAAAATAAAAAAAACTGAGAAATCACATGTAAATAAGTATTCACAGCCTTTGCTCAACAATTTGTCGATGCACCTTTGCCAGCAATTACAGCCTCAAGTCTCGTTGAATATGATGCCACAAGCTTGGCACACCTACCCTTGGCCAGTTCGCCCATTCCTCTTTGCAGCACCTCTCAAGCTCCATCAGGTTGGATGGGAAGCGTCGGTGCACAGCCATTTTAAGATCTCTCCAGAGATGTTCAATCGGATTCAAGTCTGGGCTCTGGCTGGGCCACTCAAGGACATTCACAGAGTTGTCCTGAAGCCACTCCTTTGATATCTTGGCTGTGTGCTTAGGGTCGTTGTCCTGCTGAAAGATGAACCGTCGCCCCAGTCTGAGGTCAAGAGCGCTCTGGAGCAGGTTTTCATCCAGGATGTCTCTGTACATTGCTGCAGTCTTCTTTCCCTTTATCCTGACTAGTCTCCCAGTTCCTGTCGCTGAAAAACATCCCTACAGCATGATGCTGCCACCACCATGCTTCACTGTAGGGATGGTGCCAGGTTTCCTCCAAACGTGACGCCTGGCATTCACACCAAAGAGTTCAATCTTTGTCTCATCAGACCAGAGAATTTTCTTTCTCATGGTCTGAGAGTCCTTCAGGTGCCTTTTGGCAAACTCCAGGCAGGCTGCCATGTGCCTTTTACTAAGGAGTGGCTTCCGTCTGGCCACTCTACCATACAGGCCTGATTGGTGAATTGCTGCAGAGATGGTTGTCCTTCTGGAAGGTTCTCCTCTCTTCACAGAGGACCTCTGGAGCTCTGACAGAGTGACCATCGGGTTCTTGGTCACCTCCCTGACTAAGGCCCTTCTCCCCCGATCGCTCAGTTTAGATGGCCGGCCAGCTCTAGGAAGTGTCCTGGTGGTTTTGAACTTCTTCCACTTACGGATGATGGAGGCCACTGTGCTCATTGGGAACTTCAAAGCAGCAGAAATTTTTCTGTAACCTTCCCCAGATATGTGCCTCGAGACAATCTTGTCTTGGAGGTCTACAGACAATTCCTTTGACTTCATGCTTGGTTTGTGCTCTGACATGAACCGTCAACTGTGGGACCTTATATAGACAGGTGTGTGCCTTTCCAAATCATGTCCAATCAACTGAATTTACCACAGGTGGACTCCAATTAAGCTGCAGAAACATCTCAAGGATGATCAGGGGAAACAGGATGTACCTGAGCTCAATTTTGAGCTTCACGGCAAAGGCTGTGAATACTTATGTACATGTGCTTTCTCAATTTTTTTATTTTTAATAAATTTGCAAAAACCTAAAAAGTAAACTTTTTTCACATTGTCATTATGGGGTGTTGTGTGTAGAATTCTGAGGAAAAAAATGAATTCAATCCATTTTGGAATAAGGCTGTAACATAACAAAATGTGGATGCGCTGTGAATACTTTCCGGATGCACTGTACCTATGGAAGCATGGAGGTGTTTAGGAGAGATGGCAGCGGAGTTTTTAACCAGATTGTTTAATGGAATCTTGGAAAGCGAGAGAATGCCTGAGGAGTGGAGAAGAAGTGTACTGGTGCTAATATTTAAGAATAAGGGGGATGCAGGACTGCAGTAACTTCAGGGGAATAAAATTGATGAGCCACAGCATGAAGTTATGGGAAAGAGTAGTGGAAGGTAGGTTAAGAAGTGAGGTGATGATTAGTGAGCAGCAGTATGGTTTCATGCCAAGAAAGAGCACCACAGATGCAATTGACAGGTTGACAGACGAGATTAGACAAAAGACCCCGTGGACTATGATGTTTGCTGATGACATTGTGATCTGTAGCGATAGTAGGGAGCAGGTTGTCGAGACCCTGGAGAGGTGGAGATATGCTCTAGAGAGGAGAGGAATGAAGGTCAGTAGGAACAAGACAGAATACATGTGTGTAAATGAGAAGGAGGTCTGTGGAATGGTGAGGATGCAGGGAGTAGAGTTGGCGAAGGTGGATGAGTTTAAATACTTGAGATAAACAATACAGAGTAAATGGGATTGTGGAGGAGAGGTGAAAAGAGAGTGCA
The DNA here is from genome assembly GCF_900747795.2 of Erpetoichthys calabaricus. Lineage (NCBI taxonomy): Eukaryota > Metazoa > Chordata > Cladistia > Polypteriformes > Polypteridae > Erpetoichthys > Erpetoichthys calabaricus. The sequence goes on along the minus strand of NC_041397.2, from coordinate 57,180,900 downwards.
GGTAGGGTGGAATGGGTGGAGAAGTGTTTCAGGAATAATTTGTGACAGACGGGTATCAGCAAGAGTGAAAGGGAAGATCTACAGGACAGTAGTGAGACCAGCTATGTTATATGGGTTGGAGACGATGGCACTGACCAGAAAGCAGGAGACAGAGCTGGAGGTAGCAGAGTTAAAGATGCTAAGATTTGCACTGGGTGTGACGAGGATGGATAGGATTAGAAATGAGTATATTAGAGGGTCAGCTCAAGTTGGATGGTTGGGAGACAAAGTCAGAGAGGCGAGATTGCGTTGGTTTGGATGTGTGCAGAGGAGAGATGCTGGTATATTGGGAGAAGGTTGCTAAGGATAGAGCTGCCAGGGAAGAGGAAGGCCTAAGTGAAGGTTTATGGAGGTGGTGAGAGAGGACATGCAGGTGATGGGTTTAACAGAGCAAAATGCAGAGGACAGAAAGATATGGAAGAAGATGATCCACCGTGGCAACCCCTAACAGAAGCAGCCGAAAGAAGAAGAAGAAGAACAACTAAGGGGGGAAAAAAAGGGGATGATATTATAACTAATCCCATTATAAATCTGTGGCAAGATACTATATTAAAATTGCTGCCCATCATGGGTTCACCAAAAGATTCAAGCAACTATAACAAGCGTATAAGGAGAAAAAACAACTTTTACCCCAATATGATCATGCAGTTAAAGATGATTTAAAATATCATTGGCTGTAGAAGCTTCCACAGTGATTCAATAATGTTCTAACCAAGGGAGTGAATATAGAAAAATTAAAAATCATATGTCATCATTGCATCTTAAGTTTCTGCTCTTTATTTTTTAGCATTTTATTGCTTACTAAAAGGAATGTGCTACTCAAATAAAATTTTCATATCTAATGCAATTAATAAATGGAGGGGAGGGAGAGATTATTCTCTATTAAGTTTTGAGAATAGGGAAATCTAAAATAAAATTCATCCAGGCTGGAAGAAGAGTCACATAAGTGATAGAAGTAAACATATCTGTGATACTAGCCTGTGCTGAAACACATTTCAGTTGAGTAGGATAAAATACACCTACCAGTGGGAGTCAACTGATTACACATTTGTCCCCTGGGGACAAATAAAATTCTATAAAGTCTGGCTCCAAGACACAATTGTTACATATCTACATCGAAAACTGCAACATCAAAATCCATCCTAAAACTGACTTAATATAATTCAGGGTTGCAGAGGGAGACCAGAGAGTATCCCAGCAATACTGGGTATAAGGCAGGAAATAGCTTTGGGCATGGCTTGGGTCCACTACAAATATGTAAACTGTGTTAGTCTATGGGAAGAGGACCACACAGCAATCATATGAAAAACAAATTGGTCTAAATTATCTTTTTCTATCTCAGGAGTCAGCATGTTCCCGCATATCAGGAAGATGCAGAATTTAGCATTTGCTTATGAATGTTGTTTACCAAGGGAAAAGGTGTACAGTTTCAGATTGTTATACAAAAGTAACTATTGACATCATAGCTGTTACTGGTTTTGTCAAATAGAAGAATGGCTGATGAGCAGCATTTTAAGGGCTACACTGTTTATATTATTTCCCGATAAATATTTTTGCACTCTAACAAAAAAAGGATAGAAAACTACCTTTGGTTATAACTCGGTTTCATACACACTTCACTAGTGCAAAATGGTAATGTAGTTAGCTTATTTCAGACATTTCAAATAATTAACATTTTTCTCCACAGTCTCCAAAAATGAGAATGACCCCCAGAATGGTTACTTATGTATGGTGGGAAGAGGTTCTGCTTGGAAGATTCTTAACTCAATTCTGGGTTTCCAATTCCTTGCTTTTCTCATTCGCCAGCTAAAAAAGGAAGTGCCACAGAAACTGTTAAAGCTGGTTTTAAGGGTGTTTATGTACTGCATCCCATTGCCACCTTGATTTCTAACACCTCACATAATCTAAGAGAAGAGGATTTATTTCTTTGTAGAAGCTGGCATTTTGATGCAGTGGCCCAACTGGCAGAAGTAGTTCCATAGGATCATGGACTCCATGTTGGTCATCTTTGCCTTTAATACATTGAATTGGTGCTGTCATTTGTCATGTTGCTTTCATAGTTATATACTTTTTAATATTTATTTTTATTGAGGCAGAGTCCTAAGAAAGGTAGACACCTCATCAGAGCCATTAATATAACTACCAAAAGGGAAGATGCCTGACATGCCTGAGCTATTTGACACAATTGTTGCTTGTCTACAGAGCCATGAACAAGTCAATTGTCAGAGCTGTGGATGATGAGTTGAAGTTGTACAGGATAGTGACCTGCATTTCTTTGGATGGTGGTCCATTTGAGTAGTAAAAAATATTATAAACACATTTTTAAATTAGCTAGCTATCCTAGCATTATCATATCAAAAAGGCAATGAATTATGAATATGTTTCACATTGTGAATTTTGTGAATACAGCTAAATTCTTACTTGCGTGTCAGATCGTATGTTACTATTCAAATATAACTCAACTTCATTTTATTTAATATTCAATCATATTCTGAGGCATAAGCTGACATTTGAATGTAACAGAATGGTTGTTTGTTTTACCCCATACTAATTTTGGCATTATGATCCAAAGAAATTATCCAATGCTACTGTATTTTGCAGATATGGTTTTGCACATCACTTCAATAAGCCTTTTTCATAACTGACTGTTTAGCTTGTTATCTTAATTAGTAAAACTTCCAGGCACACCCCTTCACAAAGTACAGTAGTTTGGGACAGTTGTTTCCATGCCGCTTCTGTTTACTGATTTACATTTGTACTTAGAGAAGACTTAAATTCTTTTCTGGTACACTAAAATTATTGTTTTGCATCTGATCCTGGTCCAGTTTACTCAAAGACCTAAGATACTTGACTGATCTTTTATGACAAGACATTCTTATTTATACACATGGAAAATGATTGTCATATTTCTGATTTGCCTTTTATAATGATGATGCCGTGTCAGCAAAACATATTTAGCTGCTTCAGCATGCATGCAGTGTCACATAATTATGCTGTGTTGTACATGGCTGCTGGCTTGATTCATAACGACTAAAACAATGAGGAGTAATTGCAGATGCAGCAAAAATGCTTTATAAGTAGTCTGTATAATTTCAAAGGAGTAAAAAGACCCCATGTACTTTAATCGTGTCTGTTAGTCCTTAATGGCTGGCTCCCCACACAAGAAGTTTAAAAAGCTGGGACCACACACTCACCTCTATTTTGCATGAGTTGCATTTTTCACATTTTGTTTTCTTTTTTTTAAACTAACTACATCCTACACCTCTTGTGATTTTCTTTAAAAGTCTTTTCTTAATCATTTGTTAAATTAATAGTTTCCCAGTAAACATTCAAACGCATTTTACAGAAATTTTAAGTTGACATGAATAGAAAACATCTTGCAAATAAAAATTATGAGGACTAAAAATCATTACAATACATTTACTAAATTCACGGACTTCATTTGTAAGACACAGATAGAATCACAATGCTTCATTTTATATAAAAGAGATGGACAAATAACATTTCATGTGTTCTGACCTCAAGGACCAAAAAGCCACTTAGCTGGGAAACAATAAAGTAATGACAGTGTTTAGCGTGTTTAAGCAGTCATGTGTGATTTTGTAAGGAAGAGTCTGGCTACATACCTCCAATAGCAGACCATAGCCACAGGACCTTGTGGCTAGATATGTGAAGTGGAGAGTCTTGGGTCTTGAGTCAGGGTGATGTGCACGTGTAAAGGCAGCCATAGTTGCTGACATTTATAATAAAAATAAATATACCTAAAGTTCACTAAAAAAGCCTAATATCAAATTAACATGCGTTAATTTCTCAAACAATCAAACACTGCTTAAATGTAAGTATACATGCACTTACAGGTTTTAACCATTTGTAGTCATCAATTGCACTACTGCTTTTCTGCTGTTTAAAAATACATCTCTGTAATATATATATATATATATATATATATATATATATATATATATAAAATCCAACATTCGTCTGTCTGTCTGTTTTTCATGAGAGAAGTACTTAATGGATTTAGATCGGGCTTTTTTCTATAATTTGCTTGAACATTCCAGTTGATGGGCGGCACGGTGGCGCAGTGGGTAGCGCTGCTGCCTCGCAGTTGGGAGATCTGGGGACCTGGGTTCGCTTCCCGGGTCCTCCCTGCGTGGAGTTTGCATGTTCTCCCCGTGTCTGCGTGGGTTTCCTCCGGGCGCTCCGGTTTCCTCCCACAGTCCAAAGACATGCAGGTTAGGTGGATTGGCGATACTAAATTGGCCCTAGTGTGTGCTTGGTGTGTGGGTGTGTTTGTGTGTGTCCTGCGGTGGGTTGGCACCCTGCCCAGGATTGTTTCCTGCCTTGTGCCCTGTGTTGGCTGGGATTGGCTCCAGCAGACCCCCGTGACCCTGTGTTCTGATTCAGCGGGTTGGAAAATGGATGGATGGATTCCAGTTGATTTTGCAACCTCTCTCATCACGCTACATATCATAGTTCAGTTGTGGTACCAATTTATTTTTGCGAATCCAAGAGAGAAGCAGCGGGCCGAGGGCTGGGGCCCTCCTCACTCATGCGCCAGCCTTGGGGCGTATCTTACATCCGCTTAGCTAGCAAACGAGAGAACTACTTAATGGACTTAGCTTGAACATTCTGGTTGATTTTGCGATATCTCTCATTGCGCTAAGAATCATAGTTCGCTTGCAGGAGCAATTTATTCATGCTATTCCGAGACAGAGGCTGCGGGCCGAGGGAAGGGGGAAGTGTGACGTCAGGAGTGGGGAGCCACGCAAGGCCCTCCTCACTGTCCTGTTTCACTACTACACGGGTGAAGTCACGGAGGACGGCTAGTTTACTATATTTATAGAGGTGATTTTTTTCATTTCTTCGGTGTATCAGTTAGACAGTTTTAGTTCCTGAGGTGTAATTATAAATATGCATTGCCATTTTAGTTATGTAGTACTTGTTTCTTACCAACATTTATGTGGTTGACACACAGCAACAAATAATAAACACAGTACAAATCTTTTAAAAACCTGCAAATATATTAAATGTTCATAAGGTGTCTATCAAGAAGACAAGAGACTAACATTCTTAACAGGTTTACGAGTAAAAGATAGATTTTGCCAATAAGCTAACAAGCCAGCCTATTGTTTACTAAGCAGCAATTTCAACTTTCTCTTTATCTTTTCTTTTCTCAATTATAAATGTAAACTGCTACACTTAAAACAAACTTGCCGTCCAAGCTCAAAAATGTCTGTTTTAATTTAAAAGATAAAATAAAAAGGTCTGAATTCATTAAAGTAGCTTTTCTTGTCATTTGTCTGATTGCACAGTACAACTTCTCTGATTACTTTTTCTCAGTATATTACTACACTATGTTCAAGAGCAAAAGCTGACATTCAATTGAAAAAGAAATTTTTTTTGTTTTAACTGCACTGATTTTAGGATTGGGGTACTCCAACTGTGCTCTGCAAAGCTGCCATATTTTAATGATCTACTGTGCATTTCCCAAAATGATGAATCTTAGTTATTAACACTAACACAACTTTACACCACACATACTTAAGTATGAGCTTTTCTTGAATGTGATTTCCCAAAACTCTTCTTAAGCAACCACGTTATGAGTGAGCATAAAGTACTACTTAGTAAACTCTGTCCCTGAAGTCGCCTACAACAAAATATCACAAGTCGACTGAAAAGCAGTCAATTGGAAATACTTTTATTATAAGTGAAGCTTTAATTCTCCTGTGAAATCTTTCTATTATATTAAAAAAGTTTTCCGCTGTGTCTGCGATATTCAGCCTTGACCACTCCTCTCCACACCGCTCACCCAATTTTTACTCCTACTGTGCACATTCTTCATCTGTACCAACCCATGATAGTCTCAGTGCTAACTCACCCTTCAATGCAGTTGGTTATAAATAGCAAGGCAGAAAAGCAAATTATCTATTCAATAATGTTGAATTTTAGATTGCGATAGAAAAAGAGTGTCAAGAGCGGATAATGAACATTGAATAAAAAAAAATGAACAAAAAAGTGCTGCATATAATAAAAATCAAGAACAAAAACAATTGTCCAATAAACAAAAGAGAGAAAAATATCCTGAACAATATACAAATAGGAATGCGAAAAAGCAACTATTATAGAATGTAAGTTAGAGGATAAAGTAATTCATAATATTACTTTTGACGGGGTGTTAATGTAATTTTTTTATTTGCTTTTTATTACGTTTTATAATATTTTACTTTTTTACTTCTACTTTTATTTTTTAGCTATTAATTTTTACTATGTTTTATTATTCATTGGTATTTAAAATAGACAGTTGTAGTGAAATACTTAAGTAACTGATTTTCCATCTATAATAACTAAGCACCAAACCATCTTCCTCCCAAGCCCCACTCTTCTAAACACCATCTCTTTAAATACAATCGCTTTGTCTAACAGAGGAGCGCCCCAATGCCCTTTGAGCACCACCCGCCTCCAGGGGCTGGCAAGCAAAGAGAGTAATATGAGGTAACCATAAGATAATAGGACAAACTATAAATATAAGCACAAAATAGAACTTGTATTTTTTCTGAAACCGAACGCAGAAAAATGATAGACAAGCCATATAATGCAATCACTATTCACACACACACACAAAAAAAAAGCTTTTTACATAGCAGGAGAGAGTCTTCATTTACGAAGGAATAAATAGTGAGATTATACAAGGACACCCAGGTGGTCCCTGCATAGAGTTTGCCTGCTTTCTCTACCTAAGCCTTCCCTAGATGCTCCCATGAATTGAGTTGTTAAATTAGCCCTGTTCAGTGTGTGTGTGTACCCTGCAATATACTGCCACCTGCCCAGGTGTTGTTCCTTCCTTGTGCCCAATGTTTGCTGGGATGGGCCTCAGCGTCCCAGTGACCCTGTCCAGTATAAGCTGGTTAAGAAGCTGAGTGAAGAAATGGATAACAAATGTACATTGAAGACAATAAGCCTGCAAGTCACAACCTATTGGAAATCTGATGGAAAATTACCCATGCATCCTTAAATGAAGTAAATAAATTCCATTATGTATTAACAATTTGCACAGTCGTTCACACAGCAGATGGTGTGTTTATTTCTCAAATATGAAGTAACTTAAGTAACTGAGGCTAGGGATCTGCTCTGGCAATCGGAAGGTTGCCGGTTCAAATTCCATAAATGCCAATAGGGACTCTGCTCTGTTGGACCCTTGAGCAAGGCCCTTAACCTGCAATTGCTGAGTGCTTTGAGTAGTGAGAAAAGCGCTATATAAATACAAATAATTATTAAGAATAATACAATTACATTACTCATGATGCTTTTCGGAAATGCACCCCTATTTTCGCGCTTTGCTTCCATGATCAGCCTTTTCATAATTTTGAATAGTTAGCTTATTTTCATTAGTAAAACTTACAGCCAGACTCCTTCGCAACATCGTTTTTTTCCTGTTCCACTCCTGCGTACAGTGATCCCTCGCTATATCATGCTTCGACTTTCGCGGCTTCACTCTATCGTGATTTTTTCTCATACACGCTTACGTCACTACGCATGCGCTTTCTGAGAACTTTTATCTAAGCCCCACGATGGCTCCTAAACGTGCTGCTTTTTCTGACAATGAAACTACGCGCTGGAGGAAGACGCTTACCATCCAGGAGAAGGTGAAACTCTTGGATATGATCAAAGATGGCAATACCCTACAAAAGCCTCCTCACGCATATGAAAAGACAGCGCCACCAACTGCCTATCAAGATGTTCTTCAGCCGCGCACCCAGACACCCACTGCCTACTCCTAGTACTCCTTCAGCGGAAGAAGACAACGACGCACCTGCTGAAGATACTGCACCACCTTGTCACGCTTGGGTCACAGATTTGCACAGAGACACAGGAGGTTGTAGAAAAAAAAAAAAACTTTATTCAAAGCACTGCAAACAAACATTTGTCTCTTTTCAAAAGTTTAAACGTGCTCCATGACAAGTCAGAGATGACAGTTCCGCCAGGAGCAGAGAATGTCTGACAGAGAGGGAGAGAGAGAGAAACAAAACAACCAATTCCAAAGCTAAGAGGCGCTGCACAATAATTTTAAGTAAACGGAGTACCGCATGAGAGGTTTATCGTGCGTTATAGCGCAAGTAAGAAGGGTAAGAAGCAATGTGAAGGTAGACTGTCAGCTGTTTCAGGGGTTTTCCCAGGGGCGTCTGTGTCCTCTGAGGGTGCGATCAGATGCTCCAGCTTACAACCTGAAGACTCTCCTACTGAGCTCGTGCCTTCATAGGTTAGTGGTTGTGTGTAAGAACTGTGTGTGTGTGTAATTAAATGTACAGTACAACAATAATAATATATTTGTAACGTCTAATATGTCTTATTTTCTCTTATTTTGTCTAATATATTGGGTAATACGAGTGTAATGATGAATAAAGGGTGTTATTTCATGTCTAGAGGGCTCTAATAATGTTAAAAAACATATTTAGAAGGTCATAAACAGGTTTTCTATACTCTAACTGCGAAAATATTCGATTTATAAATAAAGAATCCTACTTCGCGAAAATTCATTTATCGCGGTAGAGTCTGGAACGGATTAACCATGATAAACGAGGGTTCACTGTACTGTGATCTACAAGTGTATTCAGAGTAGTTTTTCTAAACATTTTCCTGTGCTCTAAATGTATCACTTTGCATCTGATTCTGTTCCATTCACTCTTAAACTTGAGATCCCTGTCTGTTGTTTAATTCCAAGAACTTCTCCTTAAAAAATGGAAAATAACTGTCATAATTCTGATTTTCTTTTTATTACAATGCTTTAAAATTTCAAAGAGCTGTATCACACAACATTTCTTGCCCCACAACTGATCTCAGTGTTAGGTGGCTGCTCGTTTGACACACAATGCCTAAAACAACAAGGAATAATTAAAAATATTCAAAGTAGACAGATCTATTAAATACTGAAAATGGTATAACTGTTATATTAAATAACTTTTTTTCCCTAGTAAAATGGTACTGTTACTTAACTGTTATCTCATTTAGGTCTATCACGGTCAATAAAACTACAGAACTAGCAGGACACACTATCTCTGGTTACATGCTACAGAATATGCAAATGTAAAAATATCTTCCAAAAAAATAATGAGCAAGACAAACCCTAACTAGAACAGAATATCCTGAAAGGCAGTAAAACAGACAGTACATAATGAGCAAGTATCAACACAGATGGTGATTATCTTCCCAGTGAAGTTGCCAAAAAGATTATAAAAAATAAACTCAAAGCAGAAAAAGGGAACATAATTAAGACAATTACTTAAGAATCTACTGAAAAAGCTGATAATAAGAAAGCAAACTTCAAAATATTATTGTAACAACAGCCTCTAGGTCAAACCACCCCTACTCCAATAAATACATTACTTTCTAAATGTTTTATGTGGAGGGAAAAAAAAGTAATTCACCACTGAAATAATAAATAACTGCAGGTTACAGAAATTGGAATAAACAAGCTCAGTAAAAAAGTATGAAGTCAAAAACAAGTTAGCTAAAAAAGCATCTATACAAAAAAAAGTGATTAAAACATTTTTAGTACTTATAATAAATGTCATAAAAATTGTAACATGATGCTAATATGTGATCAATGCACGTTTAATGTACTATAGTATTTGAATGCATTTTTTTATATACACTATCTTTTTAACTTACTAATTTTTAACAGATTTCCTCTACACCTCCCATTTAAATATTTCTTATGCATAATAATATCAGACAACCTATTTAACTTTTTAAAACAAACAAACAAAAACATTATTATTTTAATGGGCCTGCACCCTCATTTTATTGGTTAGTTTAACATCCATTTTTTGTGTTCACCCACAGTTGTCAAATGCTCTTATTTGGTCAATGTCATGACATGCGAGAAGGATGGCAACTTTATTCTAACCCCAGGTCACAAGGGTTACCCAATTCCTCATCTTACATGAATTAAATGTAAAAAATTCAATTTAGGTGGACACTAAATGGAAACAAAAAAGGCAGCAATCTTTGGTTCTTCTGTGGTCCAAGAAGTGAGATGATCCTCCTATATATTTACTCTGTCTCACTTACTGTGTGTATTGTGTGACACAAACATCTTATCTATCATACACCGCCTGTGCACATGTAAAATCCAGTTTGCAGTACTTAACGGGCAATATAAAGGACATTCCGCAGTGGCAATTGTCTGGTACACTCAGTGCCTAAACAATAAATTAAGTAAACTCTTATATTGTTAACTTTTGTGTATATGGAAAAAGTTTGTGTATGCCCTGTCAAGTGTTAATTTAACACCATGGAATTTTTTGGAGGAATATATCCCACGAAATTTTACTAGATACATACCTACCTAGCTATCGATAGTACTGTTGACAGACCAAAGTGTAGTAGTCAGAATTGACTATTCTGCATTATAAATTTGAGAGCTGTTAGCTTTCTTCACTTACTGTTTCATGGAAACATTCTATCCTTTGTATGAATTTATTTGGGAAATTCTGAAATAAGACTGTGAATGTGTTTTAGTTAAAGCATAGAAATACTGACATGTACATGAGAATTGCACTTGAGCAACTTCTTTAGAGGAGTTGGAATTTGAAGAAAGCTATTGAAAAGAGCCATGGCCACTAAAAACTAAACACAGTTTCAAATATTCAGACACATTCCAGACTTAAACCATTTAAAAACAGTACAACATGATGGTTTGAATATAGAAATGTTGTGATATGTACCCAAGAAGAGGCAAAAAAGAGAAAGAAAGTTGGTAACAGTAAAAATGCATTTATTGATGCACCCCCAGGGTTGATGCATGAATGTCCTCATCTAGCACATATAGTTGATAACATTTTTACCCCAGTGAGGTTGTGCCTTAAAGGTCAATCTGGCCTTTGTGAAACAGATGACAACCTGCAAAAGGCTAGTACATGTTATATATTTTGATTAAATATAGTGTCAGTTTAAAATATAACCAGGTGGCAGAATATCTGTGTTATACTTACATTGACTAATCCAAAATAGTGTTCATTGACTGGGAATTGTTCCGGACCAATCTCTTTTTCCAAAGCAGAGGCATTGGCGCCCTAAAGAAAAACAGAAAAGGAAGAGAGGTATGTGGTTTATTCTGTATACAATTTAATAACTCTATAAGAAAAGACATATTTAAAATTTCAAAATTTTACTGATATGTTTCCAAGTGTAATAAGACAGTGTGGCATACTTAAAAGAAGCCATTAATCTTGGACTGTGAGAAAAGAAATAAGCAGCGATATTTTTTTTTCATCGTGGTACACTGCAGACCTATAGCGCGTCTTTATTTCAGATGGGGTTGTATGGATTGATTCTGAATGTGACTGCGAGAATGAAAAGTGAATTAAAAAAAAAAAAAAAAAAGCTAACCTTTACCAGTATCATAAGTTACACCGGCTGTTACAGACTGAAATCAAATTTATGTTGTTATTCTAAAATTGTAAGAATAAGAGCAGTTCATTTCTCGAAGTGGAGCCGTGCGGGATCGAACTCGCCACCCTCTGTTTCCCAGTCAGGAACTGATACCATTACGCCACCGCGGCGGTTGTAGTAAGTATGTGAATGTGGCATGCTAACGCGGCTTTTTTAAAAAGCGCACGTGTTCTCTTATTTGTACCTTTTGTGAAAGTGTTTTTGATATATGGGCTTCAGGCTTCATACGTTATATAGTTTATGCCTACATTTTGTCATTTACTATTAGAATATGAAAAACGTTTCTGTTTTAAAAATGTGTTTGCACAGACTACTGAACGGAACAGAACACACATGAAATGCGTGTATTCCAAATAACACTATATTATTTCCACTATAAAACTCCACTTCAATCCCACATAATCAAATCAAGGCAAGCCATGTGCTAGGAGAAATTCGTTCTAAGTCGGTGGGGGGATGGAATAGCTGGCTGCTAGTGGCTTTTGTTTATCAGCACATTTAGATGACAAAGGACTCTGGCGGAGAGGTGCAAACGGATCTAAGACGCGATTTAAGGTGGAACGGATTTACGAGTTTTTTCGTAGGCTCTGGTAATTCTAGTGTTAATGGGCATTACTTCAGACGAATTAAAAAAATGTTTTGATCAATGGAACAAACGGTTAGATAAGTGTACTTCCGCCAATGGAGAGTACTTTGAAGGAGACTAATTGTAGTTTGTACAGAAAATTAAACACGTTTTAAAAATATTTCCGGTTATTTTTGGGTCCCCCCTCGTACAGTGCATCTGGAAAGTATTCACAGTGTATCACTTTTTTCATATTTTGTTATGTTACAGCCTTATTCCAAAATGGATTAAATTCATTTTTTCCTCAGAATTCTACACACAACACCCCATAATGACAAAGAGAAAAAAAAGTTTGAGGTGTGAAAATTTACTAAAAATAAAAAAATTGAGAAAGCACATGTACATAAGTAGTCACAGCCTTTGCTCAATACTTTGTCGATGCACCTTTGGCAGCAATTACAGCCTCAAGTCTTTTTGAATATGATGCCACAAGCTTGGCACACCTATCCTTGGCCAGTTTCGCCCATTCCTCTTTGCAGCACTTCTCAAGCTCCATCAGGTTGGATGGGAAGTGTCGGTGCACAGCCATTTTAAGATCTCTCCAGAGATGTTCAATTGGATTCAAGTCTGGGCTCTTGCTGGGCCACTCAAGGACATTCACAGAGTTGTCCTGAAGCCACTCCTTTGATATCTTGGCTGTGTGCTTAGGGTTGTTGTCCTGCTGAAAGATGAACCGTCGCCCCAGTCTGAGGTCAAGAGCGCTCTGGAGCAGGTTTTCATCCAGGACGTCTCTGTACATTGCTGTAGTCATCTTTCCCTTTATCCTGACTAGTCTCCCAGTCCCTGCCGCTGAAAAACATCCCCACAGCATGATGCTGCCACCATCATGCTTCACTGTAGGGATGGTATTGGCCTGGTGATGAGCGGTGCCTGGTTTACTCCAAACGTGATGCCTGGCATTCAGATCAAAGAGTTCAATCTTTGTTTCATCAGACCAGAGAATTTTCTTTCTCATGGTCTGAAAGTCCTTCAGGTGCCTTTGGCAAACTCCAGGGGGGCTGCCATGTGCCTTTTACTAAGGAGTGGCTTCCGTCAGACCACTCTACCATACAGGCCTGATTGGTGGATTGCTGCAGAGATGGTTGTCCTTCTGGAAGGTTCTCCTCTCTCCACAGAGGACCTCTGGAGCTCTGACAGAATGACCATCGGGTTCTTGGTCACCTCCCTGACTAAGGCCCTTCGCCCCCGATCGCTCAGTTTAGATGGCCAGCTAGCTCTAGGAAGAGTCCTGGTGGTTTCGAACTTCTTCCACTTACGGATGATGGAGGCCACTATGCTCATTGGGACCTTCAAAGCAGTAGAAATTTTTCTTAACTTCCCCAGATTTGTGCCTCGAGACAATCCTGTCTAGGAGGTCTACAGACAATTCCTTTGACTTCATGCTTGGTTTGTGCTCTGACATGAACTGTCAACTGTAGGACCTTATATAGACAGGTGTGTGCCTTTCCAAATCATGTCCAATCAACTGAATTTACCACAGGTGGACTCCAATTAAGCTGCCGAAACATCTCAAGGATGATCAGGGGAAACAGGATGCACCTGAGCTCAATTTTGAACACCTCTGGAGAGATCTTAAAATGGCTGTGCACCGACGCTTCCCATCCAACCTGATGGAGCTTGAGAGGTGCTGCAAAGAGGAATGGGCGAAACTGGCCAAGGATAGGTGTGCCAAGCTTGTGGCATCATATTCAAAATGACTTGAGGCTGTAATTGCTGCCAAAGGTGCAGTGACAAAGTATTGAGCAAAGGCTGTGAATACTTATGTACATGTGCTTTCTCAATTTTTTTATTTTTAATAAATTTGCAAAAATCTCAAGTAAACGTTTTTCACGTTGTCATTATGGGGTGTTGTGTGTAGAATTCTGAGGAGAAAAATTAATTTAATCCATTTTGGAATAAGGCTGTAACATAACAAAATGTAGAAAAAGTGATGCGCTGTGAATACTTTCTGGATGCACTGTATGTGTGTATTTTCCCAAGCACTAGAAAGTCATGTGAATCACAGTATACCTGGAATGTCTGCTAGCATGACAGCCCATGGGTGTCTGCTAGTTATTCAATGTTTTACACTTATATTTATCCTTTATCTACTTCATATTGACAAAGAATATAGTCTTCAAAAGCAAAATTTACATGCTTTCTTAATTACCAAGGGCTACCTCTGTTCATCTACAATAGCGAAGCCTTATTTTTTTTTTTTTAGAAAGGTAATTGTGTTTGTCTATATTACTCTGAAGTACCTGTCGCTACCCGATCTGCGTGCCTACCAGATTTGCGAGCGCAGGCGCATAGCTTAACTATTACGACCCTGCACGATCTGCGTTTCTTTTACTTTGCGACAGGAGTCCCCATCCGATTTGTCTCGCGCACGCGCTCTCTGCTTAATTAAAATTCATTTCACGACGCTGTCCGATTTGTTCTGCGCATGTCCAATGTTTTACGACACACGAGAAAAAAAGTTACCACGGGATTTTAATTTCTCGGTCTGCATTAACAAATAGAACTTTCGCCATTCGAGTGAGAAGGAGAAAGAAGAACGCTGTAGAGAATAGGAGCATACTGAATTTTTCTCCTGGCAGAAGAATAATTTTCACTTCTTGAAAAAATGAAGACTTTTCAATTTTACAATGACTTGAAAGAATATCTTTTACGGGAAGAATTTAGCAACAATTTAACGGTCAGAGAGCGAAGTGAAATACGACGTGTGTCCGTGAATTTTATGATTAAAGGTACTGTATGTAATGTTTATTGAATGCTTTTCAATTTTTGAGAATACAGTATATACTGTAATATAATCTAGATATATTTAGGATTATCTGACGTTTTGTTTAATAATTGGAATATTACAAAATTTACCGTTTTAAATAGGCTGGTGATTTCAATGAACGCGCATGAATGTTTTGAAATATGCAAAACTTTTAATAAATTGTGTTATTAAAAAAACTGCTCAGGTGGACTTTTCTGTTTACTGATTTATACTTGATTAATGGATTAGTAGGTTTTCTCTTTTTGGGAATATGAAAATCTGAACTGCCTAGATGTATCTCAGATCAGGTGTCTAAATTTTACAATTCTTTTAAAGAGAGAAGTAAATTGGTATCCACTAACGAATGTTAAAATGTGTTTTTTCTTATGCAACTCCCCAACATTAGACCACAATATTTTAGTGTGTGTGTGAATCCTCGCAATCCCAGTAACTGTTATGTTTTTCTCATTGTATGAGTTTCAATAGAAACAAAACCAGGCTGATTCATTTGCAAAATAAAGCACACATTCTTCGGGGTATTATGCTTTGTTACTGGGTAATTGGTGTACGCCTTCACTTATAATGTGATGTGGTCATATTTCAGTTACATGCAAGCAACTTTTGTATTCTGTTCTTTCTTAATTTTGGATAGTCCATCATCCATGCCCTGGCTGCTCTACAGGGTGTATCAGGACAGGAGGCAGAAGACTTATTTCTTGGTGGCCCAGAATACAGTATCAGGTAAAAGTCAAGTCTATGAATGTTTGAAGTAAGTGTTTAAATATTTCTTGTTTATTATTTTTATATTTTACTTGCCTTAGTGAAGTGGAAGAATTTAACTGAAAGATAGGGCAGCAATTAAAGAAGGAGGGAATGCTGTGATATCTGTTGGAATAGAAGATGGTGCTACTGCCCAGTGCTTCCAGAATCCTTCATTTGAGTCTTGGGTCTGAATCTACTGCGTCATTGCCAAGTATTCTGGGGTAATGTATCTTGTTTTGTTTACATTTTGTTTTTCTTCATATTCCAAGCTCATTTACTTGACCTTAGCTTTAATAAACTGGATGGCTGTCTCCTTCACAATTGATTTTAAAGTACTATACTATTCATTACATAAAAAGCTCTGAACAATTTAGTCCCTTCCTGTATTTGGTACTGTCTCTCCCACAACACTCCTCAGTGTAATCTTTAATCCACAACCACTAATTTGCTTATGAAAGAACTGGTGAAGCAGCTTGCACATGTACACCAAAAATATAGAATGCCGGCTATAAATGAAAAACCTTTCAAAATACTTTTAAAACTCCATTTTTAAACTTCACCTCTGCTTAATTCCTATTTCTATCAGTTTATGATTTACTTCTGGTTTATGAATGGAACTGCATACACTGAAAGATTTACACCAGATAATAACAATTGTTTTTTTTGTTTTTTTTGCTGTTTTTCTTTTTTTTGTCCAGTGATGCCCTTTGCCGTGCACCCTGGTCAAGTCTCGTGCAACTGACTGTGGTGCTGAAGAGAGAAGATTTCTGAAGACCCTCTTGAAGTGGAGCTTCAATTGGATTAACACCACAACAGTATGCTGGCTGAGAATGTCCACAGGGGCCTGGGGGGGGCTGTGACCTTGTGACCTGAGACGTTGTTTTGTCAATCATCCTGACCAACTGGACCTTTATGTGTTCTTCAACAGGGCCATCTGATCATCCAGATATAGTTAAGGAGAAGGACCTTTCAATTTTCCTCTTGTGTACTTTTAAATTGTATATATATTTTTTCGTTTTGATAAAGTTATATATATTTGTTAAGCAGTTTAGCAGTTTGGGCTTTATTAGTATTAAAATATGTTAGAAGTTATCTGTGGAGTAATTTTAATAATCAAAATAGCAAAACAATGTAACTTTAAATTTTCTGTGCTCTGGGTAAAATATGTTAAAGCTATCTGGTGATTTTTACTTCTTTGGGTTTTTTTGTACATTTGACAAATGTTTTTTTTAGGTGCATTGTTCTCACATTGTTCACTTTTGTTGTTCTCATAACATTTATTCAATAAAATTTGCATGAAAAGCGTTTCCTTTTTCATTATTCAGTTATTAACTCACATTTAAGACACTATATGGGTGAATAAAAGCCATTTAAATTTGAGTACAAGACGAGCAATAGTATCACAGAAGATGGTGCTGGGGTTGTGCTTTATGTGGGTTAGACATGAAATGAAGATTTCTTTTTCTTTAAAAAGACTGTTTATGCAATCCACTAGTATCACCGCAACAAAGTTTTGTAAACCATGATGCCCTATGACATGTGTATTTCATTAATAATAATATGTAAAGTTATTTTTAAAGAGTTTTTCCAGGGATGAAAAGTGCATCAACAGTTCATTTTTACATATATACACACTTATTTTGACTAACTGCATGACAGCCTGGTACAACAGCTGCACCAAACCTGCCAAAAAAGCCCAGTAGTGGATCATAAAAACATCACAAGACGTTCAATGGAGCTGAACTGCCATCACTTGATCATCGATACAAGATTCCCTGTGTAAGAAGAGCTGAACACATCATCAAGGAGAACACTCATCTTGGACAGAACCTGTTTAAGCTTCTCCCATCTGGCAGGCATTTCAGATATATAAATGCAAAGAATTATTATTATTATTATCAATCTGTATGCTACAAATGGACAAAAAAACCAACTTTTTTTCCAGCTGCAATAAACTTACTGAACTCGTATATCTCCTCAATCTGAAATCGTTTTCATTGATCATGTACAATTAATGTAGTATAGGTAATCTATACTGCTGTGCATTTATGCAATAATAATCCATCCTGGTTACTTTAACATTATATATGGCATCTTGCCAATATTTTGAACATATTTTGTATGATTACTCAGTTTTTAGTTCATTATTTATTTATTGTATTATTATATATCGTAACTATTTGACAGTGGAATTTAAATGCAACGTGAAGTTGACACGAGTAATTTCGTTGCGTTACTCAAGGTCAATAAAGTACTTGAATACATCTATTTTTAAAACTGTCATTTATTTTTTATATGTAGACTATAATAACATACAATGGTTAAATACTTTGTACAATGGGAACTAAAAAAAGAAGTGCTATGTAAACTAAACGAAGCGATCTCAGTGATAAACAACGTGTATAACGAGGAGTATGACAAGCTTAATTCAGCCGTGAAAACAGAACGTACAATGAATATTTAATAATATTATCATTATGGTCAACTACTACGGCATTTCAACGAAAATACTGTACTGCCCGTTGTGTATCGACATGCGCAGTTGAGAGCGATCCGTGCCGAAAAGCGAAATGTTTAGTATATATTTTTTTTTTATTATTAAGCGCATGCGGAGTGTGTTATTGCATACGTATTGAACGAAAACGTCATCGCTCACTTTACGGTGCTGCCCAATTTGTTTAACGCATGCGTGAACACTTTACGGCATGCTAGGCGTTTAATACGCCTGCGCGCGCAAATCTGGTAGGCACGCAGATCGGGTAGCGACAGTACCATTCAAAGAGTACACTAATACTGTATATTTTGACAAAGAACAGAAACAACGATTTTAGTCAAAGTTCCTAACTCTGTCCCATAGCTGAATCTACCATCAAGGGTGATTTGGGCACACACACTGAGACCTTGCTCACAACTAAGCCTAATTACAATAAAACTTCAGTGTTCACCAACAGGCTGTCCAGCAATGTGCTGTCCAACACACATCACTATCCCACTTTGATCCTCACAATTATAAACCTATCCAGTCAACTCTAAAAAAAAGTTTTTAAAATGAAAATAAATGTGGGTTGGGCAAGATCAGAGCAGGTGCCTAACAAGTCATTTCTTTGAGATAGTGCATTTGATGTGCTACGGTGTCGAAAAAAGATGGCCATTTAAAGCAAAAGCACAGTTGTACAGTAAAAGGGAAAATATGAGAGACTGAACCTTGCAGATTAAAAAAAAAACAAAAAACCATAAGATTTATTCACCGCAGCTGAAATTAATGACAATGACCTTAAAGATGGTTAGGAAAAGGTTAAAATTGCTGCTTCTAGTAGCTTTAACATGAATAATAACAACTTTATTTATATAGCACTTTATCATACATTTACATGCAACTCAAGGTGTTTTCCACAGATTAATCAACAAAAACAAAGATATAGCATTAACTTGGATTATTATTAATTAATACTATGATAATTTCTAATAAACGCGAGTATATCAAATACAAAATCAATCAGGTATTTTTAAGCAAAATTTAACCACTAAGATGCAAAACAAACCTTCACTTTTATCAGAGAATAATGTTTTCTAATTAAAATATTTATAAATTACGATAGACAACAGAACGACCAGATGTAATTAATATATCTAAAAATAAATATACAAAATATATATCTATGTTTAACCTAGACAACCCCTTTAGTAGAAACAGTCTGATGTTATAACAATGATGAATAACAACAATATGGAAGAAAACAAGAACACTGAAAGACAAAAGATGCACCAAGCAATGTCAAACTCCATCCATCCATCCATTTTCCAACCTGCTGAATCCGAACACAAGGTCACGGGGGTCTGCTGGAGCCAATCCCAGCCAACACAGGGCACAAGGCAGGAACCAATCCCGGGCAGGGTGCCAACCCACCGCAGGACACCCACACACACACCCACACACCAAGCACACACTAGGGCCAATTTAGAATTGCCAATCCACCTAACCTGCATGTCTTTTGACTGTGGGAGAAAACCGGAGCGCCCGGAGGAAACTCACGCAGACACGGGGAGAACATGCAAACTCCACGCAGGGAGGACATGGGAAGCGAACCCAGGTCCCCAAACTGCGAGGCAGCAGTGCTACCCACTGTGCCACCATGCCGCCAATGCCAAACTCAAACATAGAAATCATCTTGTGGTCTTTCATTTTACTTGGTGCAAATACAGAAACCCAAAACAATAAGTTACATACGTTGTACTACCTTTAGCCTTTTAAAAATGTTTCATGGATGTTCATTACATGCACTATCAAAAGAAAGTTGATTTCCTGTAGATACGATGTTGCACTCATCAATTAGTTTGTTACATTCATTTTAATATAATAATGAATCACAGTTGGCACCACAGGTTTGATTAGTTATCATGCCATATTTGAAATTATAAAGTCACAAACTAAGAGTGAAGGGCAAAACTGCACCAAAAATGTGCAACGAGAAATGCATTCACATTAAAAACATTGCCTCACCCTTGCCGACAGATGTACACAATTTACATTTGCCAGAATGCCTACAAAAGAGTTGCTCATTTGTTGTGGGGAAATTTGTAGGAACTTAATTTAGGGACACTTACAAAAATGAATGACAAGTTCATTCACGCCACAACATGTTATTGGTTTCATGTATTGTGCCTTATGATGACATGTCATTTGTGTCCAAGCCAAGATCAGTCTAGCTTAATTGCCGCCTGCAAGAGTTAATAATGATGTATTAGAATTTATAAAGAAGGACTGAACATAAGCAGGTGCAGTACAATGCACACACAGTACAATTACCCTTTAACTTACTTGGCTTTGTGTTTTTTTTTATTTGCACAAAATTGTTTTTTTCCCAGTTTTACCATGTCTTAAAATAGCTTTGTAGCACATGATCGAGTGGTAAAATCACTGCTTATGAGACATCATTAATTAATTTAATTTAAATTTATATCTGTTCTGTATATGAAATTGATATTTATTTTAGGGAGTTACCTTGTTTAAAAATGTTTAAAATTAATAGGCACATTTATCTCATACACTTTTGTTTGCGCATTGCAATTCTGAAGATTTAGCTTCAGCTGAAGTTCATTTTACAGGCATGTCAAATTAACCTCTTCAAATGGGAATTCCAATGGTTGAACAACTGTCTTTATACTAAGCTGTATCATGCATACCAGCTGGCAATGCATTGCCGGCTTATTATAGCTTTATATGGTGGCAGGTTAAGCTTTTTTTGTTTGATTTTTAAATTTTTTTTTTTCTTACCTATTTTTTAGTTTGTTTATTTTATGATCTCCTGCTGCACAGTTGTACATTGAGTGTGGTGTGTTGCTTTTCTGTATGTGTGCCAATACCATGTGTTTGAATGACACAACCAGTCTTTGGCTTATTTCAGTGTAAATCTGCAGCACTGCATTCTGCATGACAAAGTCTCTCTTCTTGGCTCTCTGTTGCTGATGCAAAAGAAAAAAAAATACTTAATGCTGCTGAGTCTTGGAAAACTTGCAACAGGCTGTCTCTTTTGTTAGACCAAAAGAAAGCGAGAGTCTGTTGCAAAATTTCTGGTCTCTGCAATGCTTGGCAAGAGTGTAGTTGTGACATCATACACATAGCCAAATTCTGAGTCAGTATTCCACAGAGCATCTGTGTGGTAGTTGGGTCGTGTGTGGATACTGTACTGTCCGAGTTGCCATAGCACTTCTCAAAATTTTCTTTGCAATGAACAAATAAAATGAGGAAAATGAGGAACTGCATCAGTTTACGCATTAAAAAAAAAGTTACATCTAAAGTCAAACAAAAATATTTTCAAATAAAATATTTTTTGCAGTTTAAGAATTGCTTTTTTTTTAAAAAAAAAAAGTATATATATATATATATATTATATATATATATATATATATAATATATATATATATATATATATATATATATGAATAAAAACACAGGTTACGTGAAGCTTGGGTCACAGAGTTGCACGAGAGAAAGGAAGGCAAGTCCAGGTTTCAAAGGAAAATACGGATACTTTATTATTGTAGAGAAGACAGGTACGGGCTCAAGACGTCATTCAAAACAGGAGCGGTTACATCACCAGTCAAGCACAAGAGATAGGAGCCACGACATGGTAATCGTCCTGCTTTAGCACCCATCTTCAGATTAGAAGAACACCAGTGCCTCAGAATCGCCACTGTGGCAGACCAGAAGAGTGTGAGGAATGAACAGGTCAAAGCCAGGTGTTAAATGTTCTAAACATCATGCAGAGGACAGCCAATTACTTTGCTCTATGTTTACTGTTTACCAGATGCAGCAGAGCAACTACAGAGCTGTTCTTGTGCAGCTGCTGTTAGAAATGGTGAATCACCTGCGACCCTGGTCACAATATTCATTATAGCAAAATTTCCATTATAACAAAATATTTTTATGGGCCCATGAATTTCGTTACAACGAGATTCCACCTGTATATATAACTCAGACTATGTGACCATAACACACAGCACAGAAATAAATATGCCATTTCACTTCAACTTTGACAATCTCAATTGTCATTATTGTACAGAACAGTTTAGGCATTCAGGATATGTGGAATAACAACAGATCACCCTTGCACTGCACATATATTAAGGGGATATGTTGTTTTAAACAAATTTGTAAAAAAATAAACTATTCTTTCATGGATCTAGCTTTTCTTCAACTTTCAGAACAATCTTAGACCTTAGAACAGAGATTTTTTTAAATTTATTGTCAGACATTTAAAAAAGTAGGAAAATACTGTATTTTGTATTAATGAAATAATGCTGTATTGTATTAAAAAACGACGACTAATTTCAAAATGTAATTATCAAATATTTTCATTTTAAATCAGACATAAAATATTCAGAAGGGAATATACTTTGAGTAAAGACTGCAATTACTACAATTCATTATGACTATTTTCATATTACTTAAAATATAGTAGATGCCTGTGGTATGAACTCATTCAAAAAGAAATTGAAAACATGACATTTTTCTATTTTTCTAAACTGATATAAATACTAATGTCATCAACATTTGTAGCCTACTGGCTGTAAAGTTCATGACAAAAAGATTTAACTTTAAATTACAAATCCAGTAAAATATTTCAAATATTCACCAGCTTCAACAGTGTATGGGACAATAAGGTTTTCAAAACTTTGCTCAGGAAAATATAACAGCCTACAGTCTGACACACTGGACAAGGTTTCACCACTCCACTGTGCATCAATAAATACATCAATAAACCTGCACTCAAAAAAATACAAGCAAACATCACAACAAAGCACTTTACACCATAAAAATCTGTTAACATATATCGGAAGGTTGTTGATATATTAGCATCAAAGTAACATACTTTTTCTTTGTAACAGCGAAACTGCAGTTGCACAAATTGCATTGGATGTATCAAACATTGCCCTACGGTAATGTGCAGAAAATTACATTTTCTGTTCCTTGATAATTTTTTGAAAAAATATACAGTGCATATAAATTATACTGTACAAAAGTGTAGTTTTCCCAAACACTGATTCCATATTATAAAGTGGTGATGCATTTAACCAATTATTTTCCATTCATCATTATGAAGAAACCTTAATGCCAAAGCAAAAACAAAACACTTTTGAAACGTCAAATTACGTTGTAGTAAAACAAAGAAAAGAATATCAGAATATGCAAATAAAGCCACTTAGATGAAGGGGGTCTGGTTCTTTGTTTCATGCAAGTTCACATTAAAAAAAAGAATAACACAAAAACCCACATTTCCAAATAGTAAATTAGATTAGTATAGCTCTCAGCATATAAAAAAAGGAAGATTTAAATCAAACACAGGACAGGTTTACTGAAAATCAAGAATGCAGGTAAAGACAGCAATGGCGACAGAAAGAACAGCCTATAAGAATGCACCATATTTCTACATTAATCTATTAAAATGATAGCCAGTAACATTTCTTAAAACACTATTGCTGTGGACAAGATAAGCATGCTCAGGAATTGGCATATTCTACATGGATTACTTTTTATCATTCTCAATCTAACCAGGAGAGGGCACTCCAATAACAATTAAAACTAGACTGGCCACAACAGTTTCTTAAATAAGAACGCACATTGGAAAATGGATGGACGAATCCCCTAAAACAGACTTGGAAACAGCCATATTTCTTATCACAAGCAAGTTCAATGCAGCAATGATAATCTCTTTCACCCTACACCCTCCATTCCAAATTTGTAAGACATGGAACATATGATTTAAATTTTTAACAAATATAAATAAATCAAATAGATTTATACAAAAACATGTATACTAGTGTGCCTACAGACAGATCAAGAGGGAAAGCGGAGAATTTCACAAATAAATTCTATAAACCTCTGTGGGGATGTAGGTATTTAAAACATTGAATATTAATAACATAATAATGAACAAATAATATCACAGAGAAAAATGTCATTCAGATCTTTGATCACACACACACACAATTTTAAAAAAAAAATCTGAATATTGAGAATATGCATTTTCTTCACTTTGTTTACCTCCTCTATACTAACAATTTAGCTAAACTGTCAGGAATACTGTACATTAATCAAATTCTCTTACACATATACAGGTAGGCAATTTCCTGCTCAGCTCTACACATGCATTTATGGGGACCACCAGTTATTGATGTCTTGCCCTGTATTGCAGCACTTCTCTTGGTGGTGAAGCAGTGAACAAGGACGTCTCCCTGCTTCCCCCTAAAGGCAGACTTTCCTCAAGAGTTACTCACTACCCAAGCCTTGTCCCTCCTCCTCAGCCACAACCAGAAGCATACCTTCTCTGCTTCTTCCTCCAATTTTCTGCTTGTCTTCTGCTGCCTGCCTTCGTAAACTCAGTTCCTTAAGTGTTGTTGATAGCCTCCCCCCAAACCCTCTGGCTCCTGTCTCAAGTGGGGAGAGCCACACATACCATCCATCTTCCATGCACTGTGCAACCAAGTCCAACTTATTAAGTCTCTTCTACTTATGCACCGCCTCTATCCCTTCCTACCATGACAATGTCAGCTCAACCAACAGCACAGATGTTACACCTGCAGTCCAGTGAACCTTGTTTGGCCACAGTGAAGTGCTGCAGGTCCCCCTGGGAAGTGGAGTTACCTCAATCTTCCACTCTGCTCCTAGAGTCAAAATAATTGGTGCAGGTGTTCTACTGGAGCTATCTGGGAGCTCTCATTGCCTAAGGAAAGCGATCTGCTGGTTTGTTGCTGAACTCTCATAGTTGTCTTCAAACTGTCCTTTCTCCACCACTTCTGCCAGCATTCTGAGCGCCTGGTCATGCCCCATTTGAAGTGATATTGGGCCAAAGAGATTTTACAGTATGACAGTATGTGCTGAAGGGTAGCATTGGTGATCTCGCATAGGTCACTAGTTTGTTCAATGCCAAACCACTGCTGGAGATTCTGGTTTGGCAGGGTATCATAGGTAGCTCTGATAAGGAAGCCAAGCCGAGCCCGTGGAAGCTTTTCACAATGCTATGACACATTGAATAACAGTTATGTCAACTATGGATGTTCCAGTTAGGTTTTATAAGGCCGATACTGATCACTGATTTCATGATTCTTGATCAGCCAAATCCGATGCCAATTCAGACATTTTTTCCTTTATCCCTTTAAAAAGTTTTACACTAATCTCCTGCAAAACCAGACAAACAGAAGTTTTATGTCCAATATTAAAGGGTTTATAATTAAGTTATAGACCACAGGTCTTAACTGTTCATTGTTTATTAACAACATTAAATTTCTGTAAGCTTACTGTTCAGACAGTTATCCATATATCAGTCCCTCAGGGAAGCTGTAATGTCCCGATCACAGATTCAACCAAACCCCCACAAATGTTGCGCAGCCTTGAAATTGTTTTGTCCAACCACTGCAGTTTTTCCACAAATTTGGCCACTCACCTTAGCCCCCCTCTCCAGGTTCACTTCCTTGAAGCTGAGCCTGCAAGATGTGCTACGCGAAAAGATCAAATTTGCCATCAAATATTACTGTTAAAGTCTGTGTAAGTCAGTTTCCTGAAGTATTACACAAAAGTGGCAATAAACAGTTTTGCACCATGTGCAATATTGTGGTAGACACAGAAGAAAGTCATTGCTTGACAGGCACTTTTCTACTGCAAAAAATTCCGGAGAATAGCTGAAAAGTAAGGACTACAGACATGACAAATGACTATGACAGAGGCTGTTGCATCCAGATCGGTTGCAAGTGTTGAAAGAAACAAGGTGAGTTAGATTAAAACGCATGTTTATGGAAAATGTTAGAGAGGCTTAATTAGAAAGTTACAGAGGCGTGCTTGTCAGTCTGCGTCTCAAATGATGTGTGGGTGTGTGTGTGAGCGAGTACGAGAGAAATAAAAATGTTTACGGATAAAAATATTAAGTGAAAGATTAAACATGCTGTATGTGCTTTGTTTAATGTTTTAAAGTTGTATGTGTGAGTATGTCATATGTCACTGATGCAGAGGAAAGAGCATACACAAATAAGCTCATACATTTTATTAGTGAGGGTAACAGTGGAGTGGGTAACTTATCTTACTCAGTTTTACTGCATTTAATCTGTACTAAATATGCATTTTTTTTACTTTTACAAATTCATTTGTTCTTGCAATGTTACAGAAAAAAATAAACCCTCAAAGCATTGCAACTTTCACCACAACATTTTCAAAAAGCTGCTGAAAAATCAGGCATTTTAGGCCGCAACAATCACAAAAAAAGCCTGCGATATTATATACACACACACACACACATACATATATATACACACACACACACATATATATATATATACAACTAGCAAAATACCCGCGCTTCGCAGCGGAGAAGTAGTGTGTTAAAGAGGTTATGAAAAAGAAAAGGAAACATTTTAAAAATAACGTAACATGATTGTCAATGTAATTGTGTTGTTATTGTTATGAGTGTTGCTGTCATATATATATATATATATATATATATATATATATATATATATATATATATATATATATATATATATATATATATATATATATATACACACATAAACATAAATATACATATACACATATCTACATATACATATATATATATATATATATATATATATATACACATACACACATATATATATATATATATATATATATATGTATATGTAGATATGTGTATATGTATATTTATGTTTATGTGTGTGTATATTATATATATATATATATATATATATATATATATATATATGACAGCAACACTCATAACAATAACAACACAATTACATTGACAATCATGTTATGTTATTTTTAAAATGTTTCCTTTTTTTTTTTCATAACCTCTTTAACACACTACTTCTCCGCTGCGAAGCGCAGGTATTTTGCTATATATATATCTATATATATATATATCTGTATGTGTATATATATATATATATGTGTGTGTGTGTGTGTATATATGTGTATATATATATATGTTGATATGTGGATGTGTATATGTATATATATATGTAGATATGTATATATATGTATATATATGTTTATATGTGTGTGTGTGTATATTATATATATATATATATATATATATATATATATATATATATATATATATATATATATATAAAGACAGCAACACTCATAACAATGACAACACAATTACATTGACAATCATGTTACGTTATTTTTAAAATGTTTCCTTTTCTTTTTCATAACCTCTTTAACACACTACTTTTCCGCTGCGAAGCGCGGGTATTTTGCTATTTATCTATATATATATAAACGAGAGTTGGGATCCGAGAGACTGTGTTTGTGGAGGGATGGAGAGTTAAGGCGGGTGTTGGAGTCACGTGATCATCTCCCCTCCCATTCACCTCATTTCATTCACTTCATTTCGCTCCAAGCTCAGCTCCGCAGCTGGCGCGGTCTTGCTGTTCTTGATTTGCTTTTCACATGGCCAAGTATACGTTCCATGCTCAAGAGTAAGCTCAGCGCACAACTTGGTCATATTACAACCGGAGGGGCGAACTGACAACATGGTATACAAAGAGATCCTTAACAAATAATTATTGGTATAATTTCCCTCAGTTTATTATTTAAAATTTTAAAGCAGTACTTCGCCGCTGCGAAGCGTGGGTATTTTGCTATTATATATATATATATATATATATATATATATGTGAATGTATGTATGTATATATGTATGTCTATATTTATATCTATATATATATATATGTATATGTGGATGTGTATATGTATATATATGTATATGTAGATATGTGTATATGTAGATATGTATATATATGTATATATGTTTATGTATATATATGGTTACATAACCTCTTTAACACACTACTTCTCCGCTGCAAAGCGCGGGTATTTTGCTATATGTATATATATATATATGTGTCTGTATGTGTATATATATATATATATATTTATATATATATATATATATGTGTGTATGTATGTATGTGTGTATATGTATGTGTATATATATATGTTGATATATGTATATGTATATGTGGATGTCTATATATATATATATATATATATATATATATATATATATATATATATATACAGTGGAACTTCTAGATACGAGTTTAATTCGTTCCAGAACTGAGCTTGTATAGCGAATTTCTCGTATCTAGAACAAACTTCCCCATTGAAAATAATGGAAATCCAGTTAATCCGTTCTGCACCCCAAATATATTAACATAAAAATCAATTTTCCTAACAAATAACACTGATAAATTATATATACTGTAGTCTACCTTTAATAAATAACACTGGTAAATAATATAACTGATTATTAAAAGAATCAAAACAGGTGTCCAAAGTGCAGTAGAGCATTCAATAAATCTTTAAATAAATAATCCTTAAAACAGTTGTGAAGTGGAGGTTTGAAATACACAAGAATAACAATCCTTTAACACGAGGTTAAAACGTCAAAAGGATGCCGTCTTTAAAAAACAGATGACAATCGCCGGTGCTTCTTCTCTGTTAGCGTCTCACCTGCGGGCTCTGCAACAGGCGAGACACTCTTAATGCAGCTGACCTTCTCTACACCGTCCTGCTTCAGCTGTTTGGCTCGCCTGTTCAGCTACACGCGAGCCTGCACTTGTCTGCCTGCCTGCCTGCCTTCTCTCTCTCTCTTTTCTTTTACTTTTTCTCCCCCTTAACCGGCTCGCGCTTCTCTATATATGCGGGGAGGACATGGCAGCTGCAGCCCATCAGCCACAGGAACAATCATGGATGTGGGCAGTTTCCCAACTGTGCACTTAAGTGAGAAACGCAGACACCGCAGATCGCGGCTCGCAACTGCTACCACGCCCCCTTGCTAAGCCGCGAGCTATACCCACAGCCTGGCTCGTGGCTCGATACGCGAACCAATGCTCGTATTTAGAGCTGAATTTTTCGCTCATACTTTCCTCGTATTTTGAATTTCTCGTATACAGAGGTGCTCGTATCTCGAGGTTCCACTGTATATGTAGATATGTGTATATGTAGATATGTATATAAGTATATATGTTTATGTATATATGTTTATGTATATATATGTTTACATAACCTCGTTAACACACTACTTCTCCGCTGCGAAGCGTGGGTATTTTGCTAGTTATATATATAATATATATATATATATATATATATATATATATATATATATATAAATATAAAAGACAGTAACACTTATAACAATGACAACACAATTACATTGACAATCATGTTACGTTATTTTTAAAATGTTTCCTTTTTTTTCATAACCTCTTTAACACACTACTCTGCTGCGAGGCGCGGGTATTTTGCTAGTATATATATATATATATATATATATATATATATATATATATATATATATATATATATATATACACACATACATGCAGTTTCAATAACATAGAAATCAATATAAACATTAACATCATTATCATATGACAATATGAAGTAATATATAAGAAGCACATTTCATATAAATATAAATTATTAAACAGTAAAATCTTCTTCTGTAATTTGCTACCGTGGCAATTTGTGTGTCTGTCCAGGATTTTAAATCACCTGTAGCTCGCAAACCGTTTCACCTATTGACTTGAAATCTGGTACACATATAGTACGTCACGTCTACTATCCGCTTTATGGGTGATGATTGTATTACTCTTTTTATCTTTATTTTATTTTATTGTAGAATCAACTCCTATCTGCGCACACCAGGGCGGCCGTAGGCGGATGCGTATGGTGTATTCACTCCATGTTATCGTGCATTGTGCTGTCACTGGTATTTTGATAAAAGAATTTGAACAACATATAAGAAGCGTATAAATTATTAAACAGTAAAACATTAACATTTAAGAAGTAAAGTTACATTAAGTACTACTGCAGTGCCTTCGGGTATACCTCATTTTTTGTTTGCCCATTACATGCTTAAATGTATACATTTTTTGGTGTACCTACCCGAGAACACGCGACATATAACCGAGCGTGGGAGAAGCATGGATTTTAAACACGCGTTGAGTTCATCTGCTGGTCTCCCTCGTGGAATAACTGGTAATGTTTGACTAAAATCTACAGCGAGTAAAACGACATTACCTCCTATTTTTTTTTTTACGATCTCTGAGATCTTGCTTTTTTCGGTTCAAGGCTTCATAAGCTCTTTTATGTTGTATGGTGTACTTATCCCAAACCATCATCTTTGAATGTTGCAAGACTTTCGCCTTGTATGTAGATCGGGGTAATTACATTCATTGCATTCCTAGTCTGAATCACAATCTGATTGTATGGGTGGTTACCTGGCACTGTAGGGTTGCCACTCGTCCTTTAAAATACGGAATCGTGCCGCATTTGAGAATGAAATTGCGCGTCCCGTTTTGAATCAATACGGGACGGGATTTGTCCCGTATTTTTTTTATCATTTTTTTTAAAGCAGCGTCTCATGCAAATCATCCCACACGCATTTTATGAAGATGCCTCCTTTCCTACTTATGATTGGGTAATACTTGATGTCATCGTTAGTTTGATTGGTCTTTTTAACTGTCCAGTGAGGAGGGCGGGTCTTTTAAGTACCAGTCTGCAAACTGTTAGCACTCAGATGTGGCACCCGCTGCAGTATGCGTCCCTTATTTTTTTGTATTAAAAGTGGTAACCCTACATGGCAGGTAACACTTAAGTTTGGTCATGAAGTCGTCTAAAATCCGCCACGTGCCCTCTTTTAATTGCGAGAAGCAGATATATATAGCCAAATTCTCGCGGTTCGTTGCGGCGAAGTACGGCTTTTAATTTTTTAATAAGAAAAGAAAACCTTTTTAAACGGATCGAAAATATACCAATAACAATTTGTTAAGGATCAGTTTTTTTGTGAACCTCGCTTTTCACAGCTGTCGCGCTACGGTGTGTGTTTCGTTTATTTGACAGTATGTAGATCGTGATAATTACATTCATGGCATTCGTTTTCTGAATCACAATCTGACTGTATGGGTGGTTACCTGCCAGGTAACGCTTTTGGTTGGTCAGGAAGTCGCCTTACATCCGCCACG
The DNA here is from genome assembly GCF_900747795.2 of Erpetoichthys calabaricus. Lineage (NCBI taxonomy): Eukaryota > Metazoa > Chordata > Cladistia > Polypteriformes > Polypteridae > Erpetoichthys > Erpetoichthys calabaricus. The sequence goes on along the minus strand of NC_041397.2, from coordinate 57,149,740 downwards.
TGCCCTCTTTCTGTTTCCAGAAGCTGATCATAGAATGGATTTAATAGTTTACTTTCAAATAATGCAAAGAGTATGCGACATGCGTTTCTCCCTAATTCTGGGCTCATCAGGCATACACACTCACTGCATCACCTCTCGTGAATCGAATCTCTATCGTCAGCGGCAGAGTTGAAGCCCCTAACGTTGCGGTCAGCAAGTCGGCTAACATCTGCCATGTGCCGTCTTTCAGTTGCGAGAAGCAGATCATAGAATGGTTGAAACTGTTGCCCCTAACATTGCGCCACGGCGTGTGGTTCGTTTATACCTCGTGTCTTCTCATTAAACTTTTATCTCGCGAATATGTTATTGCAATCCGCAGCGGGAGCGTTTCTATAAACTTAATTTAAACTTACGTTTTACACCGTGCTTTGTTTCCCTTATGAACATGCTTGTATGCTTCACTCGCTCCCTTCTGAATTGTTTAATGAATTTTTTGCTCTTCGCTGTTTGCGGCCCTTCCGTCATTTCCCCCTACTTTGTTCTTTTATCTCGCGAATATGTTATTGCAATCCTTAACGGGAGCGTTTCAATAAACTGATTGAAAATAGTTTTGCATTTACCTTTTTAGTAAAAGGCGAGCTTTTAAGCCTGAGAAATCACCCCGTAAATGCACACGTTTAATTGCACATGTGTTAATATGTATGGTTACACAGTATTAAAAGACAGTGAACAACGTCAGTTACCTTTGTTCCCGCGTTTGATAAAAGGCGAGCTTTTAAGCCTGAGAAATCACCCCGTAAATGCACACGTTTAATTGCACGTGTTAATACAGTGGTGTGAAAAACTATTTGCCCCCTTCCTGATTTCTTATTCTTTTGCATGTTTGTCACACAAAATGTTTCTGATCATCAAACACATTTAACCATTAGTCAAATATAACACAAGTAAACACAAAATGCAGTTTGTAAATGGTGGTTTTTATTATTTAGGGAGAAAAAAAATCCAAACCTACATGGCCCTGTGTGAAAAAGTAATTGCCCCCTTGTTAAAAAATAACCTGTGGTGTATCACACCTGAGTTCAATTTCCGTAGCCACCCCCAGGCCTGATTACTGCCACACCTGTTTCAATCAAGAAATCACGTAAATAGGAGCTGCCTGACACAGAGAAGTAGACCAAAAGCACCTCAAAAGATAGACATCATGCCAAGATCCAAAGAAATTCAGAAAGAAAATCCAAACCTACATGGCCCTGTGTGAAAAAGTAATTGCCCCCTGAACCTAATAACTGGTTGGGCCACCCTTAGCAGCAATAACTGCAATCAAGCGTTTGCGATAACTTGCAATGAGTCTATTACAGCGCTCTGGAGGAATTTTGGCCCACTCATCTTTGCAAAATTGTTGTAATTCAGCTTTATTTGAGGGTTTTCTAGCATGAACCGCCTTTTTAAGGTCATGCCATAGCATCTCAATTGGATTCAGGTCAGGACTTTGACTAGGCCACTCCAAAGTCTTCATTTTGTTTTTCTTCAGCCATTCAGAGGTGGATTTGCTGGTGTGTTTTGGGTCATTGTCCTGTTGCAGCACCCAAGATCGCTTCAGCTTGAGTTGACGAACAGATGGCCGGACATTCTCCTTCAGGATTTTTTGGTAGACAGTAGAATTCATTGTTCCATCTATCACAGCAAGCCTTCCAGGTCCTGAAGCAGCAAAACAACCCCAGACCATCACACTACCACCACCATATTTTACTGTTGGTATGATGTTCTTTTTCTGAAATGCTGTGTTCCTTTTACGCCAGATGTAACGGAAAATTTGCCTTCCAAAAAGTTCAACTTTTGTCTCATCAGTCCACAAGGTATTTTCCCAAAAGTCTTGGCAATCATTGAGATGTTTCTTAGCAAAATTGAGACGAGCCCTAATGTTCTTTTTGCTTAACGGTGGTTTGCGTCTTGGAAATCTGCCATGCAGGCCGTTTTTGCCCAGTCTCTTTCTTATGGTGGAGTCGTGAACACAGACCTTAATTGAGGCAAGTGAGGCCTGCAGTTCTTTAGACATTGTCCTGGGGTCTTTTGTGACCTCTCGGATGAGTCGTCTCTGCGCTCTTGGGGTAATTTTGGT